>NW_020664444.1:6468650-6528557 GCF_002925995.2 Terrapene triunguis
CCCCCCGCGGGGGGGGGGGCGGCCGGAGGCTTTTTCGCCTGGGGCGGCGAAAAAGCCAGAGCCGGCCCTGGACAAGTGCTACATTTTTAAAAGACATCAGCTCCGGTTAACATGTTCCAAAGTGTCCAGGTGACTTAGAGGCCTTGGATTTAGGCTTGTTAGCCACTTGGGCACTTTCGAAAACGTTACCCTAGACGAAGGGCCCAGTCCCGCAGTCCTAGTGCCCATAAAACTCCCCTGACGGATGGACAAGGGTCTCTGATCAGCCCCTTGGGAATTCCTATCCGATGGTTCATGCACTGGGCTCGGCTGGGTGGAGCCGCATGGCGCAGCCATTCTCTCCTCAGTCCCGTGATCGGCCCAAAGGAGCCGAATGGGAAGATTTTCAATGTGAGCCTCTCAATGATCGAATTTGAGGGCTTCCCGCGGGGTTAAGCCACGTTCCCTGTGGAGAACCAACAGTGGGGTGTGGAGAGGCCTGGAGGGCTGAACATCCACCCACCCTTTCAGGAAGCAGCAGGGGCTAGTGGCCAGGACTAGGCCTCAGGGAACCTGGGCTCTATTCCCAGCCAGGCCCGTCTGTCATCGGTGCGTCTCTAGACCCCGTTCCTGTAGTGCGTGAGCACCTCAATCCTTAACGTGTATATCCTCCCAACGCCCCGGGAGGCTATTACCCCCATTGTACAGCTGGGGGCTGAGGCCCGGAGAGGCTAAGTGACTCACCCAAGGTCACCCAGGAAGTCTGGGGCAGCGCAGGGAATTCAAGCCCCAAGTCCTAGTCTAGTGGCCCAGCCACTGGGCCAACCACCTGGCGACTTTGGGCAAGTCTCGTCCTGCCTCTGTGCCTGTTTCCCCTCCCGCCCCTCGTAATCCACACTCCCCAGGCATCCAAGGAGAGGCTCTCCTAGCGCAGGAAAACTCGAGCTCCCGTTAGCTCTCGCCCCCAGTCCATGCTCAGCACCTGCACTGCTCCAGTCATCTACCACCTCCCACCCATGCACCTCTTCTGCTCGCCACCCCCTGCCCAGCCAGCACCCCCCACGCTGCCCAGCTGCTCTGGTTTCACTCGCTGTTCACTAAACTGCAGCTTTCAACCCCTCAGATCCCTGACAAACATGTAGCTCGAGGGACAAGATCCTGTGGGGGAAACCCCTTCCCCAGGAGGCCCTGGGTCCTGCAGGGCAGGGGGAGTCTGTCTCCTAGGCCCTGAACTACCCCATTTATCCACAGAACAGGTGCAGGAGGTTTTATCCTCCCCCACCCCTGCGCAGGGCTTAGATACCCCAGAGAGCGGGAATGATTCCGCCCTGTAACATACTGTAGTGAGGACGTGGTGGCATGGGCTTGCCACCCCAGTATAAGCCCACTGGGGACTCTGGGTACGTAGTTGGGATGCTGCCACGTCTATGCCACCACATCTTCACTGCAATTGCCCACACTAGCTAGATTAAAGCTACCCGGGCTACAGTTCCACCTTGGTTTGCAGTGCAGACGCACCCAGAGACCGCATCCTTCGGGCAGAGGCGGGCTGGCGCTGGACTCATCGGTGCTGCTACTGGATCAGCCAGCAGTGGGCGCCACTGAGTGGCATGCTTTCTCCTTGCGCTCTGCGGCGCTGCGTCAGGGAGACGGTGGCTCGGATCAGGACTCAAACCCAGGTTCTCTCACCCGGCAGCACAGAGCAATGCAGATAAAAAGGGCAGGCCAGCAGCGGGGCCTGCCCAGGTGATGTCTAAGGGTAGGTCTACACTGCAATTAGACACCTGCAGCTGACCGGGGCTCACGGGGCCTGGGCTAAGGGGCTGGTTAACTGCACTGTAGCTCACCTCGCAATGGTCCTAGTGCCCGTGCACCAGCCCGAGCCCGAACATCTACACTGCACTTAAACTGCCCCTTAGCCCGAGCCCCATGAGCCTGAGCATGGGCCAGCCGCAGATTTTAACTGCAGTGTAGACAGACCCTAAGGGGGTTAGGTCTCATCCTAGTGTCAAAGCAGCGTTCTCCTGTTACAGCTCTGAGCAAACCTGCCTCGGGTAATTCCACTCCATCCTGAGTGCCATGAAACATACCAGTGCCTCATCCATGCAGCAACCCTCTATTCCTCTCCCCGGCTCCGGCACACTTGACTTTCTGACTCTTTGAGGCATGCTCTGGCCTGAATTCCCCCAGCGGGGTTTGTCTGTGCCCATCGCATCACCTTGTGTTTAGTCATCTGCTCGTTAGTGCTGATAAAGCTCTGAAAGCCCCCCCCCAGGTGTGTCATTCTTAATCATCGTGATTCGCGGCGTTGTGCAATCGCACGGGGAAGACCGCACCCCAGCTCGGGGAGCCTCGGTATCCGAAAGGGATGGGGGAACTAGAGGGAATTCAGAGAAGCACAAGAAGGATGACAAGGGGGAGGGAGGGCCGGGCGGACTGGCTTACAAAGCAAGACCAAGAGAGCTAAATCTAAATCACTGGCTAAGTGATGACTAAGAGAGATAGAGTAACAGGCTACGAGCAGTGGAAAGATGTAAACGGCCAAGAATGAGAGACATGAGTGTGATCCATGGGGGTGGAGGTAGGGGGAATGGAGTGACATTAAGAAAGGGAATTTATAGCCTGAATCTTAGGAAGTATTCCCTGGAAGTGATACAGTGGATTGTATAGTGTATCCACAAAGCACAGTCGATCTCTCTGTCTGCCCACCTGCCTATCTATTATGATTAATGATTACTTGTCTTATCAGAGCACCTAGGAACACTAGTCATGCACCAGGACCTTGTTGTGCCCGGTGCTGGACAAACACAGAACAGACAGTTCCTGCGCCAAACAGCTTACAATCGAGCTATGTTATATCGTGCCCATCACCGTGGTATTGGAACGGCTGGTATCTCCAGGGAAGCTGGGGAAGCCCCATCTCTTAGGCCAAAAACCCCCAACCTAGGAAACACACCATGCTACACGAACAATGGATTGAGCCCAATAACGTGTGTAAATGTACATAAGAGACGTGCATTCTTGTCACGTTACCAGTGACAGGTCCCGGATCTTCCTCCACTGCAAGGAACAGTCAGAAAACAAACAATTACACTTTCATCCCAAGATCCTGAAGTATTTTACACAACAAAAACAAAAAATTAAGCTTCACAGTGCCCCTGGTAAGTAATAGTGAGGGAAGAGAGGTTAAGCCACTTACACCCATCAACAGAAGAGCCAAGAATAAGACCCAGGGATCCCTGACTTCCTTTTCCCTCATCTAACCACAGCGGCAGATTCATAATTTTTTACAGCACTTAACCATCCTCTGATGAAAGGTGTTATGTGACTGCAACATAACATCACTATTACTACACTAAGTTATGCGGCACAGATTCCCTAGGATAAGCCATGCCGAGTTGGCAGTATTATTGGCCCAGAATTAATCAAAACATTGTGAAAGAGCTAAGCAAATAAGTTGAATCATCTAGCAGGCGGAGGCCTCATCCCCAGGCTTCCTTTTGTTGCATGGTTTTTAATGACAGCGTCTTAATTTGCAGGAACATTAGTTACTTCATTTTCTAGCCTCTCTCTTTCTGCTCACGCACCACCAGCAAATTGATTGTCACAAGTACAAAAATAGACGAAAGAAAAACAATTAGGCGAGGTATGTTCCTGTTTCATCAGATCTTGTCTCAGTTGGATGGACCAGCCCGGGGAATTGTCCCCGCACATTTACAGGTGAAAGTACATGGTCATTTGCAAAAGCTGGGCCGTGGTATAAAAGGGCCCCACCAGACAGCTTTCCAAATTTAGGTTTGGTAAAAAACACACTGATGAAAAGCCAAGGATGAAAAAAAAAAAATGTTGCCATCCATGTGTTTTCTTTTTAAAATTCATATGGAAACATGCTTGCGGTTTAAAAATAAATACGCCTCTCTCAGTATTGTTTGCAACCCCTAAACTGCAGCACTGTGTTAGCCCAAGAAAACCACAAAGTGAAACTGACTATAAACAGAGGTGAAATTGACTAGGCCAGTTTTAGTGTCAGAGCTGAGAGAAGTGCAAGTAGTAAACAAACAGCTTCAAAGTCGCAATACTCCAACAAAAAAACTTCAAAAACAGACTCCAACAAGAAACTGCAGAATTGGAATTAATCTGCAAATTTAACACCATTAAATTAGGCTTGAATAAAGACTGGGAGTGGATGGGTCATTACACAAAGTAAAACTATTTCCCCATGCTAATTTTTTTCCCTACTGTTACTCACACCATTTTTTAGTAGTAGAGTCATAGAATCTCAGGGTTGGAAGGGACCTCAGGAGGTCATCTAGTCCAAACCCCTGCTCAAAGCAGGACCAATCCCCAGACAGATTTTTACCCCAGATCCCTAAATGGCCCCCTCAAGGATTGAACTCACAACCCTGGGTTTAGCAGGCCAATGCTCAAACCTTCTTGTCAACTGTTGGAAATGGGCCATCCTGATTATCACTACAAAAGTTTTTATTCTCCTGCTGGCAATAGCCCACCTTAACTGATTACTCTCGTCATAGTTGGTATAGCAACACCCATTTTTTCATGTTCTCTGTGTGTATATATATCTTCCTACTGTATTTTCCACTGCATGCATCCAATGAAGTGGGTTTTAGCCCACGAAAGCTTATGCTCAAATAAATTTGTTAGTCTCTAAGGTGCCACAAGTACTCCTGTTCTTTTTGCTGATACAGATTAACACGGCTACCACTCAGAAAATACACTGGTATTTTTAAATTATTTGGCTCTGATTAATCATAGGGGGTTAGTGGGAACACAGGAAAAGACACATGGCTGTAGGGTTTTTTCAGATATATGCGGTGGTGTCTACACTCACAACATTTGGTGTTTTTTCTTAAAGCCCCAGGTGACTACATGAGACTCTCCGCTCACATTTAAAACAAACTAGGTTCCTAGCCCTCCAGGTTGCAGAGAAAATCTTGAAAACATGCCCCCTGACAGCTCGGAAACCAGAACGCAAATCAAGACCTTCACCTTTATTATTTTTTAAATCTCATGGTTTTTAAATGCATGGGGGTTTGGCAACACTGTGAATGCAACTAACCTCCATGGTCTGGGAGAGCTGCATTCAGCGCACGACCGGAGGGAGGAGGGGAAAGCTAACTTTAAGACCAGGTCTTCACTAAAAAGTCAGGTCAACCCAGCTACGTGGCTCAGGGGCCTGAAAAATCCACATCGGTGAAATCAACCTAACCGCCGGCATAGACGGCGCGAGAGTTCTTCCATTGACCTAGCTACCGTCTCTTGGGAGGTGGATTACCTAGAGTGGTGGGAGAACCTCTCCTGTAGGGAGAGTGTATCCGGAATCTGGCAGCTGCTGTAACTCACACTGGCTGTCCACAGCCCCTCTCTGGAGGTGGTTAGGACCCCCATCCGCAATCTGTGCTGGGAGGTGGCCATGGGTGTGAGTGAGATCGCAATCAGGGCCATAGTTACGCCCTTTGCTACGGCGTCTCAGGGGCAGGTTCATCCATCCCAGGGACAGAGGGAAGGTAGCGTGCACCAGCCCTACCCGGGGAGCCATCGCAGGGACCCACATCCTCAGGGCCTTGGCTCCCAGAGCTCCCAAGGGGCAGAGACAGTGGGGACTCTCCAGGAAAAGGCGCAAGGTGCTGCCCGGTTCAGCCCAGGACCCAAGGGAGCAGCAGGATGTGCCCCCAGTCTTCTGAACGGAGGCTGTCTGTAATCAGCCCTGGCAGCCTTACTCCCACTGGTGCCAGGCGAGCTAAGCTCAGGGCCAGCGGGGCTGTGGCATGGGATCAGATGAGTTGCCCCGGATGGAGCCAGGCTCCATCTCCAGCCAGCGACATGTTACAACTGCCGCGGGAAGCCACCTGCCCTGTTGTGCCGCCAGCCCACCGCCTGGCATCGCTCGCCCTGCCATCAAGTGTCTCCGACGACGATAATGCCAAGGAGGCTGACTTGGCACCCGCACCACCAGCCACAGGAAATGGGGCTGGGTTTACAAGGAGTTGTCTAGCACTCAATTGGCACAGGGAGCCCAGTAAAATGGGCCAGCATAATGGATTAGCAATTACCATGTGCATTGAGGGAACACCTTTCAACCTGGGGCCATCAAAGCACTTCGCAAGCAGTAATTAATTGTGCTCACAAGGCATTTGTGAGCGTGGCTTCGGTGTCATTATACCCATTTTACAGGCAGGTAAACTGAGGCATGGGTGCCACTGAGGGATGAGTCAGGAAATGGGAATGTGCAGGGGGAAAACAGGAGAGACCACCTGACCAGCTTGGCTGTAGGAACCATCCGAAGCTGAGTCACTTGCTCCATTAGCAACACGAACATCATATTGTTAGCACACCAGAGCACTCTGCATTTCATAGCACCTTCCCCGTGTGCAGGGAGAGAGCTGGGGAGACGGCACTACCCCCTCAGCCTTCATGGGAGGGCTTCCAGGTCGGGGGTGAGGCCCAGAGAGGGGGAGGGGGGAAATCAGAGGATTTCATCTCCAGAGCCATCGATCCATCACCAGCGCAAACATTCACAACAAAGCGTAGACGAATTTAAGAACTAACCCTTCTGAAGTGATGACCTAGATTCCTTTATTATTACTGTCACCTGCATTCTGCCTGGTTCCCAGTTCTCAGAGGGCCCTCCCCATCACACAAAGGAAATAGGTTAGCCATACGCTTTCCTCCTCAATGAAACATTCCCTGTCCTAAGCACAGTACAATAGAAAAGGGAAAATCAGGGGCTCAATACTATTCTTGCTTATCCTGGTTTTACACTAGTATAATTCCATTGACTTAAGTGGAGTCACTCCTGATTTACACACTGGTATACCCTCTATTGGCTGACGTGGAGTCACTCCTGATTTACACTGGTGGAACCCTTTTGACTTAAGTGGAGTCACTCCTGATTCACACCATCAGGCCCAAGCCCTTTTAGCTACTTTTAAAGCACCACTTGCTCTTGCACCACTTTTATCAATGAAATCATAATAAATAATAAAATACTAATCACCCCTTCATAACCACAGGGTTTTGCAGCCCTGCTGTGAGCAGTTACTTAATAGGCTTCACCATGCAAAGGAAAATGTCTGTCTGGCTCTGTTACCCTCCTCCCCACCCCGGCCCCTACCTTCCCACCAGCAGCAGCTCCCGCTCCTTGGCATTCCGCCGGATCTTCTTCCAGATGTCCATGGTGAAGAGGGTGCTGCTGCTGTTGAATACGGAGGTCAGGGAGGACATCAGGGCAGCCATCATCACTGCAATCATTAACCCTCGCAGCCCTGGAGGAGAAAGAGAAGGACCATCGGACTTCAGGTTTCATCTCAAAGGAGCCGTGATACGGCTCTGATCCAAAGCCCACACTCTTTCCATTGACTTGTCTGGGCCTGGGATCAGGCTGTGTGGGTTTAAATTGTGAGCTCTTCGCGTGGACAGCACTTCAGGCAATGGGGCTCTGATCCCTGGGTGATACCATCATGTAAATAACAACACTAGTGAGCTATAAAAACGACATACACACAGTACCACTGAAATGCAGCCAGCTCTGGGGAGGGAGGCAGCAGCCCGGTTAGCATGCCGTACAGCAGTGAGTGGCCAATCTCTAGCACTTCTGGAAAGTACCATGGGAGCATTAATTTCCACAAAGAGCAGGCTGGAGCTCACTTTCTAAGATCTCAGCTGGCCTCACGGCATGGTACTCATTCATCGGAGGATTGCCTAGTGGTTACAGCAGGTTGCTCTGAGCCAGGACACCAGGGTTCTATTCCCAACACTGCCATTAACCAGCTGTACCTCAGGTTCCCTGCCCCTAACACGAGAGCTGAGACCGCTCCCACGTCTGTAAAGGGCTTTGAGGTCCTCATGTGAGAGGCATTAAATAAAGATTAATGACCTGGATGATGGGATGGATTGCCCCCTCAGCAAGTTCGTGGATAACACTAAGCTGGGGGGAGAGGTAGACACGCTGGAGGGTAGGGATAGGGTCCAGAGTGACCTAGACAAATTGGAGGATTGGGCCAAAAGAAATCTGATGAGGTTCAACAAGGACAAGTGCAGAGTCCTGCACTTAGGACGGAAGAATCCAACGCACGGCTACAGGCTGGGGACCGACTGGCTAAGCGGCAGTTCTGCAGAAAAGGACCTGGGGATTACAGTGGACGAGAAGCTGGATATGAGTCAGCAGTGTGCCCTTGTTGCCAAGACGGCTAACAGCATATTGGGCTGCATTAGTAGGAGAATTGCCAGCAGATCGAGGGAAGTGATTATTCCCCTCTATTCGTCTGGAGTATTGCATCCAGTTTTGGGCCCCCCACTACAGAAAGGACATGGGCAAATTGGAGAGAGTCCAGTGGAGGGCAACTAAAATGATTAGGGGCTGGAGCACATGACTTACGAGGAGAGGCTGAGGGAACTGGGCTTGTTTAGTCTGCAGAAGAGAAGAGTGAGGGGGGATTTGATAGCCGCCATCAACTACCTGAAGTAGGGTTCCAAAGAGGATGGATCTAGACTGTTCTCAGTGGTGGCAGATGACAGAACAAGGAGCAATGGTCTCACGTTGCTGTGGGGGAGGCCTAGGTTGGATATTAGGAAACACTATTTCACTAGGAGGGTGGTGAAGCACTGGAATGGGTTCCCTAGGGAGGTGGTGGAATCTCCATCCTTAGAGGTTTTTAAGGTCAGGCTTGACAAAGCCCTGGCTAGGATGATTTAGTTGGGGATTGGTCCTGCTTTGAACAGCGGGCTGGACTAGATGACCTCCTGAGGTCCCTTCCAACCCTGATATTCTATGATTCTATGACAAAGGATTCTTATATACTGGCTGGACACCTGTTCCTGCCAATGCATCCATGGTGCTGGATGTCACCCCCGAGGGGTGACAGGCTAACCTGCCCTCTTGGGGACTGGGACCTGTGGGGCCAGGTATTATAAACCGGCTACTTGGCCCACCTCCGCCCCCGAAGTGAGAATCAGTGCAACACAGGTACAACGTCCTTGGCGGGAGAGAAGAGACAGGGCCAGGGAGGAGCAAGGGGGATAAAGGGAGGGCTCTGGACGCAGACACAGGCTGTGTTTCTAGCTGCGTGAGGTTCCCCTGATTCCTGGCCTGGCTCACCCAAGCGCGGAAGGGACTGCTGACCTCGCTACAGGAGGGAGAGCCCATTCCCCCACCACACGTTGTCCTCCTGGGTTCGACCGGGCACTTATTTCAATGGCCTGTGGTTTTGCAGCAATGGAAACCAAGAGGCGACTGTTATCAGTGCCTAGGAAGGACGCTGCTGTAATCCTGCCAGGGGCTGGAACAGCCAGGCTAATTCCCCGTCGTCACGCTTTCCGCTTCCTCATTTGGAACCCTCCAGTGGAAGCCCCAAGGCCATCAGGGGTTTTGCTGTTGGCAGAGAGCTCCCTTGGGCATGGCTGGAAAAGGGAAGCAGCCCCCCCACCCCCCCCCCCCACACACACACACACACAGGACACACAAGACAGTCGGCATGGCCTGGCACTGCCAGCAGTACAGCCCAGACTTACCACTGGGCATCAGTTCGACCACCAGCTTGGGGTAAGCGATGTTGGAGCAGCCCACCTCGGACCCGCACACTCGGACGCACTCGTCGGGATCGACGCAGCTGACGGCATCTGCAACGACACGGAGAGAAGCAGCTCGACCCTGCCGAGAGCACCCGGCAGCGGAGCCGGTCCAGGCGAAGGGAGCCGCAGCATGACCAGAAAAAACCCTTTCCCCAGAAGGGCTCGCACGGGAGCTCCACCCGCAGGCCTGAGAACAGAACTGGGTCCTGATTGCCCGCAGAGCTGCTACCGAGCAAGCTTCAGCCCTGCCCAGAGGGACGCCTGTGAAGGCAGGGAGGGTGAAGTATCATTCATAGAATCATAGAATATCAGGGTTGGAAGGGACCTCAGGAGGTCTAGTCCCACCTCCTGCTCAAAGCAGGACCAATTCCCAACTAAATCATCCCAGCCAGGGCTTTGTCAAGCCTGACCTTAAAAACCTCTAAGGAAGGAGATTCCACCACCTCCCTAGGGAACCTATTCCAGTGCTTCATCACCCTCCTAGTGAAATAGTTTTTCCTAATATCCAACCTAAACCTCCCCCACTGCAACTTGAGACCGTTACTCCTTGTTCTGTCATCAGGTACCACTGAGAACAGTCTAGATCCATCCTCTTTGGAACCCCCTTGGAATCCTGGGCTGCCAATCAGAGTTTTGGTAATGGGGACTCTTGTCTTTGGGAACTGGACCAAGCCCCGCCCCGGCCATTGGATAGCAACGTTTGGTCACTACTGGCCTGGGCTGGATTTGAACCAGAAGCTTAGCGATGAAAGACAGGCGGGATGGCTTGGTGGTTAGGGGCACTAGCCTAGGATCTAGAGGACCTGGAGTTCACTTCCCTGCTCTGCCACAGATGTGTGACCATGGGCAAGTTGTTTCGCCTCGCTGGGCCTCAGTTTCCCCCTCCGTACAATGGGGATAATAGCACTGCCCTGCCTCAGAGGGGTATTATGAGGATTATTACATGAACGACTGTGGGGTGCTTAGCTACTATGGCAGTGGGAGGGCAGGAAGCAGATAAGTGTCATCGATAGAGGCAATGGTCTAATAACAGTTTTCTGAGCCATCCTGGTCCTCTCCGGAACTCTCCTAACCCACTTTAGCATCACTCCAGCCGTTCGTTACGATCAGGACTGGCAGGGTGCGGTGTGATTGCCAATGTCATGGAGTTTCAGGCCAGAAGGGACCATCAGATCGGCTAGTCCAACCTCCTGCACATCACGGGCCTCCAGCACCCACAGACTGAACCCACCCACCAAAATTAGAACAAAGGATTACAGCCCCCCGTGTCCTGACTCAAAACCATCACAGCTGGGGCATCACCCTGGCCCTGTGATCATCATTGGAACCGAATCAGCACCCAGCAGCTCCCCTCGTGACTCTGATGGCAGAAGGCCAAAGGGCCCAGCACCAGCGGGCCAATTATTTAAGGGTTTACGTGGGCACTGAGTTCTTTTTTATTGTTGCTGCAATCATAGAGCCGAACAGACTGAAAGAAATGAAGGGCGATAATATCAGCACATCCATCTACTGCTTCGCACCTTTTAATCCTTTCAATAAAAGTAGGGAGTAGCCCACGCTCATTTCCACCTCTCCTTTATGATCCTCAGCCACTCCCCGATCTAGAGTCACTCCCAGGAACATCAGTAGTGGTTGGATTGGGTCTTTGGATCCAAGTCTCTCCAGCCAACCAGACTGGCGGAGCAGAGACAGGTCTCCATCCTTCCAGCCCATGACTGATTTTCGTACAGACTGTTTAAAGGACTTTTGCAAAGAGGCCATTTCCTCCTCCCCACAACACCCAGCATTTCATATACTGACGGGCCCTAAATATTCAGGCAGGGGTAACATGGGCAGCCCCAGCAGGACTGACCTAGCAGCAGCATAGATGCCACTTAGAAATAAGAACAGAACAGAACAGGCCAGACTCATCCTGGAGTCCCGTGGGAAAACCTGAGCTAAGCAAGCCCTCCCGTTTGCAGGTGAGCAGACTCAGAGCCAGATTCTGCAGCTCACAAGCCGTCTGTAGCCAGCAAACCCAGGCTAGGCAGGATGGCATAATGGTTAGAGCTGGGGTGGGCCTGGGCATTAGGAAACCTGGTGTTCTAGTCCTGGCTCTGCTGTGTGCTCATGAGCAAGCTGCCGTATTGCTCATTTCCTCATCTGTAAAAAGCTGCTTTAATTACCGGTTGCAAAGGGCTTTGAGCTCCTTGGATGGACGACGACACTCTAGAAGGGCGAAGTGCTATGTTGGTATTAGTCCAGCTCTAGTAATGAAGCAGCAACAACAATAATGCTCTGCCCACCCACAGCTCCTCTCACCACAGTGAACTGCAAACAGGCGTTAACGAAGTCTCGCCATAGACCAGGATTTTTCAGATGGGGAATCTCAGGCGCAGGGAGGCGAAGTGACCGGCCTGTGGTCAGACAGCACGTCAGTGGCGGAGCTAAGAACAGATCCCAGGCCCCTCGTGTATTGATGCTTCGCTTTGCGATTTCCAGTTTTGTTTCAGACGAAAAGCTAATGAATAACCAAAACGGCCTGTCCTCTAATTAGCATCACCCTTTACTCCTAACTGCCTCCAGTTTTTCTGGACCCAAGGCTGGTCCCATTTACCAGCTCTGTCTGCGTTTGCTGAAAGAGCCGTGCGGTTCTGAAACCTGGGGCCTGGCCTCCTGGAGCCAGGGACGGGAAGACTTGTAGCTCACAGGGGAAAGCAGCCCTGGCTGTCTCTCTCCGCTGTAATCAGAGCAGGGCGAGCCAAAGCAGATGCGGGTAAGCAGGAGGAAGGATTTAAGGGCCCGATCCCGAGGAGTCAGTGCTAGAACTCCCATTGACTTCAAGGGGGCAGGATCAAGGAGGCTATTCAGGGAGTGGGATGCGTTATGTCCTCAGGGCTAGACCAGGCCTGGCCCATACCGAACTAAAGGGGCATCGTCTTCTTCCCTGGGGCGAGCTACAGGCTGCTCCTGGATTTGGGTCGGGGGCATCGATTCCTACGAGGCAAAAATAAATCCTACGACTACCAATTCCTGAGGACCGAACTCCTGAGCTGCAGCCGAGCAGCACAGACTGACAACTTCCCTTCCCGAACCCAGCGGGGGCGGAGCTCAGCTGAGCCAGCAAGGGGTGAAGGCGGCAGCCCGGCGGAAATGGGTGGAGGGCGCCTGATCACAGCACTCATCTGGGCCACACATCATGCAGGCGCCCGCCCTGGCTCTTGGCATGGTTTTAACTCGTCCCTACCAAGTAGGTGGCTAATAAAATAATCATCAGAAGTAATTGGTGGTTGTAGGAAACACCCCCACGCAGAGGCGTTCAGAGCCCCGACAAACACTCGAATGCAGGACGGTTCCAAACAAGCTACAGCCCGGACCATGGGGCCATTAGAAAGGGGGCAGGTTGGGTCCCACACAGGGGCAGGCAGGGACTGAACCCAAACAGAGGGCCAGAACGTGGCGTAGCTCCACTGACTTCCAACCCAGATCCTTCACTGCGGACACAAAAGCCTGGACGGGTCCCCTTCTCGCCCACGGGCACCTAAGGGCAAATGGGTGTTTTGGTACCCGATGAACAGGTTAGTCCCGAAAGTGGTGATCTGAACCCCCAGATGTAGAACTGGGCTCCTGAGTCCAGATGTCTGTCCAACTTTCAAACAATCCCCTTGGTGCTGGCTCCATGTTGCCCCTCCCACCTGGGAGGAGCACCCTCTAAACATCCACAAGGCCACCTCGTTATCCTCTTCCACACCCCTCCTTTGCCATGAAGCCTCCCAGAAACTTGCTAGGTTGCTGGTGCGCTTAGAGCCCCTCTCATTGATTCCTTGTACTCCCCCAGTGTCTGCCTGTGTCCACCTGCTGTCTCTTGTCTTAGACTGTAAGGGCTTTGGGGCAGCCTAGCTTGTTGTGTGTCTGTCCGGCGCCTAGCAGAGCACAGTCCAGCTCCGTGGCTGGGGCTCCTACGCACGTTGGAAACACAAGTAATTAAGAATAACACCATCCGATGCATCCTGGGTTAACGAACTCCACAGAGTACAGTACATTCAAGCTTTAAGCTAAGGGCCAGATGCTCAGGGATTTCAACGGAGCTGCTTTACACGAGCTGGGGATCAGACCACTGGACCGGGCATGTCTGCTCCTATTGATGCTTCGTTCAAATAGATCCTTCCCCAAGACCGTGTGACCCCATTGTAGGTTTTATGTCCTGATGGATCCCTCTTCCCCTTAGCAGTTGGTCCAATAAAAGGCATTATATCATCTACCTTGTGAGCTTTCCCACATGCATTAATGTCAATGTTTTAAACCACACACACACACACCCTTCTAAAAAGTATTTAATAGATATTCAATACAGCCAAAAAGCCACAGGGCTCCATACAGACCTGATTCCCGTGGGTGAAGCGTCAGTGCACTCGATACACCCAATTACAACAGCTTTGGCTAGACCGGCCCATGCCAAGAAACGGAGGGCCCTGATTCAGTAAGATATTTAAGCACGTGCCTATCTTAAACCACACGTGCAATCCCACTAACGTCCTTTGTGCTGCACATACCCATTCAAAAGAGACCGTCCCGGCCCCAAAGAGCTCAAGGCGCCTTGCTTGAGTCGGGGTTGCAAGGGAAACAGGGGCGTCCCATAACGACGACACCAGCTACAGTATTGTCTTAAGGTGGTTTTGTAACAGCCAGATATTATTTATTTGGGCTAAGGGAGCACCGAGAGGCCCCGTCCGAGATCAGAGTCCCGCTGCGCTAGGCGCTCGTACAGAGAAAGCCCCTGCGCCAAAGAGCTTACAGCCTAACGACCAAATACAGACAAAGAGTGGGTGAAAGGAAGTAATTCCCGCCCCATGTTACAGAGAGCGAATGAGATCCTGGATTTCCAATCTTCTGAACGAGGGGCAAGAAAGTCTTATTGACCTGCTAAGGGAACTGACCAGGGAGCACTCGACGTTGGTGAGTTGTTTCAAAGGGCTCAGGCTATCAGATGTGACACCGGAACGCCTCAAATCATCACCACCACCCGGTAACAGAGCAGTTGGTTTCTTACTTGCCAGCCTAGAACAGATCAGAACGTGCTAGCGTGCTTTCCCAGTGGAGCGGTGGGTTTATCAGAAATGCCCCCTGCCCCAGCAACGGGCAATTGCCATTCCCCATACCCTTTAAAAGCATCGGTCCCTCGTCACACACGATGTGGGTGCCAAACGTGGACAGGTCCCGCAGCATGATGCAATGTGAGCCTCTCTTCTGACACTAGAATCTTTGCCGCCATGGGTAGAGAGGGTGCTTTATTTTATTCATTTATCCTGGAACAATGAGCAAAATGATTGACACCGCTGTGAATTGTCAGCTGGAATCACATCAGCGCAAGTGGCCATGGAAGAACTGGTGATAGAACTGGACCCTGTTTCTTGAAACGCCTTAGGGCATGGTTCTCAACCAGGGGTACATGTACCCTGGGGGGATGCAGGGGTCTTCCAGGGAGTACCTCAACTCATCTGTTTGCCTCGTTTTACAACAGGCTACATAGTGAAGTCAGTACAAACTACAATTTCATACAGACAAAATGAGAAAGGCCGTGATTTTAGTACTAGTGGCCTGTGACACTTCTTCCCAAATCAGACAAATATACAGAAGTCGTTTTTAAGTGAGGGGAAACTTGAGATACACAAGACAAATCAGACTCCTGAAATGGGGACAGTCGTCTGGAAAGGTTGAGAACCGCTGCCTTGGAGTTGGCCGAGTTCAGAGTGAACAGTTCCAAAGGGACTGGTGTGTTAGACGCTTTTGGTTTGCCCCGGTCTATTAACAGAGCCTGGGTTTTGTCTTTCTTTCTCCCAATTGTTCATTTAATGTACTCTGCTGCTGCAGCAAGTTCTAGGAAGCACATGAACTTCTTGCCCCCCCTTAGAGGCTGGTTCACCTAAAAAGATAAAAGTCTGCTATAGCTACTAGCTATGGGAGGTACTCTGTTAGCTCAGCTGGCAAGGACTCATCCTGTTAGCTCTGTCGGCCTTGGGCTCCAATGCTGCCGTCAGGATTGGCAGTACTTGGTACAGCAAGGGTTAACAATTAGACCCAGTCAGAAAATGGGGTGCGGGTGGTAGCCGCAGAAAACTTTGATTTTTCATATTTTTAAATGAAAACCAAAAAGTTTTTGCCAACCACTGAAAACACTTTGGGTGTTTTGTTTTTGTTTTGTTTTCATGGCAATTCAAAACCACCCTGTCCTCAAACCCCCGATTTTCCACTCAAATAACCATTTCAAAGGACAATTTTCAGGAGGGATAGCTCAGTGGTTTGAGCATTGGCCTGCTAAACCCAGGGTTGTGAGTTCAATCCTTGAGGGGGCCATTTAGGCAACTGGGGTAAAAATCTGTCTGGGGATTGGTCCTGCTTTGAGCAGGGGGTTGGACTAGATGACCTCCTGAGGTCCCTTCCAATCCTGATATTCTATGATTCAGGTGCAGCAGCGCCCCAGGAGCTGGTGGTAGTTCTAGGACCACAGGTGGGCACTGGACCAACACCCCCACAGAGCTTGCAGTCCACGAACCAGGAGTGAAAACCCCCGACTGCCCCTCTCCTTTGCCTCGGGGAAGCAAGATCCAGGAAGCTGTGCTGGGAGCTGGGGCTGCGCAGTGCTGATGAATCAGCTTCCTGTCCTCCTCCTGCCTAGGGCTGGCTTTGCAGGCGTGTGTGCACTGCTGAAAGAGTTAATGGCCTAGGCAGATATCGGGAATGTTTGAAGACAGCAGCATGTGATTGCAGGTGGGGCAGGGCGGGGCTATGAATCACTGTTTTTTTTTTTTTCCTTTTCTTTTCCCTTCTTGCTGTTACCTGTCTATCTCCACACTGCCTACCGGCAAGAGCCCTACAAGACTCCAGCTTCCAGCCCCAGGAGCCCTGGAGAAACTGATCAGGCAGCAACAGGCAGGATTTTGCTGCAGGGAAACAAAACGGCTGATCCCATTCGGAGAACTTCAGATCAAGAGAGAGAGAAATAAAGAGAGGAAGGATCGGACTGAGAAACCCCCATGGCTGCTGCCTATCCGATTTTCTGGATTGTTTTAAACTGTTATTTTCCTTAGTATTTTATTTTATTTTATTCTATTCTATATTATCATTGTGCGAAAGGGCAGGCGGAGAGAGGGAAGTGGATCTGGTGGTAGAAGATTCAAAGGGATTGTGCCACTATCAAAGCACCTGTGCGTGCGAGCGCGTCGCCGGTCACCTGGCTTACAGCATTGGAGACCTGGGAGTCAGAGGAAGAATCCGTTTTTCTCTGGTTTTGTCTTGCACGGAGGTCGCCTGGGCTGGGCAGAGCTGATGAGTAAATGAGAAACCAAGTCAGCGTCTCCTGAGCGGAAATAGCCCAAGAGGCAGGAGACTTGAGGCAGAGCGTGGGAGCGCTTTGTGGAGAAGCCACGCCAGCCGGAGGAGGGAGACGGGGGAACCGCTGCTGTGTCTAACGCAAGAAGGAGAAAAAAAGCTAAGTTATTTAAAAACCGGGAAATAATTAACTCCTTATTTATTGTCAGGGGCTAGCGTTCACTGGTGTCGCCGGCTCCCTTCTGTGTCTGACTGGTTGCCGGGGCTATGGCTCTCTCCCAGGTACAGTGTCTGGATGACAGTCATGTCAACTGGAGATCCAGCGAGTCCAAGCCGGAGTTCTTCTATAGTGAGGAGCAGAGACTGGCTTTGGAAGCCCTGGTCTCGAAGGGGCCGGAGGCCTTCTACGAGGTCCTCAAGAAAGAGAACATCCGGGACTTCCTCTCCGAGCTGGAGCGTAAAAAGATCATGGAGTCGCTGGAAACGTACGACCCGGGTTCGGAGTATATCCCACGCCATGGGGGCGAGGACAGCGACGGGGACTGCACCAGCCAAGGGGGCGAGGGCGAGTTGGCGCCCTCCTTGGAGTACTGGCCCCAGAGATCCGACCGCTCCATCCCGCAGCTGGACCTGGGCTGGCCCGAGACCGCCGCCTACCGGGGGGTCACCAGGGCCATGGTGTACATGCAGCCGCCCATCGACGGGCAAGCGCACATCAAGGAGGTGGTCAGGAAGATGATTGTCCAGGCTCAGAAGGTGAGATGCGCGCCGATCGTTAGGGCAGGAGTTCGCTCAGCTAGCCAGAGCGGGCCAGATCCCAAAGTCCTCCTCAGCCAGGCAATGGCCTGCAAGGGAGGTCTGGCTGAGCGCTGACTGCAGGGGCCGGCCCGGTGCATCATCTGTTCTTCCCCATTAAGCTTCACAGCCACACTTATGGCTCAGATTCTGCCGCAGGCGAGGGAAAGAGCTGGAAGCCTGATCCGGCTTCCCCTGGAAACAATGGGAATCTTTCCTTTCACCTCCCTGGGCCCTTGGCAATCCAGAGGTTGTGGGGCTCAGAAAATACAAACTAGTTGAGCTGCTATCGCTCTCCAAGCCCAAGGTATCAGCTTTCCCCTGATAATTATCTCCAGGCCCCGGGGAACTGCACGTGGCTCTGCAGAGTACAAGGGATCAAATTCTGCCCTGGTGCAAACAGGTGAAGACTGCTGGCATTGCTCCAGCTTACATAAGGGCTGAATCTGGCCCAAGGTCTTCCTGTTGGTCCTAGTCAATTGCATCCTGGTTAACAGATGACGCAAAATTGATTAGTGGCTTGCACAGTCCAGGAACGTTTGATCAAAACCAGTATCTGCCCCATTTCTGCAGCAGACATTCGGTAAGACCTACCCCAAGGAAAAGGTCCCACACCTGATTACGTCCAGCCTTTGCAAAAAATGAGAACGAGCTGCTTTGCTGTCTTAGCATTTAATAATGCTCTGAGCAGGACCTTGAGATAGACTTAGCCACAATATACTGGTGGAGGGCAGTGAATGGCAAATGGAGAAGTCGTGATCCGGAGATGGAGGACTGGTCTGGGAAGTGTCTTCACCCAGAGGGAGGGTGATGGGGATGGGGGAGGTGGTGGAAGCAGGTAGAACAGGTATGTTTAAGGAAATGAGGGCTGTGGACTGAGGGCCTCCTGTGACCGGCGTGTGGAACGCCCCTCCGAATTAACGCCGGGACTGAGCCTCGGTGATGCCACATATGGCGATTCAGACTCAAAGCTGGGCGCTGCTCCTGGCTCTGCCCCAGCCTGGCTGTGCGACTCCAGGCTAGTCATCAGGCCAACATTTTCAAAAGTGACCTCAGACTTTCGGGGCCACCCAGCTTGGGGTGACTGATTTGCACGACTGCACCACGTCTACCAGTCCAGCGGGAGCTGTGGGGGCTCAGCCCCTTGGAAAAGTAGGTGTCTCCAGGGGAGCACCCAAAATCAGTGTCCACTTTGACCGACCTTGGCCTTGACCTGTCCCTGCCTCAGTGTCCCCACTGACTCTTACCTATCTCCCCTTAGAGCTGGGGTGAAAGAGGAGGGCCGTGGGTTGGCACTTTCCTCCAGTATGGAAGCTCTTCCACCTGACACTCCTGAGGGCATTCTGCGCCAAAAATTAAAAATTCTGCGCACAATATTTTAAAAAATCTTCAAAATTCTGCAAATTTTATTTGTCAGATAAATGTGGAGGTTCCAGCATGGCAGTGGGGAGCACAGGCCACTGGCTGCACAGAGGTGGGAGATCACTGTGCAACTCCCCCCCCGGGACATGGACTCAGCGGTGAGGCTGCACCCAACCCTGACACAGCACAAGGACCGGGCCTGCCCCAGAAACACCCCAGGGCCTTGCCCCTCCATTTCAGGTGCCCCAGGTGCAGGCAGGCAGGCTCAGCAAGGCAGGATCCAAGTGTGGAGGGGCTTAGTGTGGGGGGAATCCAGGTGTGGGTTGACAGGGTTCTGTGTGGGGCAATCCGGGTGTAGGTGGTTCAGTGGGGAATCCAGGTGTGGGCGGGATCTGGATGCACAGGGGTTTGCTGGGGGGTTCTGGGTGCAACAGTAATGGGACACTGCAGGGGGGTCCAGGTGAAGGTGGTTGGAGCTCAGTGGGGAGGGGTCTGGGTGTGTGGGGGGTGCCAAAGCTCAGTGGGGGGCTCATTGGGGAATCCAGAAGCTGGGGGAGTGGGGCTCAGTGGGATGGGGATCCAGGTGCAGCTGGTTGGGGCTCGGTGGGGTGGGGATCCGGGTGGTTCAGGTGAAGAGGGAATGGGGCTCATTGGGGGAGTTCTGAGTGCAGGGGGGGTGAGGCTCGGCAGGAGGGTGTCACTATGAGGGGGGTCTGGATGCCTAGGGGTTGGGCAGATGGGGGAGCAGCTCCCTGTACAGGGATCCCTCCCCCTGCAGCTGAGGAGCGATGGGTGCAGGAACCGGGGGGGGGGGAGGAAGTTTGCAGAGCTTCCTACAGCCAGGGAAGAAATCTGGGGGTGGGTCTGACCCAGCCCCGGATGCCATGCAGGGGAAGAGGAAGTCCTGTCCTCCCCAGCCCAGCCTAGACTAGCAGCTGAGCCTGGCACAGGGTAGGAGTCACCAGCTGGGTCTTCCCCAGTCCCACCCTCACCCCACAATGATTTACCTCTCTGCCGGCTGCCCTGGGCACCTGAAACATACTGCTGGGGAGTGTTGCATGACCACTCTTGTGGTTTCTCTTTGCTTCCCCATCAGAAAGTCATTTTTCTGCGGGGAAGCAAAGAAATCTGCAGGGGACATAAATTCTGTGGCTGCGCAGTGGCGCAGAATTCCCCCAGGAGTAATCTGAGACGTACACACAGAGCCTTCTCTGCAGGCTGCCCCACGTGTGCCACACGGACATTGGGGATCAGCAGCCGCAGAGGTCACATCCCTGTGTCCTGACGTAACCTTGTCCTGAGCATTTGCCTGCTCCCCTGCTTGCTTTTCAGTCAGAAGAGCGAGTCAGGGAGCTTCTTTGATGCCTTAGATCCCAACGGGAATAACAGCCAATCTTCATCCAATTATAAACCGCACCGAGTGTCTCTTCCAGGCCCTTGTCGCCAGAGGGCTGTGTATTTGGAGAGGGCGGGTTTCCAGCAGGCCCCGTAGCAGGCAGAGAGCATGATCTGAGAACACGTTTGGACCAGTTCTGAACGTGGGCTGCCAGGTGCGGCTGGGGCCACGCTCTCTCAGACGTGCCATGATCAGTCCACGCCGCCAGCCAAACAGCGTCTGAAACCAGTTTAGAGGGGAGCCATCTTTAAACCCAGTCTGCAAACCTCTCACTCAGGACGCGCTTTCGGTAGCAGAGCGGCTTTGCGTTTGAGTGGGCCTCAGCCTGGCTTGGGATGGGGGGAGAAGGGGACTTCATTCCCCTCTCAGCCCCCTTGGCTGTCGTCGCAGCCGAGCTGGGGTCTCCTAGGTAAGGAAGGGCTGGTTGAGGAAACCCAAATATGAGGGGAGAATGTTTCCCATCCCCCCTTGTATGCTCGGCTCTGAAGGCACAAGCTGGGGCTCCGGGACGCTGATCCAAGAGAGATGTTTTTGTCCTGAGCCCCTGGTATAAAGCTCTCTGGCCTGGCCCTACATGCCCCCAGCGGCGTTTGGAGCCAGGACAGCGTTCTGTTCACACGACGCAGGGCTAGACCAAGTCCCTCTGACTTCTACTGCGGCCGACGTCCCAGGAGCTGCCACTGGGGGGTGCGGGAATGCAGATCCCCAGGGCTGCCTCATGCACAGCCACATCCCAGCTTGCGGAGCGTGGTCCAGCGTTCTGCAGGGCACTAGGGCCAGGCGGACGGGTCGACACCTCGGACACAGGGTGCGATCGCCGGAGGAGGCGCCGAGCACGAAGCCAGGGCGGGCTTTGAGCCAGCATTCCCCCCCGATGGGCCATGGACTGCGGTCGCCCACCTGCACCCTGACTCCGTGACGTAGGCTGAGCCCAGCCAGGTGTTCGATCGCTGCATGGCAGACGCAGCAGGAGATGGAATAGGGGACGAACGGACGCAGGCAACGCATCACCTCACCATCAGTGAGAACGTCCTGTCTTTGGGCCTGGCCGATAGTCCCTGACCCTGGTTCATACACTCCCTGCTGGCTCTGCATTCTCGTCGCTTCCAACTCCTTCCCTGGGCCTCTGACTCAGACTGCGGCTGGGCCCCTGTCCCTCCCCCGGCCCAGACCCCTTCATCCGGCTGCTGGAGGCAGCCTGTCTGGTTGGGACGCTGCCGCCGCATTTCGTTGACATCACGATCGCCGGCCACTGCTGTCCAGCCGCCTCCCTGTCGCCATCCCTGTGTGTGTGTGTGTGTGTCGGGATGGACCAAGCGCCTGTGGGGCCCTGGCTGTGTCCACCGCTGCCCCATCCGCACGCTGAGCTCCCAGAGTGGGGAAATAAAGTGGCTGCATTGGAGGCTCGATGCAGCAGGAAGCCTTGCTCCAGACAGAGGAGAGATGCATGGACAGAAATTTCTAGGACACATGCATGGTGGGGAGGGGGATCCTTTTGCAACAGCATACCAATTCAGCGCCTTTCACATTGATTTAGCTGGGGAGCAACGTTTGTTCAGAGAGGGCTGGGGAGTGGGAGAGACAGGAAGTGTGATCCAATTGCTCAAGTAGAGCACGAGGGCTCAGGAAAGTTGGGTTCTGTTCCCAGCAGTGCCACAGATTCCCGGTGTGACCTTGGGCAAGTCACTTCCCCATTGTGCCTCAGTTTCCCCAGCTGATGAGGATAGTCTCCCATGCAGGGGGCGTTGTGAGGCTCTGTTCATTACCCTTCGTGACGTGCTTTGAGATCCTAGGCTAGAAGGTGCTCTAAAAGGAATGGGGCTTATTAGGAGTTTACGAGTAGCCGGATTTCTCTGGTCATTCCATTGTTTGTGCCACTCAAGAGAGTATGAGCCAGATCCTGACCTGGTGTAAACGGGTGTAGCAGCCCCGTCAGCTGTGGAGCAGGCTTTTAGTTGCTATCTCTGCAAAGTTAGCCAGGTGTGACCTTCTCTCTGCCATCCCCACGGTTGCTGCTTTCTAGCTTTAGAGGTTTTCTTCTTACTGTCCAGGTGCTGCCTTTATGTCATCTGGGTCATCCCATGATGAAATGGGAAAAGTGCTACAAGGCATTTTACCTACATCATCTGGAATTTCCTATTACATCCAACGTGACTGTCTCCTGCCGACAGCTTGTTGCTTCATGTTCTGGAGGGGCATTGCCCTGCATCTAGCTCTTAAGCAGCTGGGAAGCACAGCTGCCTTCCTTTCCCTGGCTCGGGGTAGCGACCCTTCCTGCAGACTCAGCACCTGATCCCAGCAGCAATTTGGAGCCTGAGCACATTTGGCCCCTTCAGAACGGAAAAAAAAAGAAAAATCCCAACACCAAAGCAAAGCGCCGAGCCTGCTAATTGTGTACAGAAGAGCAAAGTCCCTCTGACGTCCTTACCGGGGCAGGTCGGGCACACACGCCAGCACAGCCATCAGTTTAGTTTGCATGCGCCGTGTGAAGCCAGGAGAACATACACCCCTTCCACTGGGTTTTTCTTACTTAGCAAAATCTCCTTTGGCGGAGAGGGAAGCAAGACTAGGATGACCAGACGTTCCAATTTTATCGGGACTGTCCCAATATTTACTTGTTTGTCCCGTGTCCTGACTGATGTTCGGTCGGGACGCGAATTGTCCCGATATTTTGCCCTCCGGCGCACAGGCGGAGGGAGCTCGCGCCCCCCTGCCCCAATTCCGCCCCGGCCCCGCCCCGATTCCGCTCCCTCCCTCCCCCATTGGATCCCTCCCCAAACTCCCGCCCTTGCCCCGCCCCCAGCCCTGCCCCCTCACTGCCCTATTGGATCCCTCCCCAAATCCCCGCCCTGACCCCGCCTCTTCCCCAAGCATACCGCATTCCTCCTCCTCCCCACTCCCTCCCAGGCTTGCGCTAATCAGCTGTATGGTGGCGCAGGTGCTGGAGGAAGGGGGGAGAAGCAGGACGCGGCAGCCCGCTCAGGGGAGGCGGAGACGAGCTGGTGCTGGGGGGCGGGGCGTGGAGCTGCCGGTGGGAGCTCAGCCCCCACCAATGCTCCGATGGCTCTTGGTTGGGGTTTTTTTGCTCCGCCGGCACCTCCCCTCCCGCGTCCCGATATTTCACGTCTCTCATCTGGTCACCCTAAGCAAGACAAACTCCAGCTATTTTGACTACAGCTTCAAAGAGCTTGTTCAGGGCTAAGTGCATCTGTCTGGCTGATTCAGTCCGACGACAGGGATGCGTTCCCACCGGGTGCTAAGTGCAGGCAGGGCAGTGTTGTCTAGTGCAGCGGCTCTCAACCTTTCCAGACAACTGGACCCCTTTCAGGAGTCTGACCTGTCTTGCGTACCCCCAAAGTTTCACCTCACTTCAAAACTACTTGCTTATAAAATCGGACATAAAAATACAAACGTGTCCCAGCCCACTATTACTGAAGAATTGCTGACTTTCCCATTTTTACCATATCATTATAAAATAAATCGATTGGAATAGAAATATTGTACTTACATTTCAGTGTATAGTACGTAGAGCAGTATAAACAAGTCAGTGTCTGTGTGAAATTGTAGTTTGTACTGACTTCGCTAGTGCTTTTTGTGTAGCCTGTTGTAAAACTAGGCAAATATCCGGATGAGTTGATGTATCCCCTGGAAGACCTCTGCGTACCCCCAGGGGTACGTGAACCCCTGGTAGAGAACTGCTGGCCTAGTGGTTATAGGAAGGGAAGGGAGTCAGGACTAAATCCTACAAACACAAAGTTAAGCCCTCATGTACGTGTCTGCAGGATCGGGGCCTACATGGCTAAACATTTTGCTGAGTTTAGGGACTAAACGTAGTTTGGTGACATAGTTGGAATGGTAAACAGGAGAGAAAGATGGGGAGGCAGGACTCCCAAGCACTGTTCCTGTCTCTGGGTGAGAGTATCCCCTAGTGATTAAAGCAAAGGAAGGAACGCAGAACCCCTGATTCTATTCCCAGCTCTTCCAGTGACTTGGTGAATGACCTCGCTGTGCCTCAGTGCTCCCTATCTGTACAACGGGGATAATATAGACATGAGACAAAGAGGCACTATTCAGATTAGTTTTAGGGCAGGATTCAGGTTCAAGAACACGCCAGGATAAAGCAGACCTGAGTTTTGACATGGCATTGAAATCTCACGGACTATTCTCATGGCATTCTGACCCCAACCAGCTGAAAACCTCACTGGCTCAGGAGTGCTCCCGTCTCAAATGGGGGAATTCTCAAGCAATCAGTTGTTTTCACAAGACTTTGGCTCCAGCGGAGCTGAAATCAGAACATATCGAAAATACTGGCCTGGAACAAAACCGTAGGAAGTGTTTTTTTGAATCTGCCCTCAGAGTTTGCGCTAGAGATTCCAGGTTTGGTTCATCTCTAGTATAATCAACCTTATCTACCTGCCAAGGAAGTTGTGAGGTTCAGTTAATTACTGTTTGCAGAACGTTTCGTGAGACACCGATGAAAGGGGACAGAGATTATTAATATTAGTCATGCCACTTATAGCTTTCCCAACACATTATTGCTCTAATTGTGTGCTTACTCTTATATATGCTCATTAAATAAACAGGCAGCAAGCCCAAACGTTGGTCTTTGATGATGCAGAAAGTAGGTTAATAAGAACTCCAATTTCCCCTATAAAAAATGATCCCACAGTTCACATGTTGATCAAAGCACCCTGAAATGATTCCGACCTCCCTTGTGCTTCCTGGATGGGCACGGGATTTGTACGTGACACAGCAACGTCCATTAGACGGACTGTGAGCTGGAAACCTATATAAACACCCCGTTGTTTCTCAACACCTGATCCCTCCAAAAATGCTGCACATCTGCATGTTCTAAATACCACGCCAACTACTTGGGATTGAGGGAAGCCGGCTCCAGTTGGAATCTGCTATGGAGTAGAGACCGTCTGGGCTTGGCTCTAGGGCTCTCCTTCTCCGCTAGGGAGGTTTTTTACCTAGCTGAAAGCATTTCAGTGGGGGGGAATTGTCTTGACGACACACCAGCGAAGAGAGGGAAAAGTCGTTGTGTGCAAAGGATCCGATTCCCTGCTGCTTTGGTTCCAGTATAGTGCTTTTATACTGTCAAATGCTCCAAAGTCAGAAAGGCAACAGTGACTGATCCCTTTGCAGGGGAGTAAATGATTATCCGAGTTACAAGGGGGGGGGATGAAGTTTTTCCCCCCCAGAGCCAGGGAAGCAGCCTGTGCTGTGTGCGGGCACTCCCACGCCTTGGGAAGGGCTGTAATCAGCACAGAGGGCCGGCCTCCTGCTTCCTCTAGCACACAGGACTTCATTCTTTGCAGATTAAACCCTGCAGCTGAATTTTTGCCCTTTTCATACTGATTTCAAACAGGTTCCCACGGGTGGACCTGTGAGCAGGGTTTGACCCTGTGCTTTTGAACTCCCACAGGAATGGGGGATGGGAATGATTTGTTATTAGGCCACCTTACCCACCCCCTGCCGACACCCAATTGCGATCATGGTCCTCGTATAATCTGTCTTGCAGCAGCGTCCAGAGACCCAAACTGAGCGTGAGCCCCGCCTTGTGCTAGGCCATGTTGTGCAAACACGCAGCAAGAGACAATCCCTGCCTGAAGAGCTTACAAACTAAATGGACAAGAGCGCAGAAGGAGAAACTGAGGCACAGGGCGGGGCCATGCCTTGCCCGCAGTTCAATAGCACGTCCATGGCAGAAATAGAACTTGTCCAGTCAAGAGTGGGTGTCCTTTCTGGATGATGTGCGTCAGCCAAACACACGTTACTGGGTGCAATACAGGGGTACCTAGGTGACATTTCATGACCTGTGAGAGAGAGGAGGTCAGCCCAGATGATCTACTGGTCCCTCCTGGCCTTGTGAGGCAGGGCAGAGTGAGCAAACCTGGACAAGGCAAACTGGCCAGAACGTGCTGAGGGGTTTGGGGGTTTGCAGCTCAGTGTCTCGACTTTGCCTCAGCAGAGAGAGAAACGCCTCCTTTCAGATTCCTGCCTTCAGAAACAAGCAGCCGATGCAAAGAGAAGATAGGACAGAGCTTCCTTTGGGGCTGGAAATACCATCGACCTTGCAACATCAAGACCCCAGGACACATGCTGCCTGGTGGCACCCATCACAACTCCACTGCCCGTGGCCAGCAGTCACTAGAAGGGACCTGAATCATGTAGGGTTTGTTTCTCGTTGATTTTATTTTTAAAGCCGATTCCCACCTTACGGATCCTGTATGCGATTATTCCTTGGCACTCACTTCGTTCTTTTCATTTTCAAAGCCCTTTGCAGCTAACCCTCGGAGGCTGCTAACTGTTAGCAGCTCCGTTTTCCACAGTCTCAGGTTCCACATGGAGGAAGTGAAACAGAGAGGCTAAGGCCCATATCCTCAAAGATATTTAGGCATCTCACTGCCAGAGGTTAGGTGCCTAAAGAGACTTGTCCAAAGGCACAAGGGGAAATTGGTTTTAGAGGTGGGCTTAAGACACGGGCCGTCCCGGCTCCACATCGTGCTGGAGTAACACAGGACTGGGAATTTTCCCAACTCTGGCATCGTTTACAGTATGCATTTCGATTAACTGGGATGGAGCCACTATAAGTGAAAGGAAAACCGGGGCCTCTCCTTTCTAAGTGTGGTTCTGACATTGAGACACCGTACAGCCTTCAGCGAGCCGTTCACAGCCTGATATTCATAAGTCCACGTACCCCACTGAAGTCAACGGGCGCTAGGAGGGCTCCGTATCCTTGCAAATCAGGCAGTCAACCCTTCTGCCTCGGTTTCCCCATCTGTAAAATGGGAGTGATCATACTGCCCTGCCCAGCACACGGGACGTGGGCGGATTCATCCACTGGTGCTTGTAAAGGGCTTTGAACCTTGCTAAGGGCCGGGTAAATGAGAAGGCAGAACACATTTGTAAATGGTTCTTTTTGATGTCTGCAGTAAAGGACCCAGCATTACATTTCGCTTCTCGCAGCAACTCCCAGTCGCCAACGGGGCAATGAGGGGTGGGCGTGCACCCTACCGTCTCCTGGAAGTGAGTGAAACACCCAGATTCCATTCCTCCTGGGAGCTCTGCTCCAACTCTCCTTGCTCCTGAAGGCAAAGTTCCCCAGCGGGAATGTGAAAGCAGGTGTTTAAAGATCCGTGTGCTGTCCCTGCTCCGGAGGCAAAGTACAGCCAGGGAGCTGCAGCCAAGGGCAAACAAACAAATCAGCAGCCCAAGTCACTGTTTCTGGCGCCATGTTTGCTCGGTCTGCCTTTGCAACGTCCTCTCGTTCATGCCTTTTACCACCGTAGGGCAGCCCTGGGCAACTCCCCAAGCAAAGCCGCAGTGCCCCCGCCACCCCTGAGCTGCGGCAGTGCTAGCAGTCGTGAGCACACTAGCCCAGGGCCTGGAGATTCGGGGTTCTGTGGAACAACGGGCGGGAGGCAGATTTCCAGGGTGGCTTTTTCAAACCTGCTCGGGATTGGCCTGGGTATGTCTTCACTACCCGCCGATCCGGCGGGTAGCAATCGGTCTATCGGGGATCGACTTACCGCGTCTCGTGAGGACGCGGTAAAATCGATCCCTGATCGCTCTGCCGTCGACTCCGGAAATCCACCTCGGCAAGAGGCGGCAGCAGAGTCGGCGGCAGCGCGGCAGCGGTCGACTTTCCCCCGTCCTCACCGCCAGGTAAGCCGACCTAAAATACGCAACTTCAGCTACGGTATTCACGTAGCTGAAGTTGCGTATCTTAGGTCGGAACCCCGCTGTAGTGGCAAAGCTCCCCCTGGACGAAGTGGGAGCAGATATAGGCCAATGCTGAGCTCCTTTGAAAATCTCTCCCTCCAATGTCTCCTTGAGTTACAAAAATGCTCCTGCACCCAACAGCCCTACAATGAATCCAGATGACTTGGCAGGGGCAGGAGGTGCAAGAGGATGGGACCAGTCCCTTGCTATCACAGGCAACCCCAGCATAGCATCCCATTCATAAAACAGAACAAACTCCACCTGGGTGTGCGGTCTAGATAACATAACCAGGGCGTGAAAATCAGGTCACGCTGTGCAATCCAGTCACTTAAGCTCTCCGTGCCTTGATTTCCTAATCTATACACTGACGATAATCAAACTTCCCCGCCTGCCGGAGGTGCTGTGATGTTAAATTAATTAAATTAATTATGCTGCTTTGACAGCCTCAGATGAAAGGGGCAATATAAGTGCCAAGCATAATTCCGATTCTACTCCACCTGTATGAGGAAAACATTCCAGGGATTCTCTTAGTCTCAACGTGTGTGTCTGGGTTTGGTGCACAGACAACGTCCTCCCATCACAGCTAACTCTCACTGTCCAGCTCAAACAAATGATCTCCCATCGGAGCCTCACACTTCATTCGGGGTGAGGGGAACCATGTTACGCCCGGCAACCCCGTTCTCAGTCCTACAAGCAGTTACCAAACCGAGAGCCTCCTAGGAATAGCTGAGGAGACAGAGAAGTAAAGTGTTGCAAGTGATGAACCAGATCAGGAGCCGACCGATTCACACCTCAGCACCTCTGTGCTGCGTCCCAACCCACAGCAACCGCAGGAGAATTCCCAAGCGTGCCGGGCAAGGCAGTGAATGGATTCCCGGTTTTAGCTGGCACCTCAGCGCAGCTTCTGCAGCTGAGTTGAATGGAGGTGGAGCATCAGCTGTTTGACATGTGATTGACATGTGTGCCGCCTACGAGGGCTCTGGGAAAGAATGGCATCTCTCCCTGCAGCATGCAAAGCCTCATGGGAAACTCAGGCTCCAAAATCTCCGAGTCTCAAAATAAATGATGGGGTATTCAGCAGACAAGGGACAACACACCAGCTAGTATGTTTAAAGGGTGAGAGGAACCTTTCCCCAGAGCGCCTACTGCAGGGTTCTGTGCACCTCCGGGGCTGGCCCTCTCAGAGGCTGGGTTCTGGACTAATGGACATGGGTCTGATCCAGGTTCCTATCCCCGCTTGACATTTCTGCATTGCCGGTCTGTTGAACAGACCCCTAATGGCTTTAGGCTGTGCTTTCCCCTCGCCCTGCGTGTCACTTGACTAACCCCATCCAGCTCTGACTGCTATTCTACCGAGCTCAGCCCTCAGATCAGTCCCTGCTGGAGGGTGCGAATTCCCAGACAGACATAGGGTAAGATTCTGTGCCACGCCAACTCGCAGCTCCGGGAGAAGCGGGGCAAATGTGACAGTAAGCCCCCGTCGTGCCCTGCCAAGCCTCCAGGGGCTGAAGCAAATGCCCAAGCATTACTGAGGCTGGGGGCTGATCCGAGGTACGGCAATCCTGCTGGACTTGGAGCTACAAACACCCACCCCTCAAACACACACCTCTCTTGCACCAGGGCTCGTGAGGGGACGGGCACACGGACGCCCTGTGCAACGCCTGCACCGCGGGAATTCTCCCCAGCCCAGCTGCAGGGCTTTGCCAGCACGCCGGGGCCACGGCAGGTGTGCTACCCTCCTCTGGACAGCTCAAGTGAAGCTACACCGACCGAGTGCTGCTTTGGGGTTTAAAATGACCTTGTGGAAGGAGGCGTTTCAAGATCCAGGTAACGTCGCTGCTCCGGAGGGCAAAGCACAGTCATGGAGCTGCAGCAGCAAAGCTCCTCGCCACCGAACAAACAAATCAGCAGGCCCGGCTCACTGTTTGTCTCGCTGGGTTTGCTCGCTCTGCCCTTGCACCTCAGCGTCACTGGACTGAACACAACAGGGCCAGGCCCAGCACAATAGCAAACTTCTCAGCTCCAGCGCCAGGACTGGAGCCAGAAAGATGACAGCCCGTGGCTATTGACACAGTAACGCTGCACACGCAGTACAGGCCAGCAGCATCGCCCCCTGCCACAGCAGCCGGCCACGGCTCCTTCTTGGCCCCCCAAAATGAAGCTCATGCCCTGGCTGGATTAGGGCACACGTCCCCGTGGGGTGGAACCGCACCCTGAGGTGGCTTTCGCTCCCATCCTCCCAGTGTCTGTTTGAACCCGCAGGGAGTCAGCTCCCCGCACTGGATCTTTTCCAGGGTGCTCACAGGTGTGTTTGTTTGCACATAGGGAATGGCATCCTAACCAGCACAGCGGGTCATATAAACAAAACAGGCCAGGCAGCAGGACACAACACAACCAGCCATGATATGCGGTAGTTAGGCAGCCCGCTTGAAGGAACACGTGTATTTCCAGCCAACAAAGGAACGGTGGGTTCTACCCGGTGTATACGTCCCAATGAGCCAAACTGCACAAATTCTCCTCCGTCACAGCACCTGATTAAACAGAGCAGCCAGGCGTGATCCCTTGTAACTATGACAAACTGCCCGCGACTTTCAAGGAACACTGCCGGCTTGCAGCTGAGCCAGCTTTTAAAAAGGAAGGGAACGTCACTGCAGCTCTTACCTCCAGCCCTAAGTCCGTGGTTCCCAACCTTTTCTCTGCCTCAGCGCACCTCAACACCTTTCATTCTTTTGAGGCATATTGTCTCCAAATCAACTCACCCTCTTATTGCCTTGCTTTAAGCTGTTCACCGCCCTTGCGATTCACAGTCTGTACAGTAAAACGAAGGATATTAGAGTCCGGCTCTGACATGCATCAAAATACAAGGGAAGGATTTTTTTGTTCTCATATGTCGTTTTTCAAAAAATTCCGTGGCACACCGGTGAGGAAACGCTGCCCTAAATCATCTGGCCAATGTCTGTGGCTTTACGGTCACGTTTTCCTCTTCCCCTCCTCCCCACTGCAGAGCGAAAGACGCACCTAAACCAAAAGGGGAAGCCGTGAAACTGTAGCTGAGGCCTGGCCTGACATGAGTAATTAACACATGGAGGCCTCATCTCTTGGAGGATGGCATTAGGGAGCAATACTTTGTCCTCTGACATCCTTCGGTTAGGGGAATCTTGGGTGTTTCTGGGAGCAGCAAGAGGTAAGGCATTTGCAGTCTAGGGTTGCCAACTTTCTGATTGCAGAAAACCGAACACCCTGGCCCCGCCCTGCCCTGCCCCCAGGCCCCGCCCCTTGCCCCAAGGCCCCGCCCTGGATCACTCCATCCCCCCTCCCTCCGTCGCTCACTCTCTCCCACCCTCACTCACTCGCTCATTTTCACCGGGCTGGGGCAGGGGGTTGGCATGCAGGAGGGGGTGAGGGCTCCGGCTAGGGGCCCAGGCTCTGGGGTGGGGCCAGGGATGAGGGGTTTGGGGTGCAGGAGGGGGCTCAGAGTGTGGGAGGGGGCTCTGGGCTGGGGCAGGGGGTTGGGGTGCAGTAGGAGGTGCAGGCTCTGGGAGGGAGTTGGGGTGCAGGACGGGGCTCAGGCCTGGGGCAGGGGGTTGGGGCACGGGAGGGGGTTCGGTGTGCAGGCTCTGGGCGGCGCTTACCTCAGGTGGCCCGCAGAAGAGGCAACATGTCCCTCCGGCTCCTAGGTGCAGGAGCACTGGGCGGCCAGGGGGCTTTGTGCACTGCCCCGTCCAGAGGCGCCGCCCCTGCGGCTCCCATTGGCCGCAGTTCCTGGCAATGGGAACTGCGGAGCTGGGTTGATGGCAGGGGCAGCGCACAGGAGCTGAATGGACATGCTGGCCACTGTGGCCCGGTTAGCAGTGCTGACCGGAGCTACCAGGCTCCCTTTTCGACTGAGCATTCCTGGCAGCCCTATGACAGACAGACGTGTAGACCCTGTCCCTTTCACACAAGGAATCGTAGCTTTGCCAAAAGAAATCAGCGACCTGGGCGTCTCGTGCTACATTCCACTATTGGAAAAGGAGGCTGTTGAGTAGGGAACAGGAGTCAAGACTCCTGGGTTCTGCTCCTGACTCATCCTTATGACTTTGGGCAAGTCATGTAAACAGTCTGGCTGAATTCCTGGCTCATTTGAAGTCAGTGCAAGTTTTGCCACTGACTTCAACAGAGGCAGGACTTCACCCTCTGTGCCCCAGTTTGTCAGTAAAATGGGGCTAACAACACCTCCCTCCCGGGGCTTAATGAATGCTCATGAAGCACTAGACGTCGTCAGCCGCTGCCGGCTATGAAGTACAAAGCGCTCTGCTTGGGGCCGGAATGCAGGCTCAAATGACGCTAAGATGGAAATCTCAGAAGTGCCCTCATTTGCAGCCTGTCTTCCGAGCCAAGTAGGGTGGCCAGATGTCCCAATTTTATAGGGCAGTCCCGATTTTTGGGTCTTTTTCTTATATAGGCTCCTATTACCCACCACCCCGTCCTGATTTTTCACATTTGCTGTCTGGTCACCCTAGAGCCAAGGGATTTGCACGCCACGCAGCATGGATATAGTACAAGTGGAATATTACAGGGTAGACGTGAAAGGTACTGCTGGCTCGAACAGCATGGTGCTACGAGATGGTTGGGAGGGGGCTGATCTCATCTCCGAGTGTTAGCAGGGACGTGCGCATCGACCGTTCGGGCAAGGTGATGGAGATTTCCTTCTGAGGCTCAGAGACTTTGCCGGCGTGAACGTTTTTGTTGTCCAAGACAGACAGGAGAGTGGAGGTGTAGCGTGGGGATTTTCAAAGGGTGCTACCTCCATGGGGCTCTTCTGACCAGCTGTGGGGGGACAAGGGGTGCATTCAGCTCAAGCGGTTGACACTTGTGTTTTGGGAGCTAAAGGACCCAGGTTCTAGTCCCTGCTTCTCAGAGAGGGGGATAATATATCTCGGTGTCTCCACTCTCTGCAGAACATGTGTAAAGGCTGCCATCTTGGCCAACATACCAGGACCTTCCGGAGCTCAAAGCGTGAGCTGCTACAGTTTGAGCTAAAGAGTCAAGGCTCAATAGCTGGGGGCTGTAACTGGCCCATATCCTCTGTGTATTGGTGGGGGGGACCCAGCGAGTGACCCAGGGGGCTGCATTTTCAAGGCATGGTATGAGTTTGCAGAGCTGAGTAAGGTCCAGCTCTCGTAGAGACATGCACACAGGGGTAGTTCCATTGACTTCTAGGAGACTGCTTCCCTGGGTAAAGGTACCGCCGGTGCATAAGCGCCAGCAGGATCAGGGCCCTGAGCTGGTGTGTGTGTCCCCTGCTTGTCTGATGTGAGTTCGTGCTACTGGTGCTAGTCTCGGGACCTGCTCTGAGTGCAGCTCTGCCAGGGAAAGTGGGGTCCTCACCTGGTAAGCCCCATTTGTTTGTATCCTAGGCAGATCGCAAGTTCTTGCCAGTTAAATTCACATCACCCTGATGACCGTCTTGCTATGCTTCCAACTTCAGCTCCAACGTGAGCGGAGCACGCGCTGCGTCCCAGTCCACTAGAGTTGGCGATTAATCACAGAATCATAGAATCTCAGGGTTGGAAGGGACCTCAGGAGATCATCTAGTCCAACCCCCTGCTCAAAGCAGGACCAATCCCCAATGTCGGATCTCATTTGAACATGAGGGTTGCCGGCTTCTGGTTGGTACCACGCAGAATTCTACATAGCGGGTGTCAATCCAGAGGCAGATAAAATCATTTAAGAATTGCCTTGATGGGGAAAGCAGCGCGGTAAATCAGAGGGAAATCTCACTTCCTTAGAAGGCTAGAAACACTTGGATGGCACCAGTACAACTACACTGAGGACTAGTAAACATTTCACAAAGCTGGTCTTGCCCCAGGGATCAGAGAAGGCAAGAACTGTCTTTTTGTTCTGTGTTTGTACAGCGCCTAGCACCACGGCCATGGCTGTAATAAGTAATAATAATTTCAGTCCCTGACTTGAGGCGGAACAGCAGGGGTCAGTCAGTGAAGCTACTCACGGCACTCTAACCTGTGTATATCATTTGAACTCACCCTCTTCTGCCCCCTCCCCTCTCTCAACAGGTTGTGGCTGTGGTCATGGACATGTTCACAGACGTTGACATCTTCAAGGACCTCCTGGAAGCAGGCTTCAAGCGGAAAGTCGGCGTCTACATCATTGTGGATGAGACCAATGTGAAATACTTCCTTCAGATGTGCGAGCGAGCACAGATGCACGCCGGGCACCTGAAGGTAAGCTGGGCACCGAGGGCGTGGCGCCGTGCAGTGGGTGGCTATAGGCAAGCAGGATTAGTCAACTGGAAGCTAGGATAGAAAACTCGGGTTTGATTCTGCCCTGGTGTCCTTGGTTACCTCCATGCACAGCGAATGCATGAAAAGCGATGTCACGCATGAGCCTGGCTGGGTGACGACACAGAGTGCCAGGTGCGGGAGAACCAGGCCCACTGCCCTGGGCAGCCTCAAGGCAATGGCACCGAATTGCAGCTGAGCGCAGCGTTAAGAATAGCGGGTGCCCTGGACGGCGCATTTCGCTCACGCCCACAGGCTAACAACCTGAAATGGAGGGCTGCCTCCCACTCAGGACGCCACAGCCGGCTAAACAAAGGGAGCTTGGCTGCAGGTGAGACCATTCCGGCTGGTATTTTCCCCCAGTTTACAAGCGACGGCGCTCGCGCTGCCTGTTATTATCGTTTCAAAGGCCGAAGAGCCGATGGTGCCATGAGTCATTGCAACTTCTCCTGGTTCGTTCTCAGAGCTCTGCCTTGACTCAGGAGGGGCCAGAAAGAAGCCAGCTAGGCACGTGGCCCCCACAAGCACGTCGGAGGCCCCGCTTTCCTTCTGGGCACAAATGGGGTGCAGATCTCCAGCAAGCCCCCTGCTAGCCCCTCCGGGCACCACTGGGGAAGGGTGTGTTTGTATAAAATGAAGTGGGGTGCTGGCTAAGCCAGGCAGTGGGGTCTAGTGGCTAGGGTGCATCCATGGCACTAGTCCCAGCTCTGCCCCTGGGCAAGTCACCTCCCTGCAACGTGCCTCAGTTTCCCCAGATGTAAAATGGGGATAACGATGCTGCCTTCCTTCACAGAGTGCTGTGAAATCGCCTGATCGGAGCTAGTGAGCGTTATTCCATCAGTGCCCCCCGCCCTCATTTCCGTTTCAGAGCATCCACAAAGCGGGTGGCAGCAGTCGAGTTAAATCCGTGCCGGTTTCTCCTGTACACAAGGCCTAAGCTGACGTCCAGGCCTAGGCCGTCCAGCGAGGGATGGCTGGGAGCCAGCTCAGAGCCAGGCCTGGAGTGAAATACAAAGAGGTTGGAGTGGAGGGAAGGAGCCGGCCAGATTGGCTGACGCCTGGGCCAGGATGCTGTCACTTAAGGCTTCAATCCATGCCCCCTCCCTGACACACAGACCCTTGAGTGGACCTGTCTGGGAAATGGCCGATGTTGCCGCTTGGCTGGGCACAAATACAAATTAATAATGGTGCCCAGTGAAGCTCAAAACACAGCAGCTCACCCACCTGGATCTGTCTGCCGAAGGGAAAGGGGATGTTTGGCCAGCTGTCTCTTCAGGGCACAGGCGTCTCTGAGGCATGGGGGAGGCTATCTGTATCGGTAGCACGTGTAAGACCCGGAGACTGCTGGAGGAGGTGGGAAAGGCCTGGGATATGATGGAGAAGTTAGCAAGGAGCATTGGCCCTGAAGGCTTAATCCAGCCCCCCATGTCCCCACTGCATGCAGGCCAAAGAGCTGATCTGGGTGCAGGTGAAACCGCACAGGGGGGAAGGGAAGGGCTAGGAATCCTCCCCCAAGATCCCGGAGCTGCCTCTGCAGCCCCCCCAGCCCAGCCATTCTGCAGGGGAAGATCTGTGGAGTCTGTGGCCCCGGCTGCCAGATCGGTAGCTCTGTGGCAGCCTATGGGGCATGTGGGATGATTGGGTCTATCAGCTTCAGGCAACCCGGCAGCCAAGGGAAGAGAAGAGACTGTTGAAAACAACAAGCTAGGCTTTCCCGTTCCAGGGCCTCCACACCCAGCAACAGCAAGGAGGCGGGATGGGGGGGGGGTGAGGAGACGCACACACCCCCAGCGTCTCCCGCAAGCTGCCAACTATGTGTTGGTCATTCCCATTAATGGCAGGCAGGGCCAGATGGCAGCAGCAGAACAGCTGCTGGCTCCAGCCAGGGTGATGTCGAACACCCAGCCCGACACGGCACCCATGGAGAGAGAGTAACAATGGAAGGACTCTGCCAGCGCATGTGTTCACACTCAGGCAGGGAGGCAAGGAGCGACTTGGCTTTGATGTCACAGTCCTGTCCCCTTATTTTAACAGGAGAGACACGTATTGTAACCAGTCCCTGGCAACAGGATCTCATGGCTGCCTCTGTGCTAAATACATCTGCCACACCAGGCCTGACAGGGCTAGAACGCAGAGCCTCCTGGCACAAGCCCCTGCCACTTGAGCTAAAGGAGAATTATCACTCCGGTGGAGTTTTTATATTGACCAAGAACATGTAGGATCAAGCCCCACAACTAGGCAGAGCAAAGTATTACAGCCCTCCAGAGACTAAACTATTGTGTGCCACACGCAGAGAACAGGGAAGGTCAAAGTGCACCTGTGTCCGAGGCCCGTGCAGTGGCTGGAATGGATTCCAGGAGATATACCCGCACGTCGGTTGTCTAAGCGCTGCACTGCCGTGTCCATTTACATTGGGGGGGAGAGGGGGGCAGGGATCAAGTCTCCTGGCTGGACAGCACCAAGAATGTCTGGGATATAGAAATAAGAAACTGGGCACAGGGCATCACCATGGGTTTGGTGCTCTCAAGCTAGTCCTTCCACTGGCATTTCACCTGCTCCCACAATATCTAGCACTATCTGGCAGCCTCTGTTCTGGAAAACCTCCAAGAATGTTCCAGGCCAGGGACCTGTGTACTTTGGCAAGCCGTGTGAGAAAGGTCCCGCTAGTGCTGCTGCTAGAGATCTGGACCACGCTAGCCAGTGTTACCAAGGCTCGCTAGTTGCATAAGCCCATCAGCCAGGGCAGGCGTTGTGTGAATGCAAAGGGCGGATGGGAGGGGTTCCCAGAAGTGACTAAAGCCAGCAGGGCACACCTTTGGTCCTACCTACCTGCAGAACAATGATCAAAAGCCGGCATGCACCAGATGGGCGTGTGGCTGTTATCACAAACTCCTAATGCATGGGAATCTCCTGGTTTCACTTTCAGGCCTTCTGAACGGCCTGATTTTCCTGGTTGTACTTTAACCACTGGGCCATAACCACTTTGCCTTTGCCTTGCTTGGCACAGCAGATATCTACCTTGAGGAATGCAGCCACGTGGCTCCAGCCACCAAGCGGCTCTCTGACTGGCATCCACGCGCACTCATGAGCCTCCCACCTCTCAAGCTAGCTGGAGAATGGCTGTCACGGGGACTGTGGCACAGAGAGAAAGGAAAGTTCATACATACGTAGGCAACACAGCACTGGCTCCGACAGGTGCCTGGTGTTCTCCTACCCAGCACATTAACTGGCCGGGGTTGCATGTGGAAGTGATTCCCATGCATCTGGGCTATGTGGCACCCAGCACTGAGATTAAGATTAATGTTCAGCTCAGGAAAGCTCCAGGCTAGTCGCAAGGGGTGATGCCGGTGAGAACTCTGGTGCATTGGCAGAGCTGTGGACGGGGCCAGGACCGGGACCAGCAGATCCCTGGAGAAAGAGTCCAGGTTGGATTCTCCCACCTAGCTCTCACTGGGTATGTCTACACTGCCTCCCGGCACTCGTCGACAGACTCACACTAACCCGAATCGATCTACCTGGGTTGGGAGGCTGGCAGTATAGAAATACCCATGGAAGTCAAAAACAACAAGGAGTCCGGTGGCACCTTAAAGACTAACAGATTTATTTGGGCATAAGCTTTCGTGCATCTGAAGAAGTGAGGTTTTTTTACCCACGAAAGCTTATGCCCAAATAAATCTGTTAGTCTTTAAGGTGCCACCGGACTCCTTGTTTTTGTGGATACAGACTAACACGGCTACCCCCGATACTTGACACCATGGAAGTCAATTGCCAGAATGGTGCAAAGCTGCCAGGACATCCCAGAGAACTTGAGACGCTATTTGGAAAGTGCTTTGAGCCGGAGCATGCAGGATAAAAGGTGCTAAAGACATGGACATTGTTATTTCAGTGTCTAAAAAGCAGGCTCAATGGACTTAGTAAATACCGCACAGGCTTGGGAAAGCCACTCAGTTTGTTAAGCAACTGCTGAGTGTTTGCAGTGATTCAGGGGATGTTTTCTGATCAGTCATCTATCTTTGTGTGCGCTGGCTTTTATTTTCTTCCGACTGGAGATTACTTAAAGCAGCTGCTGCTATGAGAGTGAGGAGGAGGGAGAATGAAACATACCTTGAGACCTGGGTGTTTTGCTGTGCTGGGTGTGACCTGAGAGCGTCGAATGGTCCTTTGTGAACTTATGAAATGGGTTGGCCTAGAGGGAGGAGCTGGATTAATGGGCTGTTAAAGGATATTAAGTTAACAGGGATGCACTGAATTGGGTGACGGAATGAGGTCGACCTCTAGCTTGTTTTCCTGGGTGTGTAAATGTAAACAACACTGAGCTTCTAATGCGCCTCCCATGCCGGGATCTCAAGGCACATTGAGGTATTCGCTGCGTCCCTATGGGTCAGTCCACACTAGCCTTCTTACCTTGAGTTCATTGGCTGCCAGTTATTTCATGTCAGTAACACCAAGCTAGTCTGGAACACTCTCCAAACGGCTGTTCCAGGTGACAAGCATTTGCGGTTCACCCGAGGCCGATCCCATCCCAAGCTCCAGCCAGTGGGTGACCGTAAAAAGGGGATAATCACAGCAGAAAATCCACACAAAACCAGGTTAGGCATTTTGGGGAAGCAGCAAACTCCTGAACTCAAGTCTCACAGTTCCCTTCTCAGCCACAGTGGATAATACTTAGGACATGTCTACACTACTGGCGCTACTGTCAATAAATCCACCTCCCTGAGCGGCCGAAGAATTCTTCTGTCGACCTAGCTGCATCAACACCAGGGTTCAGGCTGGCTTAATGGCGGTGCTCAGAGGCGTGTATTTTTCACACCCCTGAGTGACGTAGCTAAGTCGAGCGACACTTTACATGTAAACCAGGCTTTAGCCGCCTTTCAGAGCTATTGCGGGGACGAGTCAGTGTCTATGCAGAGAGCTGAACGGTGCTTTGAAGATAGGGCTGTGCATTTTTATTGAGCTAAGGGGCCAAATTCAGCTCCAGTGATGGTGGTGTGAAACCGGAGCACCGCTGTCGAATTCTGCAGAGTTAATCCAGATTTAGAACAGTGCCACTCAGAGCAGAATCAAGCCCAAGCTGGCTAACAGAGGGAGTGGTCCATGGAAGTGGCCATTTAAAAACAGAGCAAATCGACAGGGAGAGAGACTCGATTTTTCAGCCCTAAACAAGAGTCCATTGAGGCAGGCCATAAGCATCTCACTGCACCGTCTCCTCGGATTCTTTTCCCACTTGCTGCCTTGCTTTTGCTTTGCAGAATCTCCGCGTTCGCACCACGGGGGGAACGGAATTTTTCACCCGTTCGGCCATGAGGTTCAAAGGTGCCTTGGCCCAGAAGTTCATGTTCGTGGACGGTGACCGGGCTATGTGCGGGTCCTACAGGTAATCCAGAGACAGCTCTGTCAGCCGTTCCCACATCTAAAGAGCGCACCGGACGGGGTCAGCCTCAGCTGGGCCACAGAGGGACCGTGCGGGTCGGCGTTTTAGTTTAAGGGGATGTGAATTTTGATCCTCATGATAGTGCAGAGTCAGAGCAATGGGTAGAAGCATGCAGCTGGGTGTACCAGCTGAAATATGCATGCAGAGCTCTGCTACTGCAACCTGATCCTGACCTGCAAACCCTGATACCCAGTGAACCCAATCTGCCCCCCGCCCCCGATACCCAGCAATCCCGACCTCTCACCTCCAGTCAGCACACCCCAGACTTGCCTTGAGATAAGTCTGCTGCTCCTGCTAAATTAGGTGGCAGTTTTGTGAGGATTTGTTTCTAAGACCCCGCTCTTGCCCCTTGGACATGTGTCTGAGGAAGTGACTAGGCAGAGACGTACATAAAGCTCTTGCAGCAGTAGAAGGCAGCCCTTTGTGAACTCAGTCCATGGGGCGGCAGGATCTAGCCAGCCCCAGAGAGCACAGAACCGAGCCCGGGGTTGAGGTATTCAAGTCTCACTAGCAAGCCAGGGAGCAGGGGAACCCAGGCCGGATTTGCCACCATGCACTCAGACTGTTTCTCATTGGTTCTGTTCCAGCTTCACCTGGTCCGCAGCCAGGACCGACAGGAACCTCATCTCGGTCCTCTCTGGCCAGGTGGTGGAAGCGTTCGACAAGCAGTTCCAGGAGCTGTATCTCATGTCCCGGGGGCTCAGCCTGAAGTCCATTCCCATGGACGAGGAGCCGGAACCCGAGCCGTTCACTCTGCCCTCCGTCACGCCCGTCACCCCGGCCAACGCAGTGGTGAAGAGGCTGATTAACCCAAAATATGCCCTGGTGAAGGCCAAGAGCGCAGAACTGATCAGCAAGATGTCGTCCGAGGGGCAGGCGGGCGCCGGCAGAAACAAGATGATGGACAGCAAAGACAAGGCCCTTCCCGAGGGCCAAGGTGCCGAGCGGCAAAACGACATGGCCGACCTAGCCCCACCCATCCACCCCGGCCTCCTCAACATGGAGAAGGCCAACATGTTCGACTACCTGCCCACTTGGGTGGAGCCAGACCCAGACCCAAGCGAAATCTTGGGGTACATCAACATCATCGACCCCACTATAAAGAATGTGAAGCTGTCCCAAATGAACCGCATCAAGGTCTGTGACATCTCCCAGGCCAATGCCCAGCACAGGCAGATGCTAAAAAACAAGGAGTTGGAAGCCAAGAAAAGCCAAGAGCCTTCTCCAGCCAGCCGGGAGCAAAGAGAGGCCCCTCCGACCCCAATCAAGGAAGCTCCCAAGCCAGTAGAAAGCCCCAAAGCAAGGAGTCCTGGGGAGGACAAGAAAGGAGCTTTGGCTATCCTGGCTGTGAGCCAGCACCTGAAGCAGCCCACGGCCGCAGAGACGCACAAGATGGATGTCAGGCCCCCAGTGCCAAGGCCGAGGACGGTTGATGTCATGGACTTTATCTCCAAAAACAGTGCGCTCTGCAAAGACACGGCTGCCCTGCTCGGGGATGCCAAGAAGCAGCTGCACCAGGTGGCAGAGCAAGCGAATGCAGGTCACGGGCCGGGTGAAAACCCCACACAAGCTCAAGCCGCGGCCAGCGATCACCAGCTGAGGAGGCAGGCGGCCGTATCCCCGGAAGCTCAGGGCACGGCAGCCGTGTGTCCCGTGAACGGGCTGGAAGGGGAGGAAGATGAAGAGGACTATTTGACGCTCAGCGATCAGGAGAGCTATTCTAGCAGTTCTGCCACCCACAGCTACCACCACTCCAACGCCTCCTCCACCTCGGACGAACTCTTTGAGGTGAGAGGTCGCTTTGGGCCGCTCCGGAGAACCAACTCCGATCACATCCCCAACGGGGGGAACCTGCACTTGCAAAGGAAAATGAGCGACCCCCACGTCAGCCGGGGCACCTACATCAGCCCCCTGGGGAGCCTGCAGTCGCCGCCAAACTTGCGCTTGGAGGACGGGGTCCAGAGGCGAGACGATGTTACCGAGGTGATTAGGTGTGTGCTGGAAAAGGACAATAGCCTGCGCGCTGTCCTGGATGGAAAGGGAGCAGTCACCAGCAAGGCCGGGCAGGTAGGACGGCTTGTCGTATCAGTCTGTTCTTTGCTTCGTTCTCCTGCCCTGGAGCCTGGCTGCGCTCTGCATGCTGCTTGGGGATGGCCTTAGGGAAAATGGCACCCTGGGCAAATTTGTATTTTGGCACCCCTGGCCCTCTGCGGCCTCCTCTGGCCCCCCACCCCTGCCCCCCCCCCCCCGCCCCCCCCCCCCTCCCCCTCCCATCGCCCCAGCCCCCCGCTGCCTCCCCTGGCCCTCTGCGGCCTCCTCTGGCCCCCCACCCATACCCCCCACCCCCCGCTGCCTCCCCCGGCCCCCCACCCATCCCCCCTGCCCCCCGCTGCTTCCCTGAGCTCCTCCCCATTGCCCCTGGCCCCCGCTATCTCCCCAGGCTCCCTCCCGCCCTCCCACCCCCCACTGCCTCCCTGGGCTCCCTACTCCCCACTGCCTCCCCATCCATCCCCCCATTGCCCCCTGACCCCTGCTGCCTCTCCGGGCTCCCTCCCCCCCCCAACCATTCCTCCCTGGCCTCTGCCTCCCCACCTTTGCCCTGAGCTCCCTTCTGCAACCTTGCACAGGCCTTCCCCGCTCCTTGCCTCTAGACCACGGCACCCGGGTGGTTGCCCACGTGGCCCACCCATAAGGCTGGCCCTGATGCTGCTACCCCTTGGGTGGCTAGACCGTCCCACCACCCCCGCGGTGGCGGCGCTGCTATTTGTCGCGTGCGATCTCGATCCAAGCTAGCGCACGTCTATCTACCCAAGCTGGGCGTTACGTCTCCAGCTGCGGCAAAGGGCCGTCTAGGAGCAGAGCAGAAAACTCCCCCTCCCCCCATGCCCCTTTGTGAAGCTCTTTTCACCAAGCCGTATTTCAGGTTCCAGCAAAAGGCCCTTTCAGCAACAAACACGTGTGCCCTGGTGTGACGCGCAGGTAGGACCAGGGTGGCCCATGCAGGCGGGTCCCTCCCAGGCTTGCTGTTTAGCTCCTGATAAAAAAACGATTAGCATCAAAGAGAACAGCACCCGGCGCGGAATGACTCAGAGGCACCCGGCGACAGTGTGAAATAGGGGTGGTGGAGAACATTGCAACAGTCCGCAGTCAGCACTTTTCAGGCCTACTCACTCTGCCTAGCCACAGCAAGGAACATGCTGATCATTTGGGCTTGGTTTTATTTGCGGGACAGCTATTCCTGCCAGGGGTGGCCGTGCCCGGACACGCCCCGCTTTTTAGCTCAAATGCTGAGGTTGCTGCTTCGCTGCACAGCACTCTCTGCATTGCCTTTTCTAAAAGGCACAGAGATTAGTCCAGGGCCAGCTTTCACATGCCACCTTTCAGTGCGTTCAGGCATTCGGGGCCTGATCCTCCGCTGGCAGAAATTGGAGCAGCTCTCAGGGTCTCAGGATCCAGCCCTCAATGTAGCTCTAATCCAGTGGGTCTCAAACTTTTGGACTGGTGACCCCTTTCACATAGCAAGCCTCTGAGTGTGACCCCTCTTATGAATTAAAAACACTTTTTTATATACGCCTCCTACCCCGATATAACGCTGTCCTCGGGAGCCAAAAAATCTTACCGCGTTATAGGTGAAACCACGTTCTATCGAACTTGCTTTGATCCGCCGGAGTGCGCAGCCCCCCCTGGAGTGCTGCTTTACTGCGTTATATCCAAATTCGTGTTATATTAGGTCACGTTATATCGGGGTAGAGGTGTATTTGACACCATTATAAATGCTGGAGGCAAAGCAGGGTTTGGGGTGGCGGCTGACAGCTCGCGACCCCCCATGTAATAACCTCACGACCCCCTGAGGGGTCCTGATCCCCAGTTTGAGACCCCCTGCTCTAATCTGTCTCTAGGTAATGAAATTTACCAGCCCAGACCCAATATATGCTCGCCCTCACGTCCCTGCGAAGATGATGCTAAGCTAACAGCCAATGCGATTTTACTCGTTCATCCGAAAATCGCAGCACTGTGTAAAGCCGGCTGTGCCAAAAGCTTTCAAGCATTGCTATAAAGCAGTCTGCTCTGGCCCCGCGTCCCAGCCAGAGTGTCCAAACACTGGCCAGGGAGCTTTGTACTGGGATGAGCGTTCATGCAATAGCTTCCTCAAGACTTCTGCAGGGGAAAGACACCAATGAGTCAAGTGGTCATCATTAGGAACACACCAGAAACCTCAACCAGCTCATTCATAAACAATAAGCCGTTATCAAGCTGTCACCAAGTGTGGGGAGTCAAGGTCCTGCACCCCCCTCTTCCTGCGATTTACCGTGACTCTTAGCCAGCTAGTATGACAGAAGGTTTATTGGACGACAGGAACACAGTCCCAAGCAGAGCTTGTAGGTACAACCAGGACCCCTCATCCAGGTCCCTCGGGGGGGAGGCGGGGAGACAGGGAGCTTAGACCCCAACCCTGGGGGGTTCCCTCCGGTTCCCCAGCCAGCTTCAAACTGAAACGCTACTGCAGCCGTCTCCTTCCACCTTCCCCCCGGCTCCTCCTCCAGCCTTTATCCAGTTTCCCGGGCAAAGGTGTCACCTGGCCCCATCCCCCTCCCAGCTTAGGTTACAGGCTTAGGTATCGGCCCTCAAATAAAGTCATCCCCTGCTCTCCCATCCCCCATGCAGATAGTTCCAGTAAAACTAGACGACATTCCCAGGTCAGTCCGCCCCGCTCCCTACGGCGTCACACAAGCCAAAATTCCTCCCTAGTGTAACCTGGAGAAGCCCAGAATCCACAGGGTCATTAATGGAAGAGTTATGCCAGATAGGACTGTGACCTAATAGCTAGCAATGGGCCTGAACTGTAACCCTCTCCTCTGAACCCTTGCAAACGTCAGTGGGGCATCAAGGATCCGTGTCCCCAAGCTCAGCCACTCTGTAGCGTTTTGGTTCCAAATTGAACCCTGAAGTGGAAAGAGTCTATTTCCCATTTGGATGCTGCTGAGATCTCACAACATCAGATGATCTTGCAAAGCTTGGGGCAAAGGCTCATAAGAAGAGCTGGTGCCACTGAATTTCAGCCCTAACCCCAAAATTCAGCCCTGATCCTCCCCACACACACACACACCCCTAAACCCAATTGGGATTGAAACAGCCCATCTCCAACACAACAACATAACACTCCTTCCAAAGCATTTCACTAGCTGTACGCACACACCACCATAGAAATGCAGCCACCTCTGCGGTGGGGGATTGCAGCCCACCGGTGCCCAGCACACACTAGGAAGGGAAAAGGGGAACTTTTGACCAAGGATACTCAAGCAAATCCCAGGCCCTTTGAAGAGCACCCTGCAGGCTGGTTAACATCCACGCAGAGGGACTCAGCATGCTGTCCCAATCCTCTATGCAAAGTGGCTAAAGCCGCCCTTCTGAACCGCAGCGGCTTTTGCGCAGTGACAGACAAATTATAAAACCCTGCCGACACTTCCCCTTTGCTGTGTCTGTACCTCACCTGGATAGAGAACCCGGCTGATCATCCCCGGCATGATGATAACCCCCAGCGGCAGCATTTTCAAATAGCTCGCCAGGATGGAGCCGGCCTTGGCGTGACTCAGGTTCTTAGCCGAGAGAGACCTCTGCACAATGACCTGCGAGAGAGAGGGAGACACGACCAGCTGCAGCTTAGTGCTTGAGAAATTGGGCCCCAACCACCATGTCATGTCCAAACTCCCCCAAACACTGGGGACGTTCAGCACTCGACCCAAATTTTGCAGCCCAGGCCCATCTGGTCCTTGCATCCTGCAGGGCTGCCCCAAACAGGATCTGCTGGTATTATTCCAGAACATCAGAACGGCCCAGTGCCACCCATGGACTTCCCCCGCTGGAGACCCCAGCTCCTTGCATGCAAGGGTCCACCTCACCCTCCACTGGGCTGGAGCGAGAGCACTGCATGCTGGGATACGTCGTCTCTGCGGGTGGCAGCCTGGCACAACAGAGCAGGAACGCAGCTGCGCTCGGCCGCGTTTGAGGTCAATCGGGTGGGATTGCTGGGTTCCCGGCTAGCGCAACACTCAGTCTGGCAAGGCAGGAGCACTGCTCGGTGCCAGGCTTTGGTTCTTTGGTCCCAGGGTTAGTACGGCTGTCTCTACACTACATGCCTTTTAGCGACACAGCCGCGCTGCTACAGCCGTGCCGCGAAGAGGTGCGCAGCGTAGCCGCTCTTTGTGGGCGGGAGAGAGCTCTCCTGCCCACAAAATAAATCCTCCTCCAACAGGAGGTGGTAGCTTTGTCGGCGGGATGCATCAATCAGATGCATCAATCAGAGTGGCAGGGCCAGAACTACAGGCTTGTGGGTCACCTGCAAGGAGCCAGCGTGTTTCTCAGCAAGGCTGCTGGGGCTCAGAGCCTCGTGCCAGGGATTCTGTTTGCTGACGAGGCGTGGTGGAAACACGCACGGTGCATTGCCCGGCTTCCTAGCAATTGTCTCTGTTATCTAAATATTTGCTCCTGTCTCAACACGTTCAATGGGCTTTTGCACGACACCATCCAGCTGGGCCCTTTGGGTTTGTTCTGTATGGAACCAGTGCCAAGAGGCGCCTCTGGCTCGGGCGTGGGGCCATATCGGCCTCAGAGCAGAGCCGGGACAAAGACACGCCCAGGATGTGCTGGCACATTGTGCCTGGTCAGTGAGTGTGAAATGCGACCTCCCGCGTGAGTGGAGACGTCTGATTTGGGTGTGGTTTTACGTCCATTTTGCAGGCTGGCATGGGAGCCCACAGCAAAGGATTGTGGGGAAAAGAAGCCATCCAGGGTATTTAACCAGCTAATAGGATGGAAACAGAGGGAGACAAATATCCAGTTTATGCAAGTGGTGGATTAAGACTATTGGGGCCCGGACCCAATGTAAAGGCGCCTCTACACAACTAATCAAGCCCCCCAATGCTATGGTGCTGCTGGCTTCCTGCCACACCAATGTCACCTCCTGCTCCACCCTTCTCAGGTGGCATCTTCCCCACCACTGAAATCCGCAGCTGCAAGTTGGGTCGGTCCGTGGTCCCCTCCACGCCCAAAGCCAGGACCTGCGGCTGCATGGATCTTGCCTTAAGCCAGCATGAAGCAGCCACACCGAGGGTCACGATGGGTGTTGAGGCTACTATACAGTGGCAGAGCACGGAGGTATCTCTGGAGACCTAAGTGATGCCGTGAATTTCTGGGGGAAACAGAGGGCAAGCTATCACAGGAGCCGCAATGGGAAACGCTGGGTTAATTCTTTCTCTTGGGGGTTTCCAGTCACTCCAGACCCGAGGAGAATTAGAGCTAGGGAACGGCGAAGGAACTCGCCCAAGGTTGCACAGTGTCAGTGGCAGAGCCAGTCCCACAGGTAGCGTTTCAGGCGTGTGTGTCCAACCAATTCTTGCCGGTAACCATTATTCTCTTCTCTTGTCTTTATCAAACAGGGTCAGCCTTTCCACCACTACGTATCCAGGAACTCAGCATGCCCGGGACAAGGCAAAGGGGGCGTCCACGCCCCGAGACACGAGAAAAACCCAGGGCCCAGCAAATACAAGGCGGACGGAACCAGTGCTAAAAAACCCACCGCAGCCACCAGCTCCCCGCCATACTGGCAAAGCAAAGGTTTCAGTTCCATCAGGAACATGCAGCCCGGCCAAGGCCTCAGCAGAGCAACCGGCAAGCCCTTGTCCTCCCTCCCAGAAAGCCAGAGGACAGCGGACGAAGTGAGGACGCCACTCGGCATCCCGCTCACCAAACTCTCACAGTCCAAGCACCTCAAGGCCAGGGCGGGCGGGGGCCAGCAGGTTTCCACCGATTCCAAACGGAGGCTCCCTGGGGCCGCCAGCCGCAAGGACCAGTAGGCACCGAAACAGGTGGACTGCAAGTATTCAGAGGCCATAGAGCGGGGAGATGCAATTCCGCGAGGGAGGGGGAATATGTTTACATTTACCTGGTCGGTGCACCAGTACCAAGTAGCCAAGACAGATAGCCCGAAAGTCATGCCAGTCCAGGGGAGGTCTCCGGAGACAGGATCTCGGAAGAGGTGCATGGCGTCAGCTCTGGGCAGGTGGCATGTTGTGTTGGGGATAATCTTGGCCGGAACAGCCTTTAAATAAGCCTCTGCCAAGTTCTGGTATCCTCCGATCTTGCTAAACGCTGGAAGGGAACGGGGAGGGGAAGCTGATTAGAGCACTGAAATACAAGCAGATCAGCTGGCAAAAGCCACAGCAACCTTCCCAGGCAGAATCTTTCCCCCAAGAGGCAGGGCCAGGGAAAGAACCACCACACGTTGCGACGGAATTTTATTCTTATTTAAGAGACACATGAGTCGGCTGGTGTTTTGCAGAGTTGGGCGCGGTAGAGTCCTGCTTCCCCCAGGGGACGCATCCCGGGTCCTGGATCCAGGCTCCCCATCGGGAGGCTCTCTCCACTGAGTTTGTACTTCCAAACTCCACTGAGTTTGTACTTCACTTTTATTAAAGCACAAAGGGATGTTCTTGTTTAGGTGGTAAAAGTGACCAGAGGAGGTAGCGACTGACTTGATTCGTGACGGTGCTAAGTGCAGGGTCCACCCTTTGGCTCAGGGGTCAGACCATTTTTTATCGATCTAGGTGGTGACCTGATAGCCCCATAGTCTCTGGGTACCTAGACACAAGTGCAATACAGACTCACTTCGCTGGGTTTTCTTAGGGTCCATCTACACTGCGAGCCGAGGTGATAGCAGCACGTGTAGACGTATCTGAACTCGCTTCGACCTAGCTAGCGTGAGCTGTCGAAGCCCACCAGGTATCCTGGCTAGGTACTCGAGTGGCTAGACCTTACTTCTATTGGGACAGGAGCGAGCGAGACCAAAGCTAGCGCAGGCATGTCTGAACACGCTGCAATCCCATTCACAACTCCAGCTGCAGCGCAGATGTACCCTGAGAAATGGCATCTTCCCTCTGGAGCAGTTAATTCCCAGGGGTGAAACTAACACCTGTGCTAAAGGCCTAGCCCCCCTGTTCTCCCCAAATCATCCCAAGCCTGGGCAGCCACTGGCAAATGAACCCCAGATTATAGACCCCGCCTCTCAGCAGCTCGCTTTCAGCGCCACCCATCCACTCCCAGCCCCGCCAGCTTAAGCAGCGGCGACACTCATTGCGGCACAAGGATCTTGCGAAGCACCCAGCTGCCCGACAGCCCTGCTGTCTGCAGCCGCGGGTACTGCTGCCAGGTGGGAATCTAGGCTTGCTTCCTCGCCGCCGCTGGGAGACGGCGCTAAATTCACCTTGCAGTTGCCCCACTGAAACCAGGGGATTACCCTGGCTAGCCGGGAGGAGAATTTGGCTGCGGATGCACGGGAAGGCAACATACTTGGCTTGCAAAAGGAGGTGGGAAGATGCCCCTCCCCTTCCTCAGCACTTCCTTCCTAGCCAGTCCATGCAGGAGCACGAACACCCCGTCTGTGGCCACTTCCCATGAGAGCAAGCGCTGCACACACGACGCGGCACAGCGACGGTTACTCACACCCAAGAGGAGCTGCCAGTCTCCTCTTGCCCAAGCCCATGCCATGCCCCCACTGGGCGCCGGGCGCAGACTCCTGCGCCCCAGCGGATGGGGCAGAGGCGAGGTAGCCGTCTGGGGGCACGTTGAGGAAGCAGCCCCCCACTATGAAGGGCTGGGCGAACCCCAGGCCCGGATATCGGGGGCTGCTTCTAGCACAACTTGTGGTGTTTGGGGCTGAATTTATTTTAAAGCGATGGAGGGAGAGGGGGGAAGCAGCTTGTCTCTGTCTCGCCTTCTGTTCCTCCTCTGCGCTGCTGCTTTGTGAGAATCAGAGCGGGGCCTGAACTGGAAGCCAGATCTAATGCCCCACCTCCACCCCAGATCTGACACCCCCAGCTCCGACCCTCTCCCCCCCCCCCCCGCCCAACCCCCACCACCTTGGCATTAGCGGCAGGTTAGATTCATGGGGTTGCCAGATCAGTATGGACCCTCCCCTCCACCCCCCACCCCTCCTTTCTGTGCCCCTTGAAGGGGTCTATGCCAGGGCTGCCACCCTCGTGACTAGCTAGTGCCCATAAGTCACAGCGGCTGGCAGCCGAGAGAATTACCAGTGCAGCCTATGGAAACCGAATGCCCTAGTAGTGCTCCTCTGGGCCCAGGCCAAAACTGGGGGCCAGGTGAAAGACCTGGGCCGTCTGCTGGGTCTGCCCCATGGAGCCTTTCACGCTCCAGCCTGCTGCGGATTTGTGACTCCTAAGCCGGATGCTCCCAAACACGGGTATCCTTGGCTGGGAATTCATTAGTGAGAATTCACACTCGGGTACCGGTGGCCCCGAGCCCAGACTTTATTCCTGGATTCCAAGGGCAGACGGGCCCATTGCGATCCCCTGGTCTGACCTTCCGCAGGACACAGCCCAGAACTGCCCTGGGTTCCTGCCAGTTTAAGCGTGAGCAGCTCTTGTAGAAAAACATCCATCCTTCTACCTTCTCCTCTTCATTCCCCCCGGCCCCCTGCACTGGTTCCCCCCTAGAAATGAGCCCTGACCAAGCTCCGATCCAAACACCCCAGAACTTTGGGCTGATCAAAGTGCAGCGCTCTGTTTTGCCAGCAGTCCCCAGCTTTGTAACCGGCCAAGGCAAACGGCCCCCAGCAGTAGACGTTTGAGATCTGGGTCTGACTCTCAAGTTCGCAGCGTGAGCCCATCCCGGTTCCCTTTTTAAGATGCCACCCCAAAAATGCACATTACTCCTCTCTCAGTGTCTTTCCATTCCAGTGCAGTTCCATGAGCGGAGGACTTCAGTAACTCAGGCAGCGGTTACGGGCCCACTACAGGAGCAGGTGGACGAGGGTCTCTGGCCTACGATGGGCAGGAGGGTCAGACTAGATGATCCTGATGGTCTCTTCTTCCCCAGAAGTCTGGGAGTCTGCAGTTTAGTCCTGGGACCATCAATCCCAGGCCAAAGTCAGAGGGGGTGGGTGGATGTTTTCAGAGCATCGTCTGAGGACTCGAGCCCTCCCACACGCACACATTGCTTTGAGAACAGGCCCGTCGCATTGGGGAGAGGATCAGTGTTTGTAAACTCGCCCTGCCCTTGTGAAAGGGGAAGTGGCTACACGCCCACACCTGGTTAATCCCGGTGCGGGCGAGCCAAAGACCGGGGCGGGCGGGAAGCAAGAATCCATGCTCTCTAATAAGGGCGGGCGGTTAGCGAATGCTGAATCATAGTGGAAAGCAGGTAGATGCACTGCGGGCTCCGGGCCCTGCAGTATTTCCAAAGGCAGCAGTTTGCATGCAGCATCACTGGCATTTGCACACACGGGAGGTGTGGACCAACAGAGGGATGTTGCAGTTTGGGAGGCCCGCTGAGAATTTGCCCCACAGCTGCCTCATTAATGCCCAATGTGTTCACACACCAGGATTAACGTCCGTCTTTGTGGTGCACGCCAAAAGGAATCAGGGATTTAGGCTGTGCTTTCAATGACTTGCCATGGTAACCAAGCCATGAGCCACAACAACAGGGTGTGTGCGCGCGATGGTACGTTCCTCCACAGAGGTCGGGACAAGGGCTGTTTGCATCAGTGCCGCAGGGGGTGGGCACACACACATTTGTGAGAGCCGGCCCAGGGCTAATGCTGGATAGGGGGATCCCAGCCCAGAACCCTGGGCCAGTCTGCTTGATTTTACCCCATCTAGAGCTGGGCTCACAACAGTGGGGTTGGGTTGCTGGCAGTTCCAAAAAGTTTTTCAAAAAGTGTTCGTTAATTGAAACATTTTGATTCAATTTCAAACTTTTTTTTTAATTAATTTATTTATTTTTTTTAACATTTTTGCATTTTTAAAATAAAATTGGAGGGAAATTAAACAAAATGGCGGGGGGAAGGAAATTCCAAAACCTAAAGTCCTTTCAACCCCCAAAACTAAAACCTTTCTGAAAACGTCAAAATGTTTCATGTCAAGATTTTGGAATTGTTTTTAGGGAGGTTGGTTTTTGTTTGATTTTTCTTGACCGGAAATATTTGCGGAAATCGACCCAAGTTCACAAAACGTTTCAACTGACAAAAATGTCAGATGAAAAATGTTGCCCAGTTCTACTCCCAACTCTGTGGTCATGGCTCGGTTTTTGTAGAACAGCCTGGTGGAGGTAGCGGTTTGTTACATGAACCCCGGACGAACCCGGTCTCTATGCAATCACGTGGTGCATGTATTTCCCACCAGGATTTGGTGACTTGAGGCTGTTCCTCAAAGTATTGTGCTGTTGAGTATTTCTGCAATGACAGCCCAGAATGAGTAGTCGGCAGGGACTGAACCTGTGACCTCGGATTTAAATGCACAGGCCTCTAGTGCTTGAGCTTAAGGAGTAGCTATTTTGCAGCCGGGGGGGGTAGTAGCGGATTCAACCCTGAGGCATTTGGGAACGACAGCCCCACATGAGCGGACGGTGAACGTTAGCACACCTGTGTGCATGCCCTTCCCGCACTTGCACTCCCGCACAAAGGCCAGATTAAAAACCAACAGCCATAGAGGCCTTCGTGTTCGGCTGCCTGCTCCAAACCTGGGACAATACCCGGCATGCAAGGGCCTTTAGTTCTCTCTTCTCTGTCCCTAGCACAAACGGCGGCCCTCTTTTTGATCTGCACCTCAGGACGGTGGTTCTAATCTGGTTACTACCGGGGGGGAATTGTCCTACCCCTTTTTGTACAGTCAAAGCCTTAGCTGTTGTTTGCCTTTGGTTTGATTTCTGTCAATACATGGCGTTAGAGACAGTGCCCCCTCCCCCCCCAAAGAACAGGTGCTGAGCTGTACGGGGGGGGGGGGGTGGAGGGGCTGCAGAGAACAGGTGCTGCAAGGATCGCGGAGACATTGGCCGGGGAAGCGGGGGTGTCTGCGTTCTACCCTCCACTCTGCCCCTGACGCTCCAGCGATCTCGGGCAAGTCACGTAGGTCAAGGCTGGTCAGGCTTGAGTGCTTCACCTGATTTCATTGGGAGCTGCTCGCACCTCTGAAATCAGGCCAGTTACTTAAGCTCTGAGACTTTTCACCATGTTCCCCCGTGTAGACGTAACTGACTTTGGAGTTAGGGTGTGTACACTCGGAGGGCTATAGCAGCACAACGGCAGTGTAGACACACACTACAGCCCCGGGAGGGGGTTTCCCAGCAGCGTAGACAATCCATCTACCCGAGAGGCAGCGGATAGTTCAACACAAGAATTCTTCTGTCAACATAGCGCTGTCTACACCCGGGGCTGGGCAACAGAGCTACGTCTCTCAGGGGGTGGATTTTTCCCACCCCTAAGAGCCGTAGCTGTGCCATTGTACGTTCCCGGTGTAGACCACCTCTAGCAGTAGACACCCAACTGTGAAAATTGTGCCTTAACCCTTCTGCGCCTAAGTGCCCCGTCCGTAAAAGGAGGAGAACGAGACTTCCCTACCTCCCAGGGGTGTTGTGAGGCTATATTCACTCAGGTGCTCCAGTGATGAGCGCCAGGAAATGCCTGTGAATGAAGTTAGAGCAAAGCTGGAGGAAGACCCCGAGGAAGGGAAGAGAGTGCCCAACACCGGTTCCAGTTCCCTGGCTACCTGCACGTGGAACGCCGACTCTTTCACGCCTGGGCTTTTGCTGTGCATGTTTCAGAGAAGATCAAAGGAAGTGGCATTCTGACGTGGGCGGCTCCCTTCTGGGGATGCCCCAAACAACACCCTGGGAGTCAACAGCTGGGAATTCCCTGGAGAAAAACGTGAAGTTCCGCTTGATAGTCAAACACCTAACCAGCCTGTCATCCTATATCGATCACATGGATACTGGGAGCCTGCCACGGAGAACAATGAAGCAGGAAGGTCAGTAGGTGGGGAATTCACCTGTGCAGAGACTCAGCATGACGACTGTGCATCACTTAGACCCACAGGGCGGGCACACATGGGGATATGGCCACAGGGGAGCGTAAGCCGTCTGCAGCGTGACGAAGCTCACCCTAAACATCTGGGCATGTGACTCGCTCGGATCAGGTATTTTAATTTATTTTGAAGACTGCTCGAGTTGCGCGAGGAAAGAGGTTTCCCTGGAGGGCGGGGGGGGGTGTCTGTGCGGCTCCCTGGCCTTACCTGTTACCGCTAAGATGACGGCTCCGATGATCATGATGAGCGTCTGCAGCGCGTCAGTGTAGATCACAGCTGCCAGCCCACCTGCACGAGACGGGAACGAGATACAGGGGGCTCAATCGGCACCGGGCCGGGCGTTGTTGTAATGTCAACAATAAACCCAACCATTCACCTGGAGACGTGTCCGTCGGTTATTGATCCTTGCTGAGCAGGAGACCTTCCACCAAGGTAAAACAGGAGGGCCAGCTCCGTTCACTGCTGTGCAGCCAAGGGTTATGGGGCTGCCTGTCTCCCCGTGGGTGGGCTGGGGCCAGGCATGCTCCAGTTGCAGAGCAGGGAGCGTAAGGGTGTTGCGCTCCCCCACAAGCGTAGAGGAGGGTGCAGAGGAGGCTGAGCGCTGACCTTGCTGTCCGTGTTGAGCAGGAGTCCCAAGCGCATGGGATAAAAAGGAAGGGGCGGGGGCGGGGGGGATGGGTTCGTCTGGAAAGAGGAGCTGAAGCGAGAGCACCATGTTCTCACGCTCCTGCGCAGAAGGCCATGCCGCGGCCATGCAGCGGCGCTCTCCTTAGCGCCAGAGCCGAGTCCCGGGCACCGATCTAGCCCACTCCTCTCTTTCCTCTTTGCACTTCTACAGGCAGCCCCCAGGGACGAAGCCAGCCTCTTGCTCAGTCCTTCGGCCCATCCTCCTCCCCCAACAAAGCAGGAATGTCCCCCCCTGGGATGACAGTCCGCTCTCTCGGGCAGGGACCAGCTGAGTGTTCTGGGTTTGTACAGCTCCTAGCACAACAGGGTCTCAGTCCATTAGAGCCTCTTAGAACGGTCACAAAACGGGGCCGTTATTAATAGGTATGTGCGCGCGTCCAGGCCTGGGGCGCATAGGTGCTAATTCCTTAGTGCTTTGCCCTGTTTGTAACTAACCCAGCAACGGGCTTCCCGCACTCGGCTGTGGACCCCATTCCAGCCAATGCGAGAGCACTGCTAAGAAATGGATCCCTCCCTTTTCTTCCTTTCATCCCATTGCCCCTAAGTCTCCTGCCGGGTACTCCTCAAGCAATTCCACGCCCTCCCTGGTGTTCTCGCCCACCAGCTCCTGGCACTCTGAGCAGGTCCCCCATTAGTCATTACCTAGCCAGGCCCTGTGCATTTAGCCCTTCTATGTCCTCTTTACCAAGCAACCCCTTTAGCCTTGTGGTTTGGCCAAGCCTGCTCACCTAGGGAGATGGGAACTCAGCCAATGAGGAGCAGTGGCTTAAAAAGGTAGCTGAGTTGTAGCAAAAGGTTTGAAGCTATTGACTCCCGTCTCGTGGCAACATGTCTGGGTTTCACATAACCAGTAACATCCGATTCGATTACACGGATTTTAAGAGATGTTCTCCTGGTTCAATGGCTCAGTGACCCCACCCACTCGCTGAGCTCATAGAGTTAAATACCCAACACCCACATATGCTCTATGGACTGAAAAACACACGGACACAATTTGTTTGGGACTAGAGAGTCACGGTGACATCCGAATACTGGGATGGGGCCCAAAATTACGAGTTCGGGGAGCGGGAGGGGGCTCCGGATTAGGGTGCAGGGGGGTGAGAGCTCTGGGGATGAGGGGTTTGGGGTGCAGGAGGGTGCTCTGGGCTGGGACCGAGGGGTTCAGAGGGCGGGAGGGGGATCAGGGCTGGGGTAGGGGTACGGGGGAAGGGTCTGAGGGCTCTGGCTGGGGGTGCAGGCTCTGGGGTGGGGCTGAAGGGCTTGGGGTACAAGAGGGGGTTCTGGGCTGGGACCGAGGGGTTCAGAGGGCGGGAAGGGGATCAGTGCTGTGGCAGGGGATTAGGGTGGGGGGGGGCTCAATGGTGCAGGCTCTGGGCGGTGCTTACTGCAAGCAGCTCCTGGAAGCATGTTCCCCCTCCGGCTCTGAGGCATGGCCAGGTGGCTCTGTGCACTGCCCCATCTGTTGGCTCCACCCATGCAGCTCCCATTGGCTGGGAACCACGGCCAATGGGAGCTGTGGGGGCAACAGCTGTGGACAGGGCAGCACGCAGAGCCGCCTGGTCATGCCTCTGTGTACTACATAGGAGCCGGAGGGGGGGGGGTCATGCCGTCTGCTTCCTGGGAGCCTCGCAGGGTGGGGCAAGCCCCTGACCCCGCTCCCTGGCTGGAGAGGGGCAAACCCCCGACCCTGATGCCCGGCGGGAGCTGAGAGCCGGATTAAATGGTCTGACAGGCCGGATATGTCCCACGGGCCGTAGTTTGCCCACCCCTGGTTTAGAGGTACTGAGGCGGTGTATTGCTTTGATTGAGAGGAGAAGAGATTGGGCCAAACTTTCTGGGCTGGCGTGACTCCCCTGGCACTGACGATGAAGGGAACCTCCACGCCTGGTAATAATTTAGGGTCCTGCCAAGGAGATCGGACCCGGTGGTCTGTGCAGGGTGGAAGCCAGGAACTCATGAATTCTACTCCCAGCTCTGAGCCTCACTACCTGTGAATGGTTGGGGAAATCCCATTGGTCAGCCCACCAGTAAAGCAGGGAGAACACTGGTTACTACCTCCCCTCCGGGCACGAGTGAGCTGAGATTTGTGGTCTTTGAAGCCGAAGAGCACGAAGGATTCCGATAAGCAGGGAAGTTGGTGGTGAAGTGCATTCGCTAAGGCCCTTCGGATAAAGGACTGGACCCTCTTAGGATGGTCACCGTGTGGGGATGTCGCAACGGTGGCCATTAATAATAGGCCCACCTGTGTGCACACGTACGTATACATGAGAGAATCCAAGGCACATGCTGGAGAGGGAGGAAGTTACTGGACATGAGAAGCCCGCTCATGCAGCCCTCACTCCAGTAGTCCTGCTGACTTCCCTGGCCCAGGCAGCATCTAGAAGTGCAGGGAATCCCGAGCCAACGAGCCGAGAGGTATTTCACTAGCTAGAAGTGGAACGTAAGCATTGCGCGCCCAACAGAGCGCCGGCCTCGGAGTCCTTCCTGCTCCAACCCTTGGCAACTTACCAGCGATGGCGTAGAGAGCTGTGACGACCAGCATCAGGACGGTGGAGAGGTAGAGGTTCCAGCCCAGGCAAACTTGTACAAAGAGGGCCCCCGAGTACAGATCTGTCTGCATGTGAAATAAAGAACACGGTGTTTGGGTGAGGCCCAGGGCTACGCCCTGCCAACACCCAGAGAGGTGGGAATGGGGACAATCTACACAGAGCTAACCACAGAGCTTAGCACCTTCTGCCATGCACCCAACTGGAGGCAAGTGCTTCCCCACACGGGCACCGCGTGACGTGAGCTGGAGGTCTCAGCCCGCTTCAGCCAAGCACAGAAGCGCTGGCCATAACCAGGGGACTGACCTGCCCTTCCCACCCGAGTAGTGCCCTGCAGGGCAGAGCTGGGCAGGCAACACCAAGGGAAGCTCCAAATGCCACTTCCCCGTGGTGGGTCCGTTTGGAGAGAAATTGAGTATGTCAGTCATCAGGGCTGGCAACCTGGCCTCTCTCACGCTCACACAGGGTCTAATCCTTAAAGAGGAGGCAGTGTGGTCTAGTGGCTAGCGCACTTGCGTGGCACTCAGGACATGTGGGTTCCGTTCCCAGCTCTGGGGTTGGCCTGCTGGGGGCACCTTGGTAAAGTCAGTTGACTTCTCTGTGCCTCAGTTTCCCCAGCTGTAAGATGAGGCTAATGATACCGACCGCCTGTGTGATATGCTTTCAGGTCTCCGGAGGACGAGTGCTATAGAAGAGCTCGGGATTATTATTATCCCGCCAGGCGCTGGCCTGTCCCCATTCCCTTGAGAACAAGAGAGAGTTAAGGGCGCTCAGAACCTGCCAGGATCAGGCCTGTCACTGCCCCATTGCTGACCCTACCGCTGAGAAGGCAGATGGTCACTGCAGAAGTGGACCCAGCCAGACTCAGCATCTCCCCACGGTAGGTAACTCCTCACTAGCACACTCTCCTCCTAGCGCTACTTTCAGCCGAGGATCTCGAAGCACTGTAGAAACATTCACTCATTAAGCCTCATACAACCCTTGACAGGCAGGCGAGCGCCAGGTGGGGAAACTGAGGCAGGGCACGGTCAAATGACTCAGCCATGGTCACGCAGCAAGTCAGCGGAAGATTCAGGAGCAGAACCCGGGAGCCCCGACTCCCCCATGCTCTGCCTCACATCTTTGATGTTTCAGGCTAAGCGAAGGTCATGCTCTCAGAGCAGGATCCGTCCCCTGGTGCTCCGGGAAGAGGAGACGACCTCGGCTGGGTCACTAGCTCAGATACCTCAGAACTAGAGATGCTAAATTCCCGGTTACGCTGAACTCCTGATATGACGCACGATGGCACAGAGCCGCAACACCTTGAGTCTCTCCCATGTGGCACACCCATGCCCGGAAGGCAGCGAGCTTGGCGGAGCACCAAGGGGAGGACGGCCCAGGCGGATAAGAGGGGTGGGCTGCTCCCAGTCCCCGGGCCAGGCACTCAGTTCTCCCGGGAAAGGCCATTAAACTGCCTCATCTCTGCAACATCCACCAGCGGGCCCTTCCCAAAGAGAGGCCGGGGTGGCTGGGGAGAGCCGGAGGCAGAGTGGAAGAGGGCATGGCCCCCAGGAGAAAATGGAGCACGGGAAACACACGGGAGGTGTTCTCCCCCGTGGTGGCAGGGTGCCGCAGAGGCTGTGCAGCATCCAGACCCCCATAGACCCTGAACCTAGAGATGGTTGGAGGGGAACTCAGCTCTTCCCCTCGGTCCCTGTTTTCTGTCTACTCAGCAAACTCCTTTGCCATCTCTGCCACCCTTCGGCAGGCCAGCGGGTGCAGTAATGGGGGAGGGCCAGTCTATCCCTCTCTGCTTGACTGGATTCGTTCCCTTGGCAGCCGCCGCCGCCTTTGAAAAGCCTGCCAAGCCGTTTCTCAGAGCCCTGCTCCCCGCCAGCTGGAGTGGGATGCTGAAGCTGTCAGAGCTTCGGGCCATCCCCAGTGGGGTGGTGGGCCACAAGCTGGGGCGCTCACATGGGCAGAGGGAGTTCATGCCAAGCACATCACAGATAGGATCCACGCCAGGAGAGGAGCAAACGGGCTGAGTGCAAACACTAGAGGAATCGTCAGGTCTGTATTTTCTATAACACCTCTTAGCCGAAGAGCTCAGAGCAAACAATTAGCTCAACCCCCCCACAAGCTGATTAAAGATTATACCCATTTGACAGACGGAGAAACTGAGGCACTCACCGGTGATAGGCGTTGCTTGCAGTTGGGCAGCAAAGAGTAGCAAAGTGAGGGATCAAACCCAGCAACCCTGACTTCCAGTCCCCTGCTCTAGCCACCACACCAGATTTGCAGCCCCCAGGGTTGGGTGTATGCTGAGATCGGCCAAAGGAGCCATTCTAACACACACCAGAGGTTCCGCGAGCCCAGCTTCTGGGGCACAAGGAAGAGATGTTGCTATGAGATTGCAGCAAGACGCCTTGAGGGACCCCAGCTCTGCTGGTCACCTGGGAGAGCCCCCCCCCCCCCCCGGGGAGGGACTGGTCACTCCAAAACCCTTTAAACCTCATCATTCGATGAAATGTCACCTTTGACCGAAAGCCGGGGGAATGTCCCGGCACATCTCTTCCCTGGCATGTCGCTGGTTGCAAGGCTACTACCCACATGTAGAGCTCTCTCCAGGGCACTGTCCTTCCGAGCCTCGTTCGTTTGTGGCATCACACCCTGTTCGAATCACGCGGCTCCACGGGACTGGAACGGAAGGACCCAAACCAACGGCCGCCCATGGGCACCTTCCACTGCCCAGCGGAGAGCATGCATGGAAAGATCAGTGGGAGGTTAGTTAAAAATGTAGGGCCAGATCCTCAGCTGGTGCAAATCATCCCAACTCCACGGACGCCCATTTACCCCAGCTAAGGATCTCAGAGTTCACAGGGCAGCCAGGCGGGTGCAGGAGGTGTAGTTTATCTCTCCTTGGGCCAGCCCCCAGTTAGTCAGGCCTCCAAAGCAG
>NW_020664444.1:6528567-6539789 GCF_002925995.2 Terrapene triunguis
TTATCTCTCCTTGGGCCAGCCCCCAGTTAGTCAGGCCTCCAAAGCAGAGCCTTTCGGAGGTGCCATGGGAAGACCTGCTGACGAAGGGCGAGAGGTGGTTATTAATAAGAGGCCCTTTCCAGGATGGAACTTGGTCCCAGACCAGACTGGCCTTGGGAGGCAGCAAACTAGAGGCCAGGACACCTGGCTTTTATTCCAGTCCCTGCCGGGTGACCTTGGGCAAGTGAGTTTCCCTGTGAGTACAACATGGATAACCACACTCGCTCACCCAGCCTGAGAAAGCACCCAGATCGACAGAGGAAAGGGCTAAATATAATAATTCATGCCCCAACCCCTCGCACACTTTCCACAGCACCTTCCACGCCAGCATCTTGGCTTCTGGCCTGAGAGGGGCAGGACCCCAGAGCGTGCCTTCTGTTTGGAGCAAGGGAAGGAGGAGTCGTCCCAGAAATGCAAACAGGATGGTGGAAGGAGCAGGAAGAGCCCCACGCTCCCCAGGTCATGGGGGACTGTAGCACCTCCCGCTGTTATACAGAACCCAGGTGCAGACGTCATTCCTTCACGAGCAGGATCTCCAGCATGCCTGCGGTATCTCAGTGGGAGCCGAACAGGCCCAACAGACGTTACTGGAAGAGTCCCAGATTAACAAGGCCTTTAACTTGGAAAGTTCAGGAGAAGAGGAGGACTTGGTAAGTCTCAACCCCACGGGAGCTTCACGAATGCGGCTTGTGGATGTTCTGCGAGCTGGTGGGACGCCTGCCAATTTAATCAGGAGCATCCCGGCTACACATGGTGCTGGGGCGCAGCTTGATCTACACAGCTGAGCTGCTTCACACTCAGCTCAGCAAAGCAGGGCATCAACATTCTCCACGGGATTGGCGACGGGGTTGTGCATGTGGAACCGAGGGCAAGATCTAGCTCAAGCTCAAGGCTTCTCCGAGGATGAGGTGCAAACCGCAGGCACGTGGGCCCAGCCTCACACTGGGTGACGAGAATGAACCAGCCCTGTCCGACATCCCCGGGAGCCGGCCAGCCAGGACATGGGAGGGACACGCGCTGTTCTCTAATCTCCCAAAGAATGTCGGCAGCGTGTTCTGCTGACCGGCATGGAATTAACCTGCCCAGCTCCATCCCTGTTGGATATATGTGAGCTGCTGCTGCTCTCGGTGCCTAAGACACAGATCCAGCACCGGTGCCCGGCCGAAGCAATTGGGCTCTGCACTGCAGATCTCTCTCTCTGCAGCATCCTGGGGGCGTGGGGGTAAGCAAGAAAGAATCCTCCCACCAGTCTGCCAAGGAGTCCCTCCATGGCCATTACTGCAGCCTAGCTGGAAGAGCCCTTGCTCTCTATGGTGGGGAAATAGCTGGTGGATCTTTGCATGTATGGACTCACCCACACTGTCCCCACATTCTGCCCTTGCTCCACTGCCCAAACCCCCTTGGTTTGGGATGTTGGTATCCCCGACTTGGAATAGAGCCCAGCCCACATGTTTGTACCACTCCACTTCTACAGCAGCCAACACCCTCAGGGAGGAGATCCAGGATTGTCCCCTAGCTGAACAAAACATTTGACTCTTTTTAACGAACAGCCGTGCCGTTCGTAATTAACGACTGTATGATGTAATGCCTGGGCTGAGGCCAGAACTTCTGCTGACATCCCCCGAGCTGTGCTGGAGTCAATCACGCTCTGCTGATCTCGAGGCTGTGGCCCATTCATGGTGGGTGTTTTAGTTAATGGTTCTAGCTAGGTTACGAATTTGCCTCAACTTCATTCCGGCCAGGCCATCTCTAAAGGAGAGGCCAGGTCCAGGGTCCATTAAGATCTTGGATTCTTTGCTGAGGCTGGCAGGGGGCAGGCAATTGAATACTGACTGTGCTTGATGTGGGCGCCTTTCCATAGAGAACATATGACCAAAGCCGCAACTAAGCCCTAATAGGGCTTTGGGTCACTGTCTTATCCAGCCCCCCAGGAATGGCGCCAGATGCCAGCATCATCTCCTGGACTAGGTAATTCCACTGCAACGGGTCAGAGATCAGCAGGAACTCACCAATAACAATAATGATACCCAGGGCCATGCTTCACCCTGAGACTCTAAGGCGGAAGGCTTGGGAGCCGGTCACACTCCCATAAGCCACTAGTCCCAGCACAAGGTATTATTAATTTAGAGGGTCATTCTCCATTGGTGGGAGCATGATGAAGCATCAGCTTCGCCCGACCACAGTTCCATCCCAGCATGGAGCTGGGAGTAAAGGGGCCATTGTCCGTCACGTTCCCTGGAGCTCCCAATGTTCTTCTCCGGAGTGATTTACTGTCTTTCATGTCCACACTTGCCAGCTTCTAAGCCGTCATTCCTGGGAGTGCCCCCACCCCAGCAAGCCTTCACTTTGCCCCCTCTCCCGGCTGGTAGGATGCAGCCTTGGAGAGCAGATTTCATAACTGCTCCTCCTGGGTTCCTTAAGGTCTAACAATGTTTGCTGCCAGCTACATCTGGTGCAGATGTCTTTAATTCCTGGCTCTGAAGAGGCCATGACATCTCCGCCTGCTTTGTAATTTTGCTAGGGTGGCAAACAATGAGAGAACATGTGACTGGTTAATAAGACGTCCCAAAGACAAAAACAAGCTCATTAAAAGCAGGCCTGAACCATGCACGAGACAAGTCATTTCCATCGTACAAGGAGGGCAAAGCCTTTGAAGTCAGGCCCTACGGCCTTGGCAGGAGGCTTGCCCTTCCCTGCACCCATGAGTGACCTCACTTGAAAACTGGCTCTTACCCAATGCCGTCAGCACGGCACAAGAGAGAAAACAAGCGCGAGGCAGCGTTTGGATTTAATGGGGTTAACCCCGTGGCCCTGGTGAAGCCAGGACGTCGGCAGCCAGGGAACATACATGATCTTTAAAGCAGGCCGATACCCACAGTGGGCTGCCCAGCCAGATAGGGTGCTCCGTATATTCTTACATGATGCCATCTACTAACCGGGGACAAAGACCCCTGGGGAAGCCCATCCCGAGTGCCTGAAGTCTAACACCCCACTTGAGTTGGCAGTAGGATTTGAACCTGCGACCTTCAGCTTAGCTGGGTGCAATTGTAGGTTCACACTTCCCTCTAAAGCATCCCGCAACAGTCCACATAGGAGGCAGGACACGGATCAGTTTGTCCCTGTGGGCTTGCAAACATTCATCCCAACATATGGTTGGCAACAACTATCTGATCCAAATGCACCAGGAACGGAGCTAGCGTAACACCGACAGACCCCGGTTGTCGGCGGGTGGGATCGAACCTGAGACCTCTAGAACTTAGTGCAGGAGCCTCTACTGCATGAGCTAAAAGCCAACTGGCTGTTAACGAAGGCTGTAGAGCAGACTCATTAATCTCTCTCTCTCTCTCTCTCTCTAAGGGCCTGTCTACACCACGCAGCCTTGTCGCTAAAAGTCAGCCTGTGTAAATGCTCTTTGTCGGTACTTTTGCCAACCAAATATTTCCAGGCCCGCGAGCGGCATTAGCTTTGTCGGCAGGAGAGTGCTCCTACTGACAAAGCCGAGTTCACACTGCCACTTGCGTTGGCAAAATTTTTGTCTCTCTCAGGTGGGGCTTTATTAAGTACCCGTGAAAGACAAAAGTTTTGTCGACAACTTCCCAGTGTAGACAAGCCCTAAGTGGTCTCGGTGCCACTAGGTGGGACAGAACACCACAACCAGGAGGTGTGTGAGTTACACAAGCAGCCAGTGCAATCTCCTTGTCTAGGCCAGTTCCTTTACAACTGGATTCTGCGTGAGTCAGAGACCAGTTGAGACTCACCAGTAATAACAATGCCCAGCCATGGTGGAATGCAGGGACAGTAAATCTTTGAGGAGTCACAGCTTTAGCAAAGAAGAGACACGGGGTGGGGAGTGACTCTTAGCACTTGAGACACCAAGCCCAGGCATGGAGAGAAACACCAAAATAATAGCAAAGGTTTCAAGACACACGGCTATAATCTGTGCCCAGCAGGGAGAACCCAATGAGTGACTTGAAGGTGCAACGTTCATCTTCTTTAGAATCCTCTGGCCTGTACTATGCAGGTCAGACCAGATGATCACAACCGTCCTTTCTGGCCTTCACATCCAGGAATGAATTTGTAGGTCAACAGCCATTACAAGCTGCACAATTAGATATTTGAGCTCCAAATCCAAGGGAAGCCAGGCAAATCAACAAAGCATCCTAGCAACTACCTAGGTCCTCAATGGGAAAGAGGACCAGGGAAGAGAGGGCAGCTCTGCCACTCTGGAGAGAGATGTGGCGTCACACAGTGCTAGCTGTTAAATAATGGGGGTTCCATACTTGCATTTCTTCACAGTTACTCCTGATGCCGGCAGAGTTTCAGCCCACGACTGACATTAGTGGGCAGGCGCTGAACCTCTGAAAACAGCTGTTTCCCATGGGAAAGACTGAATGGCTGTGTCGGATAAAGGCAGGATCAAATTAACTCAGATATCCCAGTCCTACAAGCCGAAGAATCTCCTGTATTTTCAAGTGGCCCTCAGAGTTTGCCGCTCCACTCCCCACCACCAAGAAACCACAGGCCACCACGGCTCTGAAACAGTCCACACGTTTTCAAACTCCGCCTGTGATCCCTCACAATACATGGGCAGTTGTGGGACACTCTGCAGAACCATCGGGTCCCAAACTATGGCACTCCCCCATCCTCCCACGCAGGTTTGGGGGGCCCCCTCTCTGGGCACAAGGAAAACATACGTTCAGCTCCCAGAACCATGGCAACAGCACACCTGGGGATCTGCCTGACAGGTCACAACAGGACTTGAAGATGCCCGGCTCCCATGGCAAAGGAGTCCTTCTAAAGCTATCATGCCTCTGCCCAATTCAAGAACTTTGGCATATGGAGTCAGTTCTTGCTGGGATGCGCAGCGGGCTAACACATGAACCTCTCATCCCTCCAGGCCAGGGCTCCCTACCAGGGGACTGTCTGCTATCATGAATATATCTAGCGCAGCTAGCAGTCTGCCTAGAACAGCAGTCCCCAAACTTTTGAGGGTTGCACCCCCCCTTACCCCTGTCTGCGCCCCCTCGCCCCCGCCCCCATCGGAGCCGGGAGCAGGACCGTGGCTCCGGAGGGGATGTTGACGGGGCAAGGGGGCCGAGGCTGGGGCGGAAGCAGAGCTGCAACTGGGCTGTAATGGGGGCTGGCAGCTGGGCTCTGCTCCCAGCCCCACCCCCAGCCTTGGCCCCGGGCCGGGAATGGATCTGCAGCCAGCGGCTGAGGATGGGGAAGAAGGGAGGGGCAAGGCCAGGAGTGGAGACGCACCAAGGCTGGGACCAGGGCCAGGTGTGGGGCCGGGAGCTGGGGTTGCAGCTTGGAGCGGGACCGGAGCAGAGCTGGAGGCGGGGAGGGGCTGAGTGATGTTCCCTCCCCCCCACATAGGGGCTGGCCCGGGCCCTGCCACACCCCCCAGACGTTCCTCCGCGCCCGTCTGGGGGCGCCTCACAGTTTGGGGACCTCTGGCCTAGAACAAGCTAACCACTGTCCCAGCACGTCTAATAGGTCCCCTGATTGTTATTGCCGCTTCCTTGTGTGAGTTGGGAAGTGCTCAGGTACTACACTAGATATGCAGAGAGGATAGAGTCTCCATTGGCTCTCTCTGCTCCAGACTCTTGACCAGGAACGTGGAGGAGATCTTTCCTGGGCAGTACACAGAAGTGGCATGAGTGAGGAAAGGCTCCTAGGACACAATCTACTGGATACTGAGGGACTAAAATGGCCAAACAGTACAAATGATCTGACAGCCCAAAGCACCTTACACACTTAACTGATATTGACACTATACCTAAAGGGATCACATTACCCACCAATGAAATGCAGCCACCTCTGAAGCAAAACACAGCAGCTGTTCAACAACACAAAGCAACACTTTGTGACTCGGTTCGGGCAGGAAAGAAAGTTCACATATCCAGCTGAAAGTGCCAGGGGAATGTAGGGAGCCTGGATGCAACTACCTGAGCTGAAATTTGGCCAAGCCACCAGGATAACCACCCCTAATTTCTGAACAACTGCCCCGGGGTCGTTAGTGACAACGAGTGGCCAAGATTGTGGTTTTACAGAATCATAGAGCTGTCGGGCTGGAAGGGGCCTCGAGAGGTCATCTAGTCCAGCCCCCTGCACTGAGGCAGGACCAAGTAAACCTAGACCCGCCCTGACAGGGGATTGTCCAACCTGCTCTTAAAAACGTCCAGTGATTCTACAGCCTCCCTTAACTACCCTTCAAGTTAGAAAGTTTTTTCTAATCTCTCACCTAAATCTCCCTCACTGCAGATTAAGCCCCTTACTTCTTGTCCTAGTTTGAGTGGACATGGAGAACTATTGATCACCATCCTCTTTATAACAGCCCTTAATTTATTTGAAGACTGTTATCAAATCCCCCATCAGACTTCTCCAGACGAACCAGGCCAGGTTTCCTCACAGGTCACAGATTCTAAACCTTTTGTCATTTGTGTTGCTCTCCTCTGGACTCTCTCCAGTTTGTCCACGTCTTTCCTAAGGTGTGAATCCCCAAATGGACGCAGTTCTCCAGCTGAGGCCTCCACAGTGCAGAACAAAGCAGAACAATTACCTCCCCCACTTACATACGACACTCCTGTTAATACACCCCAGGATGACATTAACCTTTTTTGCACCTGCATCACATTGCTGACTCATATTCAATTCGGGATCCACTACAATCCCCTGGTCCTCTTCAGCAGTGCTACCACCCAGCCAGTTATTCCCCATTTCGTAGCTGTGCATGTGATTTTTCCTTCCTTAGTCCTTTGCACCTGCCTTTACTGAATTTCATTTTGTTGATTTCAGACCAATCCTCCACTTTATCAAGATCATTTGAATTCTAGTCCTGTCCTCCAAAGTGCTTGCAACCCCTCCTAGCTTGGCATCATCCACACATGTTATAAGCATACTCGCCACTCCATTGTCCAAGTCACCAATGACAGTACTAAATAGTACCGGACCAGGACTGACTCCTGTGGGACCCCAGTAGATACATCCTCCCAGTTTGAGAGCGAACCATGGATACCCGCTCTCCGAATACAGTCTTTCAACCAGTTGTTCACCCACCTAGACCCCATGTCCCTAGTTTGCTTATCAGAATGTCACTAATCTCTTACCCAAAAGACAGCACCTCCATCAGCACCCTAGCATCACACTAGAGTATGGATTCTGGGACAACTCACGGGGAACGGCACTTTCGAGTGAGTCCCCAGCACCACTCCTGCTGGTTCTAGATGCTCGGGGAAGCATACATGCAGGGAGAATGGTGTCCCTGGTGTCCTTAAACAGCAACGCCTGAAAGAGCAGCACCATTTATAGCAAAGAGCTGTTTAAATTATAATCAGCATGGCAGCACTTGAAGGTTCCAACCTAAATCAGGGCCCCACCACGCCAAGGACTGTGCAGACACAGCAAGAGACTGTTCCTGGCTCAGACCAAAGAGCGGGAGAGGAAAAAAGTGGCCCCGGAAAGGGGCCCGCCCAAAGTCACACAGCAGGTCAGCGGTAGTGCTGGGAAGAGAAGCCGGATCTCCTGATTCCCAGGCCAGTCCTCGCTCCGCTGGCCCAGTACCATTCAGCGCTACCTCAATCAAAGGGCAGTTACTGATTGAGGAGTTTCAGTGACATCACATTTCCTTGCTAGTGCTTTTCGTCTTTGGAGAGCAAGGCTCCTTCCAGGAGACGGGCAGGCCTGGGCTGCCGTGGTTGGTGGATTCCACACCACTAAGTACTAGCGCCGCAAGCCTTATTTTAAGGATCTTCTGGACACGGGCATCCTTATCTCGCTGAACAGGAGAGCAAGGATACAGTGCACTCAGATCCAAGCCCCAAACCAGCCTGGGGGCTCCTGGAAGCAAATCCAGGGACTGAGCCTTTTCGGAGGAAAGCCGCAGCAGTGTTGGGGAATGCCACGTGGGCAGGGAGTGGGGCAGCAGTCACCACCCGGAGCGGAGTGGGCAGAACACACAGAGCTAGGTTGCCAGTTTTGGGTGGATGTATCCCTGGAGGTTTCATCACATGACATCATTTTAATTAAAGATTAATCTTTAATGCCTGGAGACTCCAGGACACAGCCTGGAGGGTTGGCAAGACTACACAAGAGCGGGCACAAGCGTGAACTGGTTGTGAGCGCCCCCTGGTGGGGGAATAGCTACATTTCACCAGTAACATCCCTTGATACAGTACAGTGCTTCACAGACCCTGCGACGCCGTGCGAGTGGCTTCTTGTTTCACCTGGACACGTGCCAAGACCTCGTCAGATCCAGGCATTAGATCAGCCAATCTCTATCCCAGGAGGCCACGCGGGATTGGCCCCCTAGAGCAGCGGTTCCCAAACTTGAACCACCTAGGAACCCCTTTCACTAAAATGTCAAGTCTCGCGAACCCCCTCCTAAAAATGAATATTTCCAGGGATTTTCTCCTTTACCGGAGTATAAATGATAAAAGCCATGATCTTGGAAATAAACAATTTGTTTTTCTGACATTCTTATTACACACTATGTATTATTATTTATCATTACAGTGTTTTTGTTACATTATGAAAATGGCAACACTCTTCCAGGATCTCACTTTCGTAGCCTGTATCACTTTGAATAAGCCTGTTATAAGACCAGGCTCCTAGGTTTCATCAAGGAGTATCAGATGTGAAACAGCAGGAAGGTGTTTAAGAAGCCAACTCCAAGAGTTCCTCCTACACAAGCATTCAGGTCTTGAGCAGTCCAGGCAAACAACGCACGTTACAACAAAGCTTAAACTTGTTCATCATAATTTTAAAAACAAGACTAGCTGCCTATTTAATTTTAAAAACAGCAAAAGATATCCACCTCCCTTTCCATTTCTTATAAGGAGTCTTGAAGTTTAAATCTCCTCAGTGTGCTAGAGATGCTGGCTTTGATCTGCTTAGCTCTTGGAAGTCCAGGGGCACCGGGAGGCTGCTGGCCCCGTGCTGCCCGCGGTCCCTAGGGAAAGCTCTGTCCACCATTAGGGAATTTTTTTCCCCCGAGAATCCCCTGTAACATTTCGCGAACCCCAGTTTGGGAACCACTGCCCTAGAGCACATTTCTTCCTCCATTCTGCACCTGAGCTATTTGTTTCCTCTCTGGGGGGGTGGTGCAGGATTGATGTGGCTCAGATCTAAGTCCCCCCCTTGCTGCCTGCAGTCCCAGGTCACTCTGCAGTAGGGTTGCCAACCTTCCAGGATCGACCTGGAGTCTCCAGGAATTAAAGATTAATCTTTCATTAAAGATCATGTCATGTGATGAAACCTCCAGGAATACAGCCAACCAAAACAGGCAACTCTACTCTGCACCTTGGGCCTGGCCCCTGGGTGTGATGCTCCAGGCTGGTATCATCGGATTACAGGTCAATTTACACCCAAGAAACTCACAACACACCAAGCAGCTCAGGAGAGTGAAGAGAGAAGTTCTGTGTGGGTCTAGAAACCTCTAGAAACCCTGAATAAGGACAGGACTCAGCTATACCCACCTGTGGGAATCAGACACTTCCTGCAGGTGTTTGGACCATCCACTGGAATGCAATAAAGCTACCTCTCCCTGCAACTCAATTTTATGGGATGACTCCAAAACCCCAGGGCAAGGATCTTGTTCTTAATTAAACTCTACAGGTCTTTAGCTTAATTCCCACTGAGCCCTGTTGGTTTCTTCCCTACTACATTTGACATTCACAGCTACATTTTTCCACAAGATGAGCAGGAAGCGTCACTGCTTGAGAAGTGACAGGCGAGGGAGAGGGGAATTCAGTTCCTCAGTCCCATTTCCCTCTTTGCTGAGGCTGCCAAGAATGGGCCAGTTAGCGCTGAGCATGTTGTGGGTTCGGGATCCTGATCTCTGTCCATCAATCTCTCCACGACATCGCAAATGTGCCTCTCATTTGGAAGACGAAGTACCAAACGTCCTAGTTATTAGCACTGAGCATCTTCTAAGGGCTGGTCGTCACTACAGTGTTAGGTCAAAGTATGATGCGAGTGTTGCCCCAACCCGAATTCTGTCCACACACAAAAATCTCTAGCTCATGTTAAGTGGTGCTTTGAGCTCGAGCTAGCTGGTACCCGAGGGATGGACTGAAACTCTGAGTGCTGCTGACTCTAGATTAGTGGTTACCAAACTGTGGCACATGTCCTGCCGAGGGCACGTGAGACATCTCTGGGGGGTTTGCGGGAGAAATTGTGTAATGGTGGATTTATTATTTTATTTGTTGTATTTTCATAATAGGCGACTCAGATGATGCTTTACAATTCTGTGGGAATTTGTTATATAAAATACAGTAGTTAATTTACTTCAGGATGTACCAATGAGAACACAGAGACACGGACGTATGAAGCCCTCCCCTCCAATCACCGCGGGTTCAGGTGCCCAGCACCTGTCCAATCTGAGCTCAGAACTTAGGGAGGGGGTTGATAATATGCACAGCGCACTATCACTATATCTGTACGTACGTAACAGTGAAATATGGACAGATGGCTAAAGCCAGGAAGTGTGAAGAATCATAGAATATCAGGGTTGTAAGGGACCTTAGGAGGTCATCTAGTCCAACCCCCTGCTCAAAGGAGGACTAATCCCCAGACAGATTTTTTTTCCCCAGATCCCTAAACGGCCCCCTCAAGGATTGAACTCACAACCCTGGGTTTAGCAGGCCAACGCTCAAACCACTGAGCTATCCCTCCCCTTGAAGAACATACAAAGAATCAGTGATGAGAGGGGTAGGGGTACATGGGCCGCCGGTAGATTTGGAAGGGGGTACACCACAAGAAAAGTTTGGGAACTTCTGCTCTAGAGCTAGTGATGCAGTGGGGACACAGCAGCTGGAGGTAAGAACAACTCCTCAGCCGCTAACCCAGTCATGCTGCTCATCCCATCACTCAGGGTAGCCACTCACTGTAGTGACGGGAAGGGTTCTCCCAGCAGTTAACGTCTTTCTCCGAGATGCAGTAGCTAGAATTCTCCCATCAACCTAGCACTGTCTACGCCAGCGGGGTCAACTTAACTGTTTAGTGTAGACCTGGCCTAGCTGTTGGCGTACAGACAACCCCTCATTGGTTCCCAACTCTTCTAACTCCTGTGTGCTCAGCACTGCCTCCTCCATGGCCTCCAACAGCTGCTTTTAGAGGAGGGAGTCTCAAACGGGGGGTCAGGACCCCTCAGGGGGTCACGAGGTTATTACATGGGGGGG
>NW_020664444.1:6539889-6574308 GCF_002925995.2 Terrapene triunguis
CTCCCCGGCGGCCGGAGCGCCGCGCCGCCCCCCTCCAGGTGCCGCCCCAAGCACCAGCTTGGGTGCCTGGTGCCTGGAGCCGGCCCTGCTCTCCAAGATGCAGTAGCTAGAATTCTCCCATCAACCTAGCGCGGTCTACGCCAGCGGGGTCAACTTAACTGTTTAGTGTAGACCTGGCCTAGCTGTTGGCGTACAGACAACCCCTCATTGGTTCCCAACTCTTCTAACTCCTGCGTGCTCAGCACTGCCTCCTCCATGGCCTCCAACAGCTACTTTTAGAGCAGGGGGTCTCAAACGGGGGGTCAGGACCCCTCAGGGGGTCACAAGGTTATTGCATGGGGGGTCGCGAGCTGTCAGCCTCCACCCCAAACCCCACTTTGCCGCCAGCATTTATAATGGTGTTAAATAGGTTAAAAAGTGTTTTTAATTTATAAGGTTGGTCGCACTCAGAGGCTTGCTATGTGAAAGGGGTCACCCATACAAAAGTTTGAGAACCACTGTTTTATAGCATCCCCTGGGCTCCCTCCCAGACAGGGCCGGCTCCAGGCACCAGCAGACCAAGCACGTGCTTGGGGCGGCACCTTGGGGCGGGGCGGCGCTCGGGTTTTTGTTGTTGGTTTTTTTTTGGTTCGGTGGGGCAGCGCTGGAGGGGTTTTTTTGTTTGTTTTTGTTTCCGCCGGGCGGTGCTCGGAGGGGGGGCTTGGGCGGCGCGGCGCTCGGGGGGCGGGGCTTCAGGTGGCGCGGCGTTCGTGGGGGGAGGGGTGTTACGGCGGGGCGGCGCTCTTTTTTTTTTTGCTTGGGGCAGCAAAAAAGTTAGAGCCGGCCCTGCTCCCAGAGCCCTGCTCTCCCTCAGTTCTCCCACCCTCTGGGGCCTGAGTACCAAGTTAAGTCTCCACTTGCTGGAAATCAAATCCCTAAACGTCATCACAGCAGCCAAGCCCCAGCCCGGACGGGTTTGATTGTTTGCATGGCTTTTGCCCAGGTGTTCAGTGGCAGAGAGCGCCAGACAGATGCCCTCTGGGACACCGTGTTTCAGAGCCCTCAGTGCCATACAGAGTCCTGGCTACTCACCGATATTTTGGTGAAGACGGAGAGCAGGAGTGACAGGGCGGAGAGGTACATCCGGATTCTCTCCCCTCCGAACCGTCTCTGGAGATACTCCGGCATGGTGACGATCTGAGCGGCAGAGACGCAGGGGTCACTGCACGGCACGGCAGCCCCCTGCCACAGGCAGCTGCAGCCCAAGTCAGAACGGGGAAGTACCGGGAGGGCTAATGGGAGCTTGAACAGAGCCCAGGAATTATGGCTGCACTCCCTCTTAACCCGGGGGAGGAAGGGGTTTTGTGAAGAGCTTGGCACCCTCAGGCAAACACAGCTTTTGCCTCCACAAAGGGTACATGCCACCCAGCACGCAGGCACACTCTGCACTCCAAAGGGCACCAGCAGGCAGGCTAGGTGGCTAGGAGAGGGGCTTGGTCCCAGGCAGGGAGGAGCTAGCTAGGACTCCATCCATCTGGCTTCTCGTAGGGCCCTGCACAAAGCCAGTCTGTCTGGGGTCTTATACCCCTTGCTAAAGCTATAAAGCCCCTCAGCCTCTAAGATCCTGAAATTAACCAATGAGTTAAGAACTGAGCTCGGCTTACAAGTGGGAGGCCTGATTTCACTGCAGGCACCACGGCAACACCACAAAGTCATTGTTAGTATCAATATAATCAGAAATACGAACATGGCTAATATCACCACCTCAGTGAGGAATCAGCGTTTGCAAAAAATGAGCCGTGCCACTTGAGTGCACGCACATATCCCACTGCTCTCTCCTGGGCGGAATCGGAACTGCCCAGGTGTGTGTCATGGACCCCATCCTGCAGGCTGGTGGGGTCTGTTTCCCACCGGCTCAGGCAAAGAGAGCAGAGTTCACCCAGGGTTAGGGTTCACACAGATCCTGCCCTGAGTCGCAGCCAGCCAGTGACAGTATCTGGTAATGGCTATGAAAGTGGGGCTGTCCGGCTGTGTCCGGTATACTCCGACTGTACTTACCCCCGAGGAGATGTAGACTGGTACAAACACCCAGGCCAACGCCAGCAGGACATAGGTAGCCTACGGAGAAGCAGGGGCACAGCAGAGTCTGATCAATCACGGTTCTGTCCACAGCAGGGCCTCCAGCTTAATGTTAGCAACGTCACTGGGTCCCAAGCAGGAGGCCCGAGCTTGGCCCAGCCCCACCTCGAGATGCACCCTCAGATCTCCATGGGCTCTGTGGAGCATGGGTGTGTCTGAGGGTGGGATACAGAACTCCCCTATGGACACTCCCCATCTCAGCGCTTAGCACCTGGCATTGCTGACTCCACAGGTTACCAGAGATTTCATGTTAACTCCTTAAGGCCTTACGTTAACGCAGAGCCCAACCCCCTAGTGGAGAAATGCTTGAAAAACCAGGGAGCCTTTTTCTGGGCTATCAATTTGCCATAATATCCCCAGTCGGGATGTCTGCCGGGGTTGGACTTGGGATCTCTGGATCTGGAAGCATGGGCTACCAGGGCATGAACTAAGGCACCAGGTACCTCAGCAGGCTCCTAAACATCTATATGTGGCCCCGCCTATAGAGGGATACTGAGAGCTTAGCATGGGTTACAAATATTTTCCCCATCAGCCCTAATGGGGTTATGTGCAAATGCCCCATTAGGTGGGTAAGGCTTTGTCTGTCCCAGGTGGCTCCAGTGACCGATTAGCGTAATAAGGCAAAGTGACTCACATTCCATTCAAAGCCAGCGACGGCAATTCCCCCAGCAGCTCCAGTCCCAGCCAGTCCAATAAAGAGCCCTGATCCTTCACTGCTGGCAAAGAGGGAGGCTCCAATCTGCAGGCCAAAAGCAAGGAGGCGCATTAGCACGCACAGCTTAGCTAGGCATTGACGTCTTTGCTATGTATCCCATAGGGCGAGCCTGGTTGCTTGCTTATATATCTTCTCTTATGGGCTTGAGTGTTTCTTTTAATAAATTTATAGATTTGGACTAGAGCATTCTTGGCCGTACCACAAGGACCCTACAGGTCACATCCTGTATGTTGAGCTAAAGCAAGTTAGCATTCATATGTTCGGGGCCTTTAGCCTAGGTAAGTGAGGATGAGTTAAAGCAAGTTAGACTTTTGGCACAGATAGATGACTACCTAAGTTATGCCCTCTTTAAACTCAACAGGTACACCACAAAGAACATGGAAATAACATGGTTAGTCAGAAATAAGAGATGTGAGGATGAGCTAGCTAATGGTCATGAATAGGTATGAACATGCCAGCCTAGAGGGTAAGCGTACCCTGATATTTTGTGGGTGAGGAAATTAAGTTTGGACATGGAAGGTGGGCACATAGTGGTCAGGCTCAATAAGACGGGCAAACCACCATGTATGTTAGTTGGTTAGTTTTAACTTCTATAGTCTTTCAATAGCTTTTCAGCTCTCTAGCTTCTCCTTAGTTCTGCACCTCCCAATCGAGAATTGAGGAACCTGGCCCATCGGACTCTCTTGGCATGCCAGAGGCGAGGCTGGTCCTTTGTCTCTTACCACCAGGTTACCAAGGGTGGGTGTGAGTGTGTTAATCTAGGAAGTTTTATGGTGCATAATACCACATGTACCTCTAGGACAATATTATTTCCTTTGTCATTCTGATTGATTACTTTTCCATTTGATCATTATTCCATTTATCTCCATCAAAGTCTCTGAGGCTGTATTTTGTTCTCAGTTGAGTCATACATCCCGAGAGTCCTTGCAAAACTCTGTGTAGCCTGATTCTGGGACAAGAACCTTATTATCTTCTGATCAGATCAACTGGCAAGCCTGTAACCCGTATTATATCCACAAGAATATGAATCCCCTAAAATCAGGCAACAGCAAGCTCCGTCTATGCCGCCAACGGAACCGTGTTAGCTGAACGGGTTTCAAACAGGGTTCACCTGGATGGCATAGAGCAGGCTGCAGCGCCTGGCAAACTGCAAGGAGCCAGCTTGGCCACCAGGCATCTCCACGTAAGCTGGTGGGGCTGATCCACCAGCCAAAGAAGGCAAAGCCATGCTCCAAACAAGGGCACCAGTCCAGCTCCTTTGCTGAGGGCTTTGCTCTACTGCCTCAGAAGCAAGGATCCAAAACAACACACAGCCACTCAAAGAATCTCATTGCCCCTCAGGGTCTCATCTTATCCTTGTGTCCAGGTCTTCCCTGTCCTCAGAGCCCAGCCATCTCCTAGGAACATCTGCTCCTCTGCCCCAGAGCCAGGAAGACTTGTATGATTTCCTGTAGTCAGCAGGCCTGTGAGGCGCAATCACAGCTTCCAGTTTTAAAGGGCCCGGGGGCTAGAAGAGGCGCCCTGAGACGTGCACACTCAGCTAATCCTGACCTCACTCGCAAGGCCGCTAACAGAATTTCTTGCTGTTGGGAGGCATTTGGGAGCCCAGGGCTTCCTTTCCTCATGCAAACACTTGTCAGAGAATCACACGTCATTGCATTTGCCGCAGTGCAGGAATGTCATTACCGGGCAATGCTGCCCAGACCTGAGCTGAAAGGAAAGGGTACAGGGACGGGATCAGCCATCCTGCATTTCTAGACAAGAACGAAATGCGGAAGGAATATATTGGTTGTAACAAATCTGGGGCCACCTATGACTTTGTGGGAGTTACCACGCTGCCGTCATAACCGGGCACGGCTGCTTGGCAAAAGCGGGGACAGAATTCAGATCCTGCTGCTCCAAATGCCCCTACCCAAGCTTAGACTGGCCTACAGGGAAATCTCCTAGGAGACCACAGGGCTTGGATGCCCGTAAACCTTCCGAGCAGTGGTAGGTTAAGCACAGATCCCATTGATCTGGGGTCTGAGTCCTGGTTAGCAGGACCCAACAGATCACAGATCTTCTGAGGGGTAGCAGCGAAGAGGGACCCCACCACTGGAGAAATGAGACGTAGCTCCAAGTCAGGCAGGGGCGAGCAGATGCTGGCTGCCTCCTGGTGGGAATCCAGTGTGTTCCTGTGTTATGCATTATGGGGCATGATCTGAGATGTCTGTTGATTCATCGCAAGGTGTTTGAACTGAGTGTATTACAAGAGGTACCCCATGTGGCAAGCCAGGTACGGAGGCAGCTACACCCAGCAGAAGATTGCAACTCCCTGATATATGAAGAGTGATAATACTAGCTCCATCTCCCTGGGCACTGGAGGTGATGGTGGGTAGATACAGCATGGGCCACCACTGCTCCGGAGACCCCGCTTCCCTCCTTTTCATAGGGGCAATGGCTCTGCAACAGAGGCCCAAGTGTGAGACCTGACTGCTGGGGACTGTCCTGCATAAAGAGACAGAAGAGAAGCCAGAGAGAGAGAGAGAGAGAGATATGGCATCTACTTACAGGCCACCACGCCATGCTCCTGCCAGCAAGGAAGTAGCCACTGAGCGTATTCCTGTTCACCCTGCATGAGGACTGAGAGGAAACGGAGATCAGCATGGAAAGAAAGCAGCCCTGCTCCCGTAAACCCATCCTGGAGAGCAACCAGGAGCCTTTGGATGGCTAGCAAGAGCCATGTGACTGAGGGATGATTATACCACCACCACCTAGCTCTTATCTAGAGCTATTCGTAAGTACATTGCAAAGAGCTTTACACACGAGGGCTGCATCATTATCCCTATTTTATAGATGGTAAAACTGAGGCAAAAAAACTTGCCCAAGTCTCCCAGCAGGCCCGCGCTAGAGCAGGTTCTAGAACCCAGGTCTCCTGAGTCCAAGTCGAGTGCACTAGCTACTAGGCCATATGATTATACGACACCTGTGGCAGCTCCCTGAGCAGGATAGAGCCAATCAGGCAAGAGTGGCCATGGACTCGTAGAGGATTGTCATATTCGGCCTCAGTGCTGAGCAGAAAGGCTTGGCCTGGATGTACCACCATCCTACAATGGATGGACTCAGACTTACTCGCGTCCAATGGCTGGCGGCCAACAGAGGCTGAGGACCCTGCCTACGCTGAGGTTTGATTCAACAACCCGGGAAGCCAATAGGAATCCTCTTATGGACTGAAATGGATGTTCGAGCAGGTCCCTAATACTACCACAACTAATAGAGCTTCTCCTTTAGCTCAAGTGGGAGAGGGGTGTGCTTTCGTAAGCCATAGATCCTCCTACTGAGGACATGGGTGTGTGTGGATTGACGAACGAACATATCAGACCCCAGACAGGTAGAACAGGCTGCTCAATTTGTTCCCATATAGGAGACACTGTTCTGCTCTAACTTGGCCTCAGCTCGTGTCTCGCTGAGCAATTAGCATCATAAAAATAGAAAGAATTATTTCCCGTTAAGGATTATGTAGGGGCGGTAAAAACCTTTGCAAATGCATCTATGTCTGTTAAAGCAGGATCTATTGGACTGACTCCCTCTGGCCACACCTGCCATGTGTCCTGGCCTTCTTAAGACTCAGCCATACAAGGCGCTGAGTACTCCAGCCCCAGTCCTGCAAAACACTTAAGCACATGCTTAACTTTAAGCACGCAAATCCAGTGAACATCTTTCAGCCAGCATTTCTCAATGAGAGCAATTAGAAATAATCCTTAGCTCTTAAAGTCAAAGGCATAAGGGAAAAATATCATAAAAGCAATCTGTCCAGGGGCTGTTTAACGTATCTTTGCTTTATATATTGGATGTTGTAGTATTTTGACACCTACATAGTCCTGGGCACACTGGAAATAAGATTAGATAGGTAGCCCAATCGATCTCTTAGCAGCACCTGAAATAAAAGACTCCACTATGCCAGGGACGGAAGGTGCGGGTCTGTACAATTATGAATGGGAGGGGAGGTGACCATGAAACCGATTCTGTATTAAAAAGTGGGTCATGCTCTGAAAAAAATCTGAGAATCTCTCAGGCTTCTTCCAGGTAAGCACCTCCAGTTATGTCCCAGGAGCAACAGATCCCAGCAGACATACTCCCAGGCAGGCTCCTTTTTCAATTGTTCTGAAAGCTGCAAGATTCACATTCTCGTTGGGCTGACTCAGCCCCTTCTAGGCAGATAAACTCAGCTCTCTGCAGTTTGCTGGGGTGGGGTCTCTCCGAGAAGATTTGAGAAGCCAAGACATTTTTTAATAAGAGTAGGAGCTTTCCCTGGGCCAAAATTTCCCCTCTCCACCCTGTTGTGGCGCAGGATATGTAGGAGCAGGCTGATTATCAAGGTGCTCAGCAACCCCTGGTAATCAAGCCGCAGCTTTCTGCGATCCACCGGAGAGGTCTGGGGCCCAATCTGGCAACCCCTACTCACATAAGGATCCCTTTTTAATTGTTTGAGGACTACTAGGTTGCAGGATCAGGAGTGTAGACCCTTATCTTGCAATCCAAGCCAGGCGGGTGGACCCGATTGCAGGATCAGGGCCTTAGTTTGCAAAGCACTTTGGGAACCTTTGGGATGGAGTGAGTGGAAGCTAAGAACCCGCAGCACCTCGCAGGCTCAAGTCCAGAAAGGCAGGTTGCTAAGGTGCAATAGTAAAATAAAGCAATTAACTAATGAGGATTTCAAAAACAAGGCTCCCGATCCTTTCAGGTGGCACCTGAGAAGCCAGTCCTGAGAGAGGAGACAGAAATTGCAAAGATTTAAAGTACATAACAGCAAATTAAACAAACAAAAAACCCTCTTACCCATATTCCCACAGCCACGTTCAAGGCAAAATAAGCCACGATGACAAGAATGTCAGCAACATTGAACGGCTGCAGAGGGGTAACTGATCCAGCGGTGGAATTGTCACCCATCATCCCGACGTTCCCTGCCCAGCCCCAGAGAAAGCAGCAGAGTGTCAGAGAGACAATCACTGACTTGGTAACTGATTAGCTTGCCACTTGCAGGAATTGATCATTAAACAAGCCAGAGCTGGGATTTTTGCTTTGCGAAGTAGTTTGTGTGGACAGACGGGTTGTCAAAGTACAGCCCGGCTTCTGCCTCCCTCCCTCTTTCTGCTAACATATGGCCACTCAGAGCTCCAGGAACCCAAAGCCAAGTCCAGGGAGTTAGGCAGTTGTTGAGCTGCAAACATGATTTCTGGCTGTCTGCAATCAACAGAACGTAAACTGGCTCCACTTATGCCCAGCCTTGAATTGCGATGCCCTGAGAGTGATAAATCTTGGAGGCATGTTCCTCAGGTATTTAACCACGGGCTTTACTTTGCTGTTTCTCAAGGCATAGCACGATTTAGTCATTCTCTCCTTCTTCACTCTGTTTCCAAGTGGAGGAGGAAAGCTTATGTGACAGAACAAAGGAGGTATTACAAGCAGCAATGACCTGATCTAAACGTGTCCTGCTTTAGCTTCAGACCACTGGATCTCACATTGTGGTCCTGATGACATACAGAATGAAACGTTTTGGCTGCAGTGGGGAGCAGTGGGTCTCAGAGCATCTCTCTCTCACAAAGCGATCCACAGAACAATAAAGTTTGAAACAGAGCAGACAGTGCAATGGCACTAGAACAACCATCAAGGGTTTTGTCGAAGACTCATTTCTCAATGAACGTGTCTGCTGATGAGATAATCCCCTCCAGGGTACAGTTGTGGGAGAATAAGTGTGCTAAGGCCAACATTTTCAAATTTGGGTGCCAACAGCTAAGCCCCTAAATAAATAGGCTGAATGTTACGGGGGTGGAGAACTTCTGGTGGCCACTGACTTTACTGGTTTGAAAACATTGTTCTGGGACCACACATTTCCCTCCAGCACTACATTCCGTGGTTGTAAGATTTACCATGGGAGTATTGTGATATCACAAAAGGCTAAAGGTGAAACCAGCAGCAGCCGCAAAGACACAACTTCTCTTCGCTCACAACACCCTGGCAATTGCCATGGTAGGAAAGCAAAACCACACACATTTCATGAGTCTGTCACAATTTCACTTGAAAATGACAGGGCCCTGAAATCAAACTTTGTGGATTCCTTTGTCATAAAAGGACAGTCAAAGTAAAGCCAAGGGACCAGACACACTAACAGAGTCCCGAAGTCCAGTCTGCAGCCATCTTCAATTCTACTACGGAGCTGCAGCTTGAAGACACTACAAATGCCAGACCACACCACTCCGTCTCCATTCTGCTCAGAGAGCAGATCAACTAGATTTCTGTGCCTCTTCTCCACTCCAGCTACTTTCCCCCCCCAAGAGGATGGGGCTCCAAATACCAGTTCCTGTATTAAAAGGACCAGTCTTTCCATTTGATTCACCCTGAGCCTCATAAATACAAACAATATTCATTTTTCTGCCCTGAACTGTTGAGTACTGCATTGCTGTGCACAGGAATTACCGATAGAGGTGACTATAGTTTAGTGCGGAGTAATGCCCATAGATAGGACTGCAAGATTATAATGAGAAATGCTTGCTCTCCTATATGTGTGATAACACTTATTAATCAAACTGTTTTATGCTTTGAATGCTTAGCCAACAGACTCCGTTTTACTTAAGATAGTGCTGTACATTATAATCAGATACCTTAGGGTTTAATTAATAAAGTGTAGAGCAATTACTCATCTGAATAGATTATCAGACCATCTTTCCAACACTTTGACATAGTCACTGAAGTGCCTAGGGTATTTGCGACTCACTTCTGTAAATGTTTGTGTGCATACTCTTCCTGTTTGACTAAGTTTTAACAGGCCATACCCTTGCTGGCCAATTACTATATAACCTGCATTAATACACTTCGAGCCCATGTAAGTGTTACTATGTCAACTTGGTGTAACTAGTAACACCGCTAAATTGCTTAATAATCTACTTTTGTTAAAGTATAACCTAGGTACAATGCTGTATTTTGACATCTGCCACATTTCTGGACAGGAAATACAGAAATCAAATTTAGAGATAACAACCTTATGAAAGATAACCTCACAGGGTTATCACCGATTGCAGTAATATTTGACACAAAGGGATTTCCAAGTTTAAAAGCAAATAGAATTTGGCTTTATACTGCATCTCATCTACTCAATATACCTTACAAGGCAAATGGTAATGGACTGACTGCTTGCAAATACAGAATTCTAACCTCATCAAAGGCTCATTCATGCCCTTCGATGTTAGGAAGGCCTCTCTCTCTTTGCTGGAGAGAAAGTGACAGCAAAGGTGATCTTTCACTTCTCTCTGGCACTGCCAAAGACTGTTTGCAGCCATTTTCAAGGCATAATAAATTAGAGATTGGCCTGAAACAAAACCCCAGATTCAAATTCCAAACTCATTCTCCCTCTTACTGGTCAAAACAAGTCCCTAGATGCAAATACAACCAACTTGGGAGCTCAAAATCCAGATCCAAATCCAAAATTTACCATCGCCGGTAAATCTATTATAGGAGGGCTGGTAGCACCACCTATTATGATTGCCTGACACTTCCCATTATAAATCCCTATTTTTGGTTGCTTGGAAAGATTAGATTTTTATCAGCAAATGCTGGTAAACGTCAATTTCACTGTAAACACACAAACCAATGAAAAAATATCTCCTTAGATAACAATCATAATTAACAGATAGGCAAAGTAAGAAAAATGATGCCTGAACTTAAGAGTTTAAATTCGCGTAGGGCCAGGTAGGCAGAGCTTCAGAGTCTCAATGTGTGGATGAGACGATGGTGTAGAGAGGAGGGGTTTAGATTTATTAGGAACTGTGGAAACTTTTGGGATGGGGGAGCCTATACAGGAAGGATGGGCTCCATCTAAACCAAAGTGGATCCAGACTGCTGGCACTTAACATTAAAAAGGTTGCAGAGCAGTTTTTAAACTAAGAGATGGGGGAAAGCCGACTGCTGCAGAGGAGCACGTGGATCGGACAGAGACTTCTCTTAGAGGAGAGTCTATTGATAGAGATTCTCTAGGTTTTAGTCAGGAGGAGAGGATGGAGGAGGATAATGTAAGGGCCAGATCAGATGAGAAACATTCACATAAAAAAGAATCTGACACATCAGAAAAGGGCAGACAAATAAACAGTGACAAGTTTTTAAAGTGCTTGTACACAAATGCTAGAAGTCTAAATAAGATGGGTGAACTAGAGTGCCTCGTGTTAAAGGAGGATATTGATATAATAGGCATCACAGAAACCTGGTGGAGTGAGGACAATCAATGGGACACAATCATTCCGGGGTACAAAATATATCGGAAGGACAGAACAGGTCGTGCCGGGGGTGGGAAGTGGCACTATATGTGAAAGAAAATGTAGAATCAAATGAAGTAAAAATCTTAAATGAATCCACGTTCCATAGAATCGCTATGGATAGTAATTCCATGCTCTACTAAGAATAGAACAGTAGGGATCTATTATCGACCACCTGACCAAGACAGTGATAGTGACTCTGAAATGCTAAGGGAGATTAGAGAGGCTATCAAAATAAAGAACTCAATAATAGTGGGGGATTTCAATTATCCCCATATTGACTGGGTACATGTCACCTCAGGACGAAATGCAGAGACAAAATTTCTCGATACTTTAAATGACTGCTTCTTGGAGCAGCTGGTACAGGAACCCACAAGGGGAGAGGCAATTCTCGATTTAGTCCTGAGTGGAGTGCAGGATCTGGTCCAAGAGGTAACTATAACAGGACCGTTTGGAAATAGTGACCATAATACAACAACATTTAACACTCCTCAGTGGGGTCCTTTAAGCTTCATGACTCTCATACATTGTCTAAACTGACTGTGTATAAACTCACCACTACTCCTCCCTCCAGAGTATGCCAAACTTGCTCAAGGCTCCTGGTACCAGCACAATTCAAGGGCTTGGTGATTTAAGCAGTGGTAGAGGCCTGTGTTTCTATTCCATAATATAAATGGCCTGAAACCTAAGATCAGAACCCAGTGTTGTTGCTTTGCATGCCTGTCTAGTCCAACCCTCCTCGCACACTGGCAGGCTGGAAAAAAACCCAAGGAAGCACTATTTTCTTGTTTTTGACACAATGACTCATCCCTAATGAAGCATAGCAATATTTATTTGCCATTGCCTGTAAACAGCACTCAAAAAGAGTACTCAGCAAATGAATGGCTCCAGACTGATCTAATGAAGCATGTGTGGAAAACACACATGTAGGTAATGGAGGTTAAGGAAGGCCAAGCCTTCCAAGTTACAAACAGGTTGGTCAACAGCAAGACATGGAGCAGAAAAAGATACCATGACAGTGAATAATAAATAAGGTATATATTTATTATAGATGAGCCCTGTCTGTAAAGTACCTCGCACACCTCTGGTGCCATATAAACTACATACTATTGTCTCTCTATACAATTAGTGAAGTATGGCAGTTCAACCAAAAAGTGGTAATATATTTGTTTCCTTCCCCTTCACCCCCTTTGCTCTTTTACAGTAAAGCAGCAACAATATAAAGCCAATTACCTTCCCTAATGTTTATGCACGCTCAGCTTATATTAGTAAGGAAAATGTACCAAATGTACCAAACCTTACAACTTTGTTCAACATCGCAACACCCCCTAATGGCAACTTTTGATAGGGCCACATTCTGAAATGCAAGTAACTACTGAATAAACATTTTTTAAAAAGCTCACACAAAACAAATCTTTATTCTTTGTTGCAGAAAATAAATACAGGTGCATATTTCATATGCTTTTCTATAAAAGCACTTCTACAAAATGTCACTTAACTGCATACAACAGTACAACCTTTTTGGCTTTTAAAATGCAAATATTATACAGTCACTTCATTTTATCAACTTTTTAAAGCACTTGTAGCAAGCAGCTTTGGAAAAGGAATGTTTAGTTTATGAGCTAAATTCTTGCTTCAAGTGTTTGTTTTCCATATATAGTGCAACTAACCTAAAAGCAACTAGAACAACTTTTTTTTCTCTTTTTGGAAAACGTTTGGGGTCTTTTTCAAAAACTGCAAAGAAAAATAGCTCTTGAAATCTGGTCTAACTTCAAATTTAAACCAAGAAAAACAACAAAACAGAAATGACTCAATTGAAATAGTAAGGTAAGCATGATGCTTCACAGCTTGTTTTCTATACAATTCCAGTTTGGCCCTTGGTTTTTCTTTAGAATAAAAATAAAAGATTAATCATCTAGTCCTATATTTCTGAAAAGGTAAGACATGGACTCCCCATTATGGATTCTGCGAATGGCTTCTGAGAGGATCATACTGATATCCACGGTCTTAATTTTGGGACACTGGAGTTTTTGTATTTCATGTGGGATCGTGTTGGTTACAACAACCTAGAGAGAGAAAGAGAGAAACCGTCACAGTAGAAATGATTTTTCCCTGATCTTTTCCCTTCAGTTTCTGATCTGCACCCTATCACATCAGAGTCTGAAAAGGAAAGTTCTACCCTTCAGATCCCGAGAAAGTTAAATGGTTGATGCAAAGCAGGATCTCCTTTTGTGACTGTTTATTGACAGGATTATAGCCTTATGAATGGTTATACATTGCTGTTGGATGCCTACCTACTCACCTATCTACGAATGCTAAAGAAACAGTCCTTCCTTGCCTTCATCCTGTCAAACACGCACAAGGGGATGCACTCTTAATTACTCTTCACTTAAGGAGAATCTCCATATGTTGACAATCCTTTACCTAGGCTCTTATTATTATGCTGCACCCATCACTAAAGTATTCATGAAGACTTGAAAAAAAGGAATAATTATATGTTAAAACCTTAATCTGTTCTGAAAAGTGAAGCCAGGAACAAACAGCCACAGTATTGTTCCTGTAATTTGTAATTGATATTGTAATTAGTAATAATCCATATTAAAAATTTTAGGAGCCAAGCCAGCGGGGATTTTAAAGCTGGCGCAATTTTCTGAAGAGTTTTCATCATTTTCATTTGCTTCTGAACTTTGAAGCTAGCCCATCCTGCCCACACTTACTTCATCAATAGCAGACTCTTCTATCAACCTGGGAGCATCTGAAGACAGCAGGCCGTGGGTCGCCATTACAAAAATCTTGTATGCTCCCCTTTCCTTGAGAGTCTCTGCTGCAGCGAGGAAGCTGTCAACATCATCTATAATGTCATCCTGTCAAAATAAGACCAGCCCAATGAAGACTCCACACTTCCGCAAACAGGCCATGCAACAGAGGCAGACAGATCTAGTGTAATTCTACTGGTGTCAAGGCAGTAGATTTCTCTAGTCTACATACAAACCATATTATTAATTTACTGAAAGTAACCCTTACTATCCTATATGGTGGCTCAAGGAACAGAGTGTGGGAGAGGAGAATTGCCACAGCTCTAAACATGACACCAAAGACTCCCCTATAGAAAAAGTTACTCCAAACATTAAAATCTCAAATTAATAACATTTTATATTAAAAACCCAAAGAATAATGCAATTTCTCCAGTGTCCTTTAAGACAACATCAGTCTTTATGTCATTGGCACTTCTAGATCTGCAGTGTTAATATTCATGATACTTTGTTTCTTTGAAATGATGCAACAGAGTCCAGCTACCAGGCTTTCACCTTATGAAAACTCTCTTGGACAGAGTTTCAGGTGACCCATTCAGTAGATTCTGGCCCTGATAGTTCCTGCTTTTCTGTGTCTCTCACTGTGTATTTTGGACAATTAATTGCAGTGTTCTTCACTAAAGCACAAGAGGATTTTTAAAACCTATACAGCAAGATTCAGTCATGTAACCAGGAGGGTGCATGAGGGAAGAAACTAAGCATTTAAAAAAAAAAATCCCAGAATGTATTTACTAATAAAACAATAATAAATATTCCCACAAGACAGTTAAAAACCTGGAATATTTTTTTATTTTTGAACTTTGAAATTCAACAAGGGATAAAACCTTTGATTTGAAAAAGATGTGGAAAGACTTCAGTTAAAAGACAAAACGACCCTTAATTCATGGTGATGTACAGAGACCCCAAAACTTACAGTCGTCATATAAAGCTTTTCCAAATCACCTCAATCATTACCCAAACTTTAGTTAATATGGCAAAGAAACTGGTCCATCCTTTCTTCCATTTTATTCTTATATATGATTTTTAGTCCTTTAATATCTTGCATGCAGCCCTGCTAACAACTATTAACTGTAGAAGATAATTTCTAACCATCCCTTTTTTCTTCACTCTGCCTTCCCCAACACACGGACGTCCTCCTGGCTTTTAATACAGGAGCAGTGCCCAGAGAGTCTATTAAAGTACAAGAATTGGATTAACCAATCAGTTTCAGAAGTTACACCAGAAATCTTCATCAGCAAATTACACTGGCAGAGAGAACTGGCACCATCATCAAGAACTAAAACAGCACTTAAGTATTTTATTAAAAAATAAAAAGACTTCAGAGAGATAGAAGGGAGTGATCCATTTTATTTTTAAACTCCCTCAAATGTCAACCTGTGTGTAATTGTTATTAAAAATTCTCTTGGTCATTTAAATTATGAAAGGGAAAAGAAAATTGAAATTAATGGCCTTAAATGCAATTTTTCCATTAAGGCTGAGCAGCTTGCCATTTTGCTCAAACTGATGAGCCACTACACACAATAACACCAATATTCTGAGCATAAGCTTCAGAGAAATCCAATGTATTTTAGCAACATACTCTACTCAATTATCTTCAAGTACTTTACTAACCTTAATTAACCTCTCTATTCCTGTAAAGTAACCTGCTAAACTCATTTTATTGAAGGGGCACAGAGATATTAAGTCCATAATCAAGGAGATTTATACTGCAATTTCAGTTGCCCCCAGTTAATAGAGCCTGTCAAGGGTATTAGGAAACCTCAGAGACAACCTAAATGTCTTCCTTATGTGCTTAGAATGTCCGTGTAGTGAGCAAACACCCAAACAAACAATCCATGTTTTTGCACTAGTTAAAAGTTTTAAATGCCAACAACTCAGCATTTAATAATGACCCTTCAAAAAGACACTGGCAAGATTTGTGGAAGGCCATTTCAAGCTTATTATAAAGAGAGAGAACTAGAGTGTGATGGGATTTTTAAAAAAAAATAACCAAACAAGTTGTTTTCAAAAGATTTCACTTATATTTGGGAACCAGGAAATTATTTTTTGAGGTTGAAAACAAAGATTGGATCTTCCACTGAATTCTTGCCCTGTGTATCCTTAATTTTGGGCCTGGTCTACACTAGGACTTTAATTCGGATTTAGCTGCGTTAATCCGAATTAACCCTTCACCCGTCCACACTACAGAGCCAGTTAATTCGAATTAAAGGGCACTTAAAATCGATTTCTGTACTCCACCTCGACGAGCGGAGTAGCGCCTAAATCGATTTTGTTAATTCGAATTAGGGTTAGTGTGGCCGCACACCACCGAATTACTGTGTTTAAATTAATGGGGTAGTGTGGCCGCACACCACCGAATTAATGTGGTTAAAAACCGAATTAATGTGCTTAGTGTGGCCGCGCACAATCGAATTTATACAACCTGTTTCCCAAATTCGAATTATCTAAATTCGGATTAATCCCGTAGTGTAGACATACCCTAAGACTAGAGTGACCACAAGCTCTCTTACATGTCAGGAGTTTGACAATTTTAGTTTAGATACAATAGGAAAACCTTCAAAATTAGCCCTACTTTAAAGGATACCCACAAATATACACACACATTCCTAAATTCAAAGCTATCAGAGTTCTGATCCAAAACATCCACTTACCACAATGATGGCTATTCTTCCTCCTACATCTCCAACAACTGTGATTGGTGGCTTTTCCTTTGGAATCAGCACTGATTAAAGGATTAAAAAAAAGGAAGAAGAAAAATTGTACATGCTAAAATGAAGGAGGAAATGCTTGCTTTGCACTACTCATCATTTCTCATTTTTTCCATAGATAAAAGCAAAGCAGCAACTGTCTCCACCATCATTGCTCTGCTTCCTTGGGCAGCAGAATCTCGTGCACAAGGCATTGAGTCTTTCCACATAGGATATCAACTATAAATATTTAGGCCCCGATCCTGCAAGTTACTCTGTATGAGTAGACACCTGCACAGAGCCCTCTGAAATCAGTGGGGTTCCAGATGGGCACAGGGATCCGCCCATAAAATAATTTGCAGGACTGGGTGCCTTAAAGGCATATGTTTGCTGTCTGCTAACTCAAGCCAGTAAGTCTTGTATGCAGTGCCATTTGTACAGTAAAATTTAAGAATGCTGTGCTGACATTCAATTCCTAGGGAGGAACTGGGATTTCTGGGCTCAACAATGGTGTAAAATGGATATGAAAAAACGGTTACTTTCCTGCACAGTAACTGGTATTCTTTGAGATGTGTTGGCCACATAGTCATTCCACTGTAGGGGTGTGTGTGCCCGATACACTGGAATCAGAGACTTTTGCCAGCAGTATCACTAGGTCAGGGGTTCTCAAACTTTTGTACTGGTGACTCCTTTCACACAGCAAGCCTCTGAGCGTGACCCTCCCCCCTTATAAATTAAAAACACGTTTTAATATATTTAACACCATTATAAATGCTGGAGGCGAAGCGGGTTTGGGGTGGAGGCTGACAGCTCGTGACCCCACATGTAATAACCTCGCGACCCCCTGAGGGGTCAAGACCCCCAGTTTGAGAACCCGTGCACTAGGTAGTGCCTGTGTCCCCGCTGTCCTCTTGCTCAGAGCCAAAGGGGACGTGGCTGCCACCTCCCTTTCCATTCCTTTGTATCCCCATCCAATACCCAAAGCCGTGGGGAATGTAGGATGGTCATGGAATGTATAGGTGCATGACATCTCAAAGAGCAACAGTTACTGTACAGATAAGTAAGATTTTTCTCCTTAAAGTGATTGTGCACATATACATTCCAATGTAGGTCACTCATCAGCAGTTCTCTTACAGGCTGGGACTCAGATTACTTGAAAAGAGACTGCACCACTGACTGGCTGAAATTGACACTACCCCAGGAACCCTGAGTGATAGCATGGTGTTTGGAAAAGATATGTACTTATGTCTATGTAGCAGCCTTGCAAATGTCCACTATTGGTATGTTACTCAGGAAGGCTGATGAAGTGGAACAAGCCCTAGTGCAATGGGCCATTATTCTCAGAGGAGACACAACCTTTACTAGATCATAGCAAAGCTTGATACAGTCAGACATCCAGTGAGATATATGATAAGATTAAAGGGAAGCCAGTTACAGCCTATTAGAAAAGGCTACAAAGAGTCTAAGAGATGACCTAAAAGATTGTTCAGGCCAGATGAAAGGATAGAACCCTTTGAACATCCAAAGTATAAAGCCTCTCCTCAGCTTTGCTACAGCGAGGCTTTGGAAAACATACTGTAAGAGGAACAGGTTTGCTGAGGTGGAGTGCAAATACTACCTTAGACATAAACTTACAGTGTGGCCTAAGAGAATCCTTGTCTTTGTGAAGGAAGGGTCCTGCTAACACCACCTGAAGCTCTGACATGATTCTCACAGACATAATCGCTATCAAAACCACTGTATTTACTGATGGCAATTACAAAGAATTTGTTGCTAGAGGTTTGAAGGGGGAACCCATTAAACGGGACAAAACTAAATTCAGGTCCCTTGAGTATATGTGTAAACAAGGCCTTTTAAAACCCTAGACACCAAAGGATGCGAAAAAAACAAAACCCATCTACTGGAAGATGTATCAGGAGATGGAGCCTAGATACACCCTTATAGAACAGATGGAGAGATCGGAAGATTTCAAATGTAGCAGGTAGTCGAATATATGCCTAATTTCAGCAGTGTTCAGCGACTACTGGCAAGACTCAGTTCAGGCTGAGAACATTTTCCAATTTGCTGCGCAAGTGCCCATGGCTGTATACTTCCCTTCTATGCACCAACCAGCATAGATGTCTTGGGAGCAAATTCTTTCCTCATTGCTAAACCAGAGATCAGACACACTATAAGTTCCTTGGCTCGGTTCTGAGATAGAAGGTCCTCAACCAGAGGCAGAGCTAGGGGAGGTCAAACTGATAGCTGATGTAAGTCGGTGTACCAGTATTGTTTTGGGCAGGCCAGCTCTACAAGGATTAAAGTTGGTTTGTCTCTTTTAGCTCCATGATCACCCTCAGAATTAGGAGGATGGAGAAAACATATATTGGAAGATCTGACCAAAGGAGAAGGAAAGTGTCTGTCAAAGAACCTGGATTGTGACCTGTTCTGGAGCAGAACTTCCTGCATTTGTTGTTCAGGGTGGTTGCAAAGACAGTGCTAGCATCGGTGCTTCCAACCAGACCCTGACTCGGCAGCAGAGAATTTTTTTTAAGCATCTTTTTATGAGAAAAGAAGTGCAGCCTATCAGCTTCAGAAGGCTTTGAGCGTGTCCCTTTTTAACATCCTCAAATGGGTTAGAAAAACCCGATATATAAGAAGTTACACACACACAAACTTACTTACTGGGTATCTCCAAACTGGGATGAATAGCAGCTACACTTTTGGCTGTAGGAGGTGAATGTCGACCATCTACCAAGTCAGATTCAGCATCTTGAGCTTCCCCATGAATCACAGCAATTCCTAGCCTCAAGCGCTCAGCAAATGACTGTGCCCTGCAGGAAAGAATACATTAAAGTTAAAATAACCCAAACACAACACAAGCCTATTTTTTGATTCTGAAATAGAGGAAAAATTGAATGATTCCTACAACTGAGGGAAAGAATGCAGGGACTACTTCTAGAAGACACCTTCTAATCATTGGGTTTAGAAAAGCTTGATAGTCCTGAAAGCATTTGCACTGGTCTTGCCAAAGTGTTTCAAGCCTTTGCAAGTAATAGAACAAGTGTTAATCATTAAGTTCAGATTACCATCTTGCTCCTTCCATTTTTCAGCTGCAACATGAATTAAAAATCAACTGTTAAAATCATATAAAATTATTGCCTTACACTCTTCTATTTCACTTCTGGCATGAGTTTAAGGGCCACAGTGCCATGACCCAATGTTACTAGAAATTAATGCTGTATACCACTGGAAAACTAGGGATCTCAAGTGAGCTTTTCCAACTGTATACATCCCTCATTTCTAGTCCTGAGGGAGCCTGAGATCTTGGGCCTTAAAACTGTCACTGGTCTCTCAGTGTTTTTGACAGTGGTCCATAACTGACTGCAGCAGATTCAAGACTTCAGATTAACTTGCATTCCCTTGGTAAACATTTTTTCAAATGGGAATAAGTAAAACCCAACTTAAAATTAAGTATACGAACACAAGAGGTGGACTAAATGGGACAGAATAACCTAGACAGTCTGGTTCGCAACTATGGATATCCTACAGGAATAACAAAACTTGAGTAATCAGCTATTTAACCTATTGCCAGATCATTTGTTGCAAGGCAAGACCTGAGTTTTAGTAAACTTGCAAAATGAAAAATATCCCTTACCATACACCATTTCTTCAGTTGCAATCTGGAATTACGTAAAGGGTCAATATTAAGGAGTTTAGGGTACAAATTTAGATGTGTTAAAAATAAAACTTTCAATGAAATTTTAAAACCTCAGTGAACTGTTTGATTGCTTAGGGGAAGAAAAGAAGGGAGATAGCAAGTGAAAAACTAGAACTGATAAGTCCAGTTTCATTGTACAAGCCAAGTGAAGTAGCATCACTGGCAAGCTAGGTTAGATTTAAGAGTCTTTCACTTACAATCTATGGAGTCAATAAGGATTTTTTTAAACAAATATTTAAATACAGCATATGATTTTTATTCCAACCACCTGCTTTTTTAATTAAAAATTCCAATTAAACAAACAAGAGTTTTATAAAGTCTAACTGGCAAAATCAGGACACCACACTAAACTGAATAAAGCTCAGGCTGTATGCAAAATGACTTTTACCTGAATTTTGAAATGAGACCAGAAACTGAACAAACATTCTGAATTACAATAGACTAAGCCATCTCCTGTCACAGATATGCATTCTAAAGAAAAAATATTTGAGGCTGACATTTGTCTTCCTTGGTTATTTTTTGTCAAGAGTTTATCTCCTCTGCCCAAACAAATCTAGGTAACACTTCCACCAGTAATTAGTTGTCATTGCGGAAAAGCCACCATTAATTCTTAAACTATCATCCAGCTCCTTATCAGCTTCTTAAAGGAGTGAAATTCCATCAGAGAGCAGAGGGATAGATAGCCATAAATAAACAAAACCAGAAATCAATGATGATTACTTAACAAGCATGTTAACATGATAAAATACTAATCTCAATGAGAAGAGAAAGTTTGCCTTGGACCCTGCACACTTCAGCCAGACTAGAGAATAAACTCTCTATATTTAGGATTTGCCCAGTCACTTTCTAAATCATGATCACATTAAGCAACAATTTTGGACCACTGGAGTTGTCATATTTGCCTTGCCATTGTTCTTCATCCATAGTTGAAATTTTAAACAATAGATATTTAAATATAAATACATGTTTAAATGTAATAAATGTTCCTAAAATATTTTTAGAATGCTAAACACTCTGTTTTTCCGTTGTTGGATTCACTTTTTCATGCTTTCAATTTTTAAAAGACCTTCTAAAACAGCAATGAAGTTATAATAAAACTGGAAGAGGCTGAAGGCCATATCTTAAATATTAAAAGAAAAGTACTGAGATATGGACAATTTCACAAACATTCAACTGACTGCTTGCAATATTAAAAAAAAAAAAAAGAAGAGTAAAGCAGAATGTCTGAGAAACAGCAATGTGCATTAGGTAGTGGATCAGCTATTTCTGTCCATACTTTAGTAATCAGAAAAATATTTCATTCTACAGATTTGGCAGAAGATGGAGAAGCTATGTTTTTAGCCTACCAACCTTGACAGTGTTCCTTTATACAACTATGCTTTTTATTTATCCCCTTCACGTTGACTTCAAGTCCCACATTAGGACAGAGATTCAGATGTAATAAACAACATATAGAAACAGTTTCTATATATTCATACATACACATATAGCTCCACACACATTGGTAAAACTTCAAATATTTTGAATAAAGCTTCACTGAAAAACTAGTCATTGAGGCCACAATGATTTCCCAAGTATTCTATGCCCACATGGACCCAATGTTAACTGCACAGTGCTGTAAATTATTTGTATCGGCAATACTGACTACTGAAACAATATGGAAAGTTTCATGTATAAATAAATTGGTCATCTGAGTCCTTCATTTTGAGTCTCTCATTTCATATGACAGTGCCCTGAACTTAATGCTAAAAATCAGGGACTACGTTAGTTACATATTGCTTGCTCCAATCAAAGAGAGTAGATCTTACTCACCTCTTTGCAGATGCAGGTGATTTGGCCACGATCACAGCATTCCTGTAATCTGGGATCTGTAGCAAACAACGGAGATCAACTATGTCATATCTTTTATGGAAATTTAAGCTCATTAAGTGCCACAGATAATTTTAAATTTTTAAGAATTTAAAAAAATATCTAAAGTATCAAATACTTCAAGTTTAAGCAAATAACCCTAGCTTTGAATGCCTAGATTTTACAACCTTAAAAATATTCTTTTAATGTTGTTTTCTGTGTGTAATTTCCTACATTTTTAAAAACAAACTGAAAAAACCCAAGTTCCATCATGTGGCATCATACTGAAACCCATATGGATCATCAGCAGGGATGGCATATTTACATCCACTCCACAGACCACTACCACTTGATCAAACAGAATAACTGATAGCAGTAGTAGGTTGTCATCTTATGTGGACCAGCACTAAAGGGGGATGGGAATCTTAACCAGAGGGTTTCACAGTTATTTGCGGACAGCAGAGGAATCGTGAGACTCAGGAATCTATTTCAGGTTCTGGAGGGGAGTGTGATCTAGTGGGCACAAATTCTTCTGCTCACTCCTCCCAAGCATAACTTGCCCCAGTCTGGTCTCTTCCCCACCCTTGGCTTCTCATCCGAGTTCCATTCTCCACACTTAGCCAGTCCCAGTTCCACCCATTTGCAGTCTCTTTCTTCCCCCTCTCCCCACATCCCTGTTCTCCATCCCCACTGGCTCCCACCTCAGGCTCCTTGTCCAATCTCAGTGTTCTTACCCCCACCCATGGCTCCTTGTTCCAGTATCTTTCCCCAGCCTGTCCCAGTTCTCCCCCCAGACCTTGGCTCCTTATCAATTCTCTCTCTTCCCCGCCTCACCACTGGTTCTGGATCTCAATCTACTCTCCCCCTCCATCCCAATTCCCTCTCCCTGTTCAGTCCCGTCTTCCTCCAATCCCAGGGTCCGTGACCTGATCTACCATCCCCCCTCCCCTCGAGTTCAGGTCTTGTCCCCTCCACATTTAAATCAGGCAGCTTCCTCCTTCATGATGCCTGGGTCCAATGGGGAAGAGGAGTCACTGATAGCACAGAGGCTCCCTGCCCCACAGTTCAGATGCCCGGACACCTTTAGCAAGGAAAATCCTCCTCCGCCCCAAGCTAGAACATGTGGATAGCGGGGAAGCGGTAGACATGGTATATCTTGACTTTAGTAAAGCTTTTGATACTGTCTCGCATGACCTTCTCATAAATAAACTAGGGAAATGCAACCTAGATGGAGCTACTATAAGGTGGGTGCAAAACTGGTTGGAAAACCATTCCCAGAGAGTAGTTATTAGTGGTTCAGTGTCATGCTGGAAGGACATAATGAGTGGGGTCCCACAGGGATCAGTTCTGGGTCCGGCTCTGTTCAATATCTTCATCAATGATTTAGACAATGGCATAGAGAGTACACTTATAAAGTTTGCGGATGATACCAAGCTGGGAGGGGTTGCAAGTGCTTTGGAGGATAGGATTAAAATTCAAAATGATCTGGACAAACTGGAGAAATGGTCTGAAGTAAATGGGATGAAATTCAATAAGGACAAATGCAAAGTACTCCACTTAGGAAGGAACAATCAGTTGCACACATACAAAATGGGAAATGACTGCCTAGGAAGAAGTACTGCAGGAAAGGATCTGGGGGTCATAGTGGACCACAAGCTAAATATGAGTCAACAGTATAACGCTGTTGCAAAAAAAGCAAACATCATTCTGGGATGTATTAGCAGGAGTGTTGTAAGCAAGACAAGAGAAGTAATTCTTCCGCTCTACTCTGCGCTGATTAGGCCTCAACTATTGTGTCCAGTTCTGGGCGCCACATTTCAGGAAGGATGTGGACAAATTGGAGAGAGTCCAGAGAAGAGCAACAAAAATGATTAAAGGTCTAGAAAACATGACTTATGAGGGAAGATTGAAAAAATTGGGTTTGTTTAGTCTGGAAAAGAGAAGACTGAGGGGGGACATGATAAGTACAAGTAAGTTTTCAAGTACATAAAAGGCTGTTACAAGGAGGAGGGAGAAAAATTGTTTTTCTTAACCACTGAGGATAGACAAGAAGCAATGGACTTACAGACCTTGTAAAATTAGACAGGCCATATGAAAGAGGCATACAATGCAAGGTATGGACAAGGTAGGGCATGCCATTTAACATATTGAAGGCTCTATTTCTGTTCAAACATGATTGTCTCATTTTTAACTGCCAAATCTCCAAAGGTGATTTCCATTACTCAGTTCATGCAAAAGCTAAGTCAACAACCTGGAACTGTTCAACAATTGCCCTTCAAAACTTAAAACATGGGCACTGGCAACTCCTAGCAGCAGAGAATTATGATAAGTCACTAACATCTAATGTGCAAGCTGTACAGTGTGTGAAGGTGATATGAAATGTTCACTAAATAAGCATGCTCAGACATATACACAAACATGAAGCCCATGAAGACTTTATGCCACATAGTATCCAACTAATGGGTATCCTGGGGTGAAGAAAATCCAATTTCATCTTCGATTCTCATAGGATCTGGACAGGAAATGATCATGGAATGGCCACCAGCAGCTCCCAAACTTTACAATTTGACCTATGGTTTAAGTTCTTTGTAAATAATCTCCATTTTTATCAAGTTGAACTTGTTTCACACTATTCAATACATCCCATTAAAGATACTAACAAACATTTAGCAGACTGTAGTATTCAAAATGCATGACATCCAGAGCATATTTGGTAATCATGAAATATAGATGATGTATTAAGTTCTTCCTGATCAGCGTTACATGGCCATTTTATGAAGAGATACACATATAATATAGGCCTCTGGATTGGCTAGAAGGCACTAAGTGTGCCTAAATCCTGGGAAACCAAGTATGTCAGGTCCTTTTAGTTAGCTTACTTTCCTGTAAGTCGTTCTATGAAGCAGAGAAAAGATAAAGGAAGTGAAATAAGAAAAACACCTTCTAAATATCCAACCCCAACCCCAACCCTCCCCCCCACCCCCGGAGTTTGCCAGCTTCCAAAAATCTGCAGATGAGTTTTATACTATTGCCATCTTAACTTGAGAAAATTTTACTAATGCCAAACATATATAACCAGCTAACCACTGGCTGAGAAACAATCACTGCCATAAATTTGCCAACTTCCCCACACCAGTTTAAAATAATGTCATAACAAAAGTGCATCATGGAGTTTTTAGTACAGACAAAAGCTATACCTATATAAAACAATCCCTTGGGTTGAAGAGTGCCCTCCATTTGACAGGTTAGCTATGTGTGTGTTTTAGGGTGGGAAGCATTCATGTTCTTCCAAAGCATTGGGTATTAACCACTGACAGCAGTAGGATGTTACAATAAATATTTTTCACTAAAACAGCACTTTACATTCACAAGTCTCTTGACACTTTATAAAAGAGGGCAATACTCACTTTACAATGGAGAAACTGGGGTACAGAAGTTCAGTTTCCCAAAATCCCACACTCTAAGTAGGTAGCTGATCAACAGACAACAGATCAAGGTCTCTTGACTACCAGTCATCTGTTCTCATCATTAGACAATGCTGCCTAGGTGATCTTTAGTCTGATCTATTATAATTGTATTAAATGTCCTCAATTAACATTTACACTTTCACAATTAAAGATCCCTACTCCTAACTTTTTATTTCGTGACTATAGAGTGGGAAGAATGTTGATGACAACAGTAGAAAAAACAAAAAAACTACCATTTTAAAACTCTCAAAAAAAATGAGATTCCTCCTCTCTTCAACAGACTTTAAAAAAAAAAAAAAAAAAAAGGACTAAATTTCACTTGATAGTATCTTTACTGATGTTCTAAACTCAACAAATGTAGGGATAACCTGAAATACAACATTGAAATGACAACTCTCATACACATTAGTAGGCCTTGCTCACCTCTTCTTGAATGTACTGAAGCAAGAATGGAGAGGCTCTCAAATTATCAACCGGAATATTAAAGAACCCCTGTATTTCCTTCTGATGTAAATCCATTGTAATAAGGTGAGTTAGACCTTTGAAAAAGAGAGTAACACTTAAAAGCCACTGCATGAAAAACAAGCAGGACAAACCTAAATATTATCTGTAGATACCAAATTTACTCCTCCTGTAGTTTTCACTAAAGGCTGTTTAGAACATCAATATTCTGTTGCACTAGAACAAAATAATATTATAGTTTTTATTGCAGTACACATGGTAAATAAATCTCCCATTAAGGTTTATGGGGTATCAAATAAATAGGAGTACTTTGCATTTCTATGGTACCTTTTACCAAAGCCCTCAGAGCAATTTAAAAAATTGACTAAAATTCTCAACACCCCCATAACATAGATAAGTGCCACCTTCTTTCCACATTTGAAGAAATTAAGGCAGAGATTAAGTCATTTGCCCACGGTCACACAGTAAGATTGTGACAGAGCTGAGATTATAACTCAGAACTCCTGACTCCCAATCCCAAACTCCAATTACTCCCACACTTCTTCCCATGAAACGAGAATCAATATTTAATTAAATCTACAAGACCAGACTGCACAATTACACAGCATATCTATGAAGTGTTCATTATAACCGTCCACATGCTCCCAGGACAGATGCCATGGGAAAGAGCAGGCAGGTGGTTGCCCTGGAGGAATCAGGGGAGTTTATCCCATTCTCAGATGCCACCTTAAAAGTAGGTGTAAGTGGGATCACCCAACAGAGAGGTAAGAGAGAAATTGACAGAAATACAACTGCCCAAGAGAGAGTTAGGAAGGGAGAGAAGGGACCCAGCAGCAGTATCACAGCAAAGGAACCCCACCTTCCAGGATAGCAGGAATTCCAGCAGACTTATCTCACCAACTCAGCTTGGCATGGACTCTGCAATGGATGTTATAAAGACGTGCTCGTTTTTAATGCAGCATTTCACTCACCACTTTGTATTGCTTTTACGTTGAATTTTCCTCTCTAGGGTTTAAAATTTCCTCTTGCTAAAAATCTTTAGAGCTATTTCTTATTAAAGTTCCCAGTTTAATGCACACAGCTGCCTCGAAGTTAAATATGACATCAGAAGCCCACCATGCCCTGATTATTTCACAACATCCTGCATTCTTACCAGCTTTGCACATCATCGAAGCCAGTAATTTAGAGACAATGGAGCCCCTTTTCCTCATCTTGCACTGCTTGCTGTATGGGAAGTAGGGAATCACTCCAATAATGCTTTTGGCACAGGAGGTTTTACAAGCATACACCATGATCAGGAGTTCCATGATCGTAGTATTCACATCCCTGGAATGAGAAGTTTCTAGTTCTGTATCCACGCATAAATATCCTTTAGCTGAATTCAATGTGATACCTACATCTGCTTCAAGGGACTTGAAGAGAAACTGGCAATTGAAATATCCCTATAAGGAATCCAAATATGCACCCTAGGTAGGCCACTGGACTTGACATACTATTTTAATTTCTCACTAGGACTATACTTCATAATTTTTTCTCCCATTGCCTGTTCACCAGCCTCATTGTTTAGAAAGACATTTTCAGGACCGTATCAGCACAACATGTTGCTGAAATAAGGTCTACATTGTAATTTGTCTCCCACATCTTTGCACCACAAGATAAAAATTGAGTAAATATGTTTTCACTACGGACAGGACTAACAGTTTTAGATTCCCACAATACATTCTCCTATTATTTTGGCCAAAAATAGGCCTTGGCCAACACTAGGCTTTAAATATTTAGCAACTAACATCCTATCTCCTGTCGCTAAAGAAAAAGATTGAGTGGCATATATTAATATGGAAGGACTGATCATCAGGTAAACCAGTCCCATCATTTCTGCTGCTGTCAGAAACTAGAAGTATGCCTTTGAATTGTAGAGCTGTGTATGTTCTTGAGAACATACAATTATTATGTTGCTTAATGAGTCACATGAGCCATTTGCTTTGAAGAGAGTGCTCCCACATTTAAAAGCATTAAGTGGTGCTGCACTCAGGGTAGTCGATCACAACAAGATTTTAAAGAGAACAAAGTAAGGAACAGAGTGTACATTGCAAAAGAATGCAGAAACCCATAGAGCAAAATCCAGATTCATCTGAATATAAACAACGTAAATGGTCAGATTATAAGACGGTCCCCCACATACACACCTTTTAAATCACAGAGACCAACTGGCCCATCTGTGAATCTCTCATATGTACAAAAAAAGAAAACCTAAGACAAAAGAATTCTTAAAGATAAACCATGTCAGAAACTACTCTAGTTTCTTTAGAATATGTGTTAGTTGTTACTCACTTTGAAACTGTTTGGATGATAAAGACATCTTTTCCTCTCACAGATTCTTGAATCTGCACCCTTGTTTCTGCCAAGAAGAGAAACATACAAAGATTTAAGAAACATACAACAGGACTTCATGGAATTACTCCATGAGGTCGTCATACGCTATAGACAAATCTAAAATATAAATAATTTCTCCGTCTTCAAACTGAAAGAGAATAGCCATATTGAAGACAATACTCATGGTCAAGTTTACAGACTTGTGTGCATTAGGTGCACAACTCCCACTAATGATAACGTGAGTCATGTGATAAGTTCCCACATGAGGACTTGAAAATGTATCCTTTTGGATCTAAAGAAGGTGATGATGTTGGCTACATACATGAACCCTCTGACCAATAATATTGCACCATGACAATACCAGCATTTAATGAGGATGAAGGAACAATATAAAAAAAACTAACTGGAGAGAGACAGCATACGACAGTGTGTGTGTGAGAGAGATGTATGCTAGTGATCACATACAAAAATAGGTGGTCTGGAAGAGTGACAGTCCTCAGAAGGCAGGAAGAGGAGAGGTGAAAGTTCACGCGTATGAGAGAACACAAATGTGAGAAGTGGTGCTTCGCTTTTCTGTAAATAAATTCTAAGGAGGGTTAGGTAATATACTGTCTCCCATAGAGGCAGAATGAGAGGTTTATTTAACCATTAAATGCTCACCTCTGTTTGGCTCCTGATAAACCTGAACTTTGCCCATCTCTACCCCCAAGCGACTGAAGAAAAAGAAAAGCAAAAATCAGTACATTACACTAAAGGGAATGGAAACCAGAATAAAGAAGCAGCCCAACCCAATGTTCATAACACTGTACAAATCTACACTTCATAAATCACAGGACAAATGTTTTACTATGAGATTTCTCACAAATTTACATTTTACAAGAGTTACATTACAGGTTGATCTAAGCCTGTCCACAAATAAAAACAATGTAAAAAAAACTACCAATGAACAAGAACATATAACTTGGAATTATTTTAGAAATTATGCAACAAGTTTCTCGTCATCATCATCTACATGGTGTCACAGATGTGCATGAGGCTTTACAAGACTGAGTTTAGATAGGTCCTTTCCCAGTGAAATTTCCCATCAAGACTGGAGAAGAGGTGAAATGAGGGCAAGAGCAGACAAAGCTGTAATTAATAAGCTTTTGAAGGTTAAACTATGGTTTAATATGTCTGTATTAGCATAGAAAAGCCAATTACTAAAAAGGGACTAATAGCATGAATGATGCACAAATATCCCCACATCCAAACACTGTGTAACCTCAGCCCTCCCTCAGCACCCTTCTTGTCTGTCCTTCCTAGGTCATGTCTAATTTAGACTGTAGGGAAGTGACCTGTCATGTCTGATATTTCTAAAAGCATCTTGCACGCCTATGGTCATGAAGTAGGATATAAATTTATTCAAGACATAATAGCTCTGCCAAAGCTACTAGCGCACTTTATACTAAAAATCTTCAACATCTAAATAAATTTGTATTGAGCAGAAAGGACAAGCCTTGATAACTAACAAAGCCATTGTACATATGGAATGAGAAAACAATGGATTTTTCTAACATATAGGATTATTTATCACTATCCAAATAAAAACCTTTGTAACTTATGTCTCCTAAACAATATTAGTGTGGCCTTTCACAGCTTGCAAATGAACAGGCCGAGCTTAAATGTTTTCTTTGTTATTTGGTGAATAAATTACATAGTGAATAAATTACACAGTATCTTTTCAAAATTCAACTACTATAAAGATTTTAGGTGAGGTACTGACACTGACTACCTATCGCTGGAAATTGTGTTCTCTAATTTGCATGTCCCACAGTAATGAAAAAAGGCTTGTCAGGGGCCATACTACCCTACATGTAGTTGTTAAATGCTATGGATGCCAGGGCAAGGTGATCCAACAACAAACCTCTCCCAGCTTGCTATACTGAGCTTCACGGTTAACACCTTTATTACATGTACTACAGACTGCCCTGGGGCACAGTTCCCTAATTAATTCTTTAAAATGATAGCTTAAAACAGACATCTATAATATTTATTTTCAGAGGTGCAAGATTAGTTGATTAGGAACAAAGATTTATTGTACTGACTGTGTACCTTGTAGGTAACTTTATTTTTCCAAACAATGGCTCAGTTTTACTAAGTAACTTTACAAAATATTCTTATCTGCTGAAGACAGATCTCTACTTCCAACCCACCTGCACCAATGTCCTACATGCTATGATGGCAGCAAAGACTAACCACTGGATATTACTTACTCAGCAATTCTCCTCGATAGTTCCGCGCATGATGAATTGGAATTAGCTGAAAACAGCACAAGCCCACCCTTTGTTATATTCATGATGGCTCCTATTTCAGTTGATGCCACACAAAACATCAAAACCTACTTTGTCTTTCCACTTCTAAAATACTGCAAAAAAATAAAAGACATATTAAGCATTACAATATTTACTGTAGAAACAAGTTTCCTTTGAATATGGGCTGCAGACTAATTCATCCTCCTGTATCCTCATACAGAATTGTTTGGTAAAAACACAAAGAAAGAACAATACTACAAAGATGTAATCCTTACAACAATCCTTTGTGCCACATAAGCATTACTCTTTTTAAAGATCTGGGCATTAAACAGTGCACCCAGCAACAAAACACGAGGAGTGTGAGTGGAGCCTGTCTTCTCTACCTTGTCTTGTCCTCAGCACTCATGGCAGCATCTAGCAGAAAGGCACCAAGAATGATTTCTTCAAACTCCCATCAGATCAGATCACAAATTCTACATAATTTTTAATCATCTTCCTCAGTTTACATCTGACAGGGCAGATTGTTTGCCTACCATTTTTATTTATTTGTCTAATTAACTTTCTGCCATTGTCATTCTCCCGTTGGAGCGGCGAACCGCGGCCAGTGGGAGCCACGATAGGCTGGACCTGCGGACGGGGCAAGTAAACAAACCAGCCTGGCCCGCCAGGGGCTTTCCCTACACAAGCGGCTGCCCCAGTTTGAGAAACACTGGTATATACTATACATGCACTGTATATGTTTGCTTATTTTGCAATAAATTATAAACTTACAAATAAGGGTTGAACTTAAGGAAGAGTTCAATAAAGGTGGCAGATGTAACTAATGCCCTCTTGTACAATGCATCCACTTGGTCATGTAGCTGCTGTCATTCTTCAACACTAAAACTGCTCCTATGGAAACACCACAGAGAAAACAAACGTCAAGAGACAATTTAGACACTTTTATTCAATAAAGGCACACACACAAAAAATCAATGAATCACTTCAGGATTTCTCCATACTCTTTATTCCAGTTTGTAATATCACATTTTTATGCCACAAGGTAACAGAACACTTCAGTGACAGTATCATGCTGAACTGCAGCCACCATTATAGAGATAAAATAAGTACAATCTTAATTAACAAAGTGCTAAAAACCAGGGCTTTGGAGCGGAGCCCGGAACTGGAGCGCGGAGCAGCTTCGGAGCAGTGGAGCTGCAGGCTTTTGCCTGGAGCTGGAGCAGAGCTGGAGCACAGCTCCAAAGCCCTGCTAAAAACTCAGCAACTTGCTTTTTAATATATAAATACTCCAATACCTTCAAAGCGTATCAACTGAACGTATCAATACCAGCAGCATAACTCAAACAAAGGAAGTTAACTTAGGCCAATGTCTCCATCTCATACCTTACCACAAATGTTTCACAAAAATGACTGTGTATTAGTCACATTTATGGAAGCAGCTGTTGGATTCAAACACTGACCAGCTATATTAAAGCTGTTTTACCAGCTTTTGCAACTAGACCTACTCTTACTCAGTTTGTCCAGGATGCAGAAGCTATATTTGGCTCATCAGCAGTTGAGAGCCAAGAAGAGGATGGGTATTTCCTACAAATAGAACACTCCACCACTGTGCAGCACTCTGCTCAGTTCCTGTGAATCAAAAACTGGCTCATGATACCACAGAGGCTTTTAATAGAGAGAGGTTGCAACAGGTACAACAGTAGAGCAGACCCCAGGAGTGTGCCTCAATTCTAACCTTAAAAAACCACCTGTTCAGTTAATAAGACAGATCAGACCTCAGGTCCTTTCGATCCCTGCCCTCAGCTGAGTCTATGAACAAGGAAAACTATCAGGCTATGTCTACGCTAGCACTTTTGTCAGTACAACTTACGCCGCTGGGGTATGCCCCTCTGAGTGACATAAGTTACACCGACAAAAGCGTCGGCATGGACAGTGCTATGTCAGCAGGAGAGTCATAGTTTGGGGGTTCTCTATAAAGTGAGCCTAAAAACAATAATACTTAATATTTGTGCAATGCTTTTCAAACCTTGGCCTTGTTCTTATCCATTTTTCATAGATGAGGAAACCCAGGCAGAAGAGTTAAGAGATTTTCCCCAAAGTTATGAGTTCCTGGCTTCCAATTTATTGTTCAGATCACATCTCACTTTTTAGTAAGACAGGAACATTTTCATGAGTGCTTTTGAAGCGCCAGTTCTGCAGGTCAGTACGGTATACTGCAGAGGTAACAATTGGGCTAAAGTAGGGGAGGAAATGATAGGTATATGCATAATGCAAGCTCCAGGATGGTAAATCTGGGGGTAACATTGACCTGGTCATCCTGAAACAGGTGTTGGGGTTACCGCCAACTCATTCGGCAAAACTATGAGTAAAGTCATAGCCTCGAAACAAGTGCATATCTATGCACACACATAACCCAATGGCTCTATCCAGACTGACCTTCGAAGTTTGGATCAGGTTTGAGAAAAGAACATTTACCCCAGATTGTCTTCCCAGCACCTCCCCCGAGCCCCCAATTCCTATTGTGTTGCTTTGGCTATGAAGTAACATACCACAGCCACTCAGGTACATAAGGAAAATAACATTGTCGGATTGAGCCCCAGTGAAAACTGACCTCAATTCACAATAGATTCTAGACCCCCGGGATTTCAGGGCCCTTTGATAGAAAGAAGGGAATGGAGACAGAAAGCACGCAAATATATCACAGCTTCCAGAGCATAAAGGAGATGAGCCATTGCCATCGGGTCCCGCCCTCATTGCTCCTACATAGAGGACGATGGACAGAGATGAACTTCCCACCCCAGGGGAAGGCTGGGGATTAATCCCTCCCCTCACACACACACTTCCCCTCCCCATTTGCAGTTGGAAATATTTAGATGATGATAGAACCCAAAGGTCCCAGTTGGGATTGGGAACCCGTTGCGTACAAATACACAAAGGAAATTCCCTTCCCTGGAGGGCTTACAATTTATTTCCTATGCTAGGAAAGGAAACTCTCCCACCACAGGATTTCCCCTTGGGAGGAGGAGGAGAATGGGGATGAACCCACCCCCCACCCCACCTACCCAGAGGCACGGAGGGGGGGGAACAGGAATGAACCCATCCCCCACCCCACCCCACCCCGCCCCTGTTGCCCTGTGAAGCGTGGGGGAGGGGAGGAAAGGGTACAGCAATGAACCCATCCCCCACCTTACCTGCCCTGAGGCGGGGGGGGGGATGGCAGTGAACCCATCCCCCACCCCACGCCCCGAGGCGGGGGCAGACTGGACCCGAGCCGCCCCAGGGGTGCCCGCCTCGCCCAGGCAGGGGGGACGTGACGGTGGCCCTCCCACGCCGGGGGCAGAGCGGGGCCGCCCGCGGCGGGAGGTGAGCAGCTGCCCCCCGCCGGGAGATGGGGAAGAGCCGCCCGCCCGCCGGAGGATGGAGCGCGCCCTAGGCGGAGATGGCGGCGTGGCCGAGCCCCTTACCTGCCGTTCAGCGCCACTCCGGCCCCCCCGGCTCCCGGGAGAAGGCGGCGGCCCAGCCGGCCGGCGGAGGGAGGGGAGGCGGCGGCTTGGCTCAGCCCCTCGCCGTCCGGCTGCAAAATGGCGGCGCCGTGCGAGGGGGAGGGGCAGGGGCAGCCGCGAGGCGCGCTACTCCCCTCAGCGCCCCCCCTCGGGTAGT
>NW_020664444.1:6574318-6665191 GCF_002925995.2 Terrapene triunguis
TCCCCCCAGCTCATGGGGGTGTGTGGCTGTGGGACACTATTCTATTGGGTGTGGCAGGCAGGAGTATCCATGGGTGGAGATGCATATTGGGGGGTAGGGTGACCAGACAGCAAATGTGAAAAATCAGGATGGGGTGGGGGTTAATAGGAGCTTATATAAGAAAAAGACCCAAAAATCGGGACTGTCCCTATAAAATTGGGACATCTGGTCACCCTATTGGGGGGGAAGGTGGTATAGGCGTAGTTATAGGGTCCATGTGTAGGGGTAGATAGATGGGGGGGACCCTGAGCTGTGACTGCCTGGGGAGAAGAGGTGGGTGGTAGTCGGTGGGTGTAAATAAGGGGGTGAAGGGCTTGTGGGGGGGACAGATTTGAATAGGAGTCAGGGAGTGGGTGTGGATGGGGAGTGGGTGGCAACAGAGGTAGACATAAGGGGCCAGGAGTTAGGGTAGAATTGATTGCACAAGGAGGGCAATGTGTTGGAGGAACGTTACATTGAATGGGAGAGCAAGCGTAGGAGAAACCAAAGTTGTGTATGGTACAACACCCTGCGCAGTGATGGAGCCCAAATAATACCATTATTTATTACAACCATTTCCTGAAAATAATAAGCCTCCTCTCTAAGTCACACTTTGGCAAGTCAAAAACATAGGGCCTAGAGTCATAGGATTAGAAGGGATCGCAAGGGTCATCTAGTCTGACCCCCTGCCAACATGCATCTAAACCAGTGAATTTCAACCTTTTTTCATTTGTGTACCCCTAAAATTTCAAATGGAGGTGCAGGCACCTTTGGAAATCTTAGACATGGTCTGCAGACCCCCAGGGGTCCACACACAGTTTGAAAACCACTGGTATAAATCATCTAAGGCTATGTCAACACAACAGACCTTACAGCCGCACAGCTGTACCACTACAGCTGTGCGGCTGTAAGGTCTCCTGTGTAGCTGTTCTTTGCTGGCGGGAGAGCGCTCTCCTACTGGCATCATTAAATCACCCCCATAGCAGCGTTAGCTATGTCAGCAAGAGAGCCTCTCCTGCCCACATAGCACTGTCCACACCAGCACTTTTGTCAGTGAAACTTATGTCGGCCAGGGGGGTGGTTTTTTTCACACCCCTGACAGACAAAAGTTTTGCCAACAAAAGTGCTACTGTAGACAAAGCCTAAAACAGATGGCTCTCCAGCCTCCTTTTGAAAATCTCTAGTGAAGGAGCATCCACAACCTCCCTAGGCGGTCTGTTCCATTGTCCTACTGTTCTTACAGTTAAGACATTTTTCCTGAGATTTCATCTAAATCTGCTCTGCTGTAGTTTGAACCCATTGCCTCTTCCCCTGCCTTCTGTGGCAAGAGAGAACAACTTTTCTCAATCTTTTTTATGGCAGCCTTTCAAGTATTTGAAGACTTATGTCCCTCCTTAATCTCCCTTTTCTAAACTAAACATACCCAGTTCCTTCAGCCTTTGTTTGTATGGCTGGCATTCCACCCGTTTCATCATCTTTGTCGCTCGCCTCTGGATCCTTTCCAGGTTCTCTACATCCTTTCTATACATTGGTGATCAAAATTGGACACAGTACTCTGGTGGAGGCCTAACCAGCGCCGACTAGAGTTGTACTATCACCTCTCGTGACTTGCATGCTATGCCTCTGTTAATGCAACCCAAAATTTTATTTGCTTTTTTTTTTGCAACAACCTCACATTGCTGACTCATGTTGAGGTTGTGATCCATTACAACTCCCCGATCCTTTTCAGCAGTCAGCTGCTGCCAAGCCAGTTATCCCCCATTCTGTATTTCTGCATTTGGTTTTTCTTCCCTAGGTGTAGCACCTTCCATTTGTCTTTGATGAATTTCATTTTACTGTCTGTCTCCCATTTATCAAGATCCCTCTAAATTTTAGCTCTATCCTCCAAAATGTTGGCAATGCCCCCAGCTTTATGTCATCTGCAAATCTTCCTGCCTGATTTGCTATAGCCTAGTACTGCCTTTACGCTGCTCTGGTTTCACAAAGAGGACCTAAACCTGATGGATCCAACCCCTGGAAAATATCCTGGAGCAGGGGAAATTTGAATGTGGCATAGTCCACATCAAGCAGGCATAACACATCTACATTACCTGCCTTCACCGTCCCAGCATAGAGGATATGGTAGAGGCATGGGTAGGGAAAGAGGTTGTGGTTGGAACACTGCTGAGCTCTGGCTATTCTCAGCTACAAGAATGGTCCTTTGAGGGCTTGACAGGCCTCAGAATATGTGAAGGCCTCAAAAGGTGTGATAAAGTCACCTTTGCCCCCACCCCAGTCTTTTTTGTCACTTACAAACAACATAGAATCATGTATCAGGGGGTAGCCATGTTAGTCTGTATCCACAAAAACAATGAGGAGTCCGGTGGCACCTTAAAGACTAACAGATTTATTTGGGCATAAGCTTTTGTGGGTCAAAAAACACTTCTTACCCATGAAAGCTTATGCCCAAATAAATCTGTTAGTCTTTAAGGTGCCATTGGATTTAACACAGAATCATAGAACTGGAAGGGACCTCGAGAGGTCATCTAGTCCAGTCCCCTAAACTCATGGCACATTAAACACAATTGCACTTAATTTTGAGTTTCTTAGCAGGACCCCCTGCATTCTTTATCTAACGTTGGCTGAAAAGGTAGTTGAAATCCCCAGCTGCTTTGCAGAAAGAGGCAGAGTTAGCCACTCTGTCTTTAAGGCTCTATGTTTATCACAGCCATGATTTCAATGATTTTCAGATTTATTTATTTTTTAATAAAAAGTCATGGTCTTTGTCATCCTGCACAGCCTGCAAATATGTAATACTGCCATGAATTTTCACACATTTGGATTTCTATCTTATATGAGGGATTTTTTTTAATGGTTTTCAGTTTTTAAATGAGTTTAAAACTTTTTATTGTAAAATGGAGGATACTTTCGTTTTTTCAGTTTCCCATGATAAACAATGTCAATTATAATCTGTGCCACAATTTTAGCATTTTTAAAAACCAAAGTTCTGATTTGTGCAATTTTTGCCATGACAAAGCTGTGTTTTTTTCCGTGACAAGCAGCCAATGTCTATTCTTCATTGTGTGGCTGCATATATCTTTACTTTGGAGTGAGACCTTGGGCTTCTAGGCAGATATTCATATCAGTACTGAACCCGCCCTCTCCCTCATACTTCTGAGAGCCTAACATAAAAGGGGAAGGGAAGTCAAGTGATATCCATTGCCTCCTGTCAGGCAAGTGGTCCTGCATTCAGTTTCATATCTTTAAATTACAGCTTTCACTAACATGAGCTGGATTATTTATTTTTGGTCTGCATATAGCACTTATCACTCTAGTATCTCATGATTGCTCATTTCACTTAGATTCCATAACCTTTGCTTATATTTTTAAAACGTCCTTCCTTCCATCAACCAGTTTATCATCTCTCTTCATATTCTGGTAAAACTGAATGGAGCTTATCGATCCATTTAACATGGGAGCACAGAACAGATTCCAGATGGGAAAGTGTCATTTTTTTCACCACATGTTCACACAGAACTAAAGCATTTATTTCTGCTGAGTGAACAAAATAAGTTACATACTGTGGGCCTGATTCACCAGTCACACATTTTCTATTCAAGTAACTCTGTTTATTTCTGTGGAGTTACTTCTGATTTACACTGGTAAGTGAAAGGAAAAAATCAAGCCCTGTAAATGTATTTGTCTATAACCTGACAGGTGTTTCCCAAGCTCACTGAGCCCTCCATTTCTTTAACTATTTTTCAGCGTCTTGGGTTGATTCCCTCCCTGGTGCAGCATTGATTTCGTCCCTAGCAGGAGCATCCACTGTAGCACCTCACTTCTAGCTAGCAGGGCAGGTCTGAAATTTATTTCAGAAGTGATGGCAATAAAATGTCTTGGAGCACTTGACCATTGACACAATTGGCAGCTTTCCCTAGAAACATTTAGCTACCTTAGGGCACCCAGAATTTGCTGGTTGAGTTTCTGATCCGGACTGCATTGCCCCAGTTCCCTGACATTATTGTTACAGGTCCAAGCAAAGAGAGCAGGATTGTCTTACCACAGGCTGGGAACCAAGAACATCTGACTTCTGATCCCTGCTCTGACACTAACTGCTTTCTGTTGCTTTAGGCAAGTCACTTTACCTCGCTCTGCCTCCTTTTGCAAATCTGTAAAATAGGAATAATTAACTCCCCGGGAGAAGAGGATTAGTTAATTTTACAATGTGCTATACAAGTGCTAAGACTTACTAATACACCTGTGTCAAAGGATCAGGCATGAGCATGGTTCTTTTTGTATTTGTATTTTATAAAATATAATTATTCAGTTAACAGTCATTTGAAGGCCTATGCAAGATACCTCAGTTGGGACTCAGCCCTTGGTGTAACCCGACTACAGTTCATACTGACTCACATAAGGAAGTTTCCTTTTGGCAGTTGTGACAGAATTGGTGTCCACTGAAGTCCCTGTTTGATTCTTGGGAGCAGTAACATGCACCAGGATGGGGGATTCTGGTAATTGGTTAAGTCTCCTCTAGAACCTGGCCATAACATAGACACAACAGTTCCCCTCTAACACCTGTCATCTAGTCCACAGTTTCGCCAACCCCAAATGTTCAAAAATCGTGAGTCAGGCTCACCAAAAATCATGAGATTGGCTTTAAAGTCATGAGATTATGTACAAATAATAAAGTTGGTGGTGGTCTTATTTGCCTTCTCTTTTTGAGCCTTTAGGGTGAACTGAGGTCACATTTTGAAGCTTTCTTCACAGCCACATGGGCTAGAAACTTATTTTTTCTTAAAGAAAAGAATGAAGGCTGAAATCAGCACAAATCCACTTGACTCCAGGAGCTGGGGCTTTAAGGAAAACAATAATTATCATGAGACTCATGATAAAATCATGAGAGTTGGCAACACTGAGTCCAATACTTCCCCCTCCCCTGGCTACCATCACCCAACTGTCTTCCATCCAGCAAAGCTCAGCTGCATGTTTTTAAAGCGTGTTTATTAAGCAATCTTTCTGATTATGATTGTTAGCAAGAATGGAACCACAGATGTACTCAGATACTACGGTGATGGAGCCATATAAATAGGATTCGTCTTCCCCGTAAATTGGAGTTCAACAATGCATAAGCACAGCCTCCATTACAATGCATTGTCTCCTAGAGCCTGCAAGAGTGGTCTGCACTGCTCAGATATTTTCACATGGATAGTAGTTTTCAAAAACCCACCATCTCTGCTGTGAGCCACTATCAGCCTCTCCCTCTTCGCTGCCTTGTAAGTAATGGACAAGAAGAGCTGCTCCCAAGTCAGCATAGTGGGAGAGATGGACAGTGGCCAGCAAAGGAGACAGAACATACCAATGAAACTATAAATACTGTTACAAGTCTAAGCAGCCATTGGTGCAATTTCCTCATTCCCTCCCCACCCTTGAAAACACTGTGGGAAACAGCATTTCCCACAGTCTGATTCTTGACAACAGCCTGGTTCGCCAGACGCATGGAGCAGGTCTTATCTACACTATGTTAAGTGTCATGTAAACACTATATAAATATTTTATCAACAACTACTGCCTTATGGTGATTTAATAGCCTAAGAGAAATAGGCACTCTAGCTATTTGTTACAGTCTAGTTTCTGCAGGGTTCGGTGGCTTTTCACTGATAACATACCTTTCAATCGTTGTTTTCCTGTTTGCAGGAGTTCTCAGCTTCAGGGTTAGTCTGAACTGACTCACAGATTTGCCATGTTTGCAGGAATTAAAATGGCAGCATACGTTATGGGCACTTGGCTATTCCCCCCCATCAGGTTTCAAGTGTTCGTGAGGGATGAGGGGCTTGATAGAGTATCTAGTATCTAACTAGAAACAGCTCACTGTGCATGCACACACATACACATAATGTAAGTCTCACATCTGGAAAGAGAGTTGGGAGAGAGAAAAGAGGTGTAACAAGTGTTGCCTTAAAAGTAGAACCTTTAGTGGCATCTGTTTCCCTTTGAACTGACTGATATTTCCACCTGCCCAGCCTCTCCGGGCCCAATTCTGTGATTTAGAGAGTCCTGTCATTTTGCAAAATTTTTTAGTAACATTCATTCAATTTGCTATTTTACAGACACTTTTTGCACTCAAACTCATTTACAAAAGAGGGAAGTTCAATTGGGCAGGTTCACTGGAGTCATCACATTTTAGAATAAGGAAACTGAAAAGCTAAGTACTAGTGGTGAAATACCCAGGCACCACTTAGCACTTAATTTGCGTCCTACAGTGCCTTACATTCACTGCTTCACTAAAGATTAGAGCGGGGTGGGCAAACTTTTTGGCCCGAGGGTCACATCTGGGTATGGAAATTGTAGGGCGCCATGAATGCTCACAAAATTGGGGGTTGGGGTGTGGGAGGGAGTGAGGGCTGCGGCTGGGGGTGCGGGCTCTGGGGTGGGGCCAGAAATGAGGAGCTCGGGGTGCGGTAGAGGGCTCCAGGCTGGGGCAGGGGTTTGGGGTGAGGGTGGGGGGAGTGAGGGCTCTGGCTGGCGGTGTGGGCTCTGGGGTGCAGAAGAGTGGGACTGAGGGGTTCGGAGGGTGGAAGGAGGATCAGGGCTGGGGCAGGGGGTTGGGGCGCTGGACAGGCTCAGGGGTGCAGGCTCCGGGCGGCACTTACCTGAAGCAGCTCCTGGAAGTAGCGGCATGTCCCCCCTCCGGCTCCTACACGGAGGCACGGCCAGGCAGCTCTGCACGCTGCCCTATCCGCAGGCGCCACCCCTGCAGCTCCCATTGGCCGCAGTTGCCAGCCAATGGGAGCTGCCAGGGTGGCGCTTGGGGTGGTGGCAGCGTCCGGAGTCCTCTGGCTGCCCCTACACATAGGAGCCGGAGGGGGGACATGCTGCTGCTTCCGGGAGCCGTGGAGAGCCATGTCACATGCGGAGAGGGGCAAGCCCCGTGCCCCACTCCCCGGGAGGAGCTCGAGGGCCAGACTAAAACATCTGTAGGGCCGGATGAGGCCTCTGGGCCGTAGTTTACCCACCCCTGGATTAGAGGGTTCAGTCAGTGTTATGCCCTGAGTAGGCATTTGGTCAGTAGCAGTAGCATTTTCTTTCATAGAAGTTGGTATGGAACAGGCTGTAATTACTTGGACATGCTAATCCAGAACAGGTTTATATTTTAGCATAGCAAGAATCTATACAGAGGCACGAAATTCATTCAACACAGAAAAAAATTCTGTTCATAGCATATGTAGTTGCACAAAGGCAGGGTGGGGAGAGCAGAGCAGCATTTACTGTACATCTGGCTCCAGGATGGCTCAGGGCAACCTGCAGGAATTGCGTTACTGACTGCACTTTTCTGATCCTTACAGGAGCAGCCTGCACCGTGACTAGTGGGTGCTGCACAGCGCATATGTTTTGGCCTCACCTCTGAGCCAGCAGACCACACTTCCTTGGGCCACAATGCACTGGCAGGGCAAATAGACCCCTTCCCTGCTGCTTCTGAACACTGGGTGGGAATCCGACCCTTCTGCTGCACAAAGAGGCTGTGGTGCCGTTTCCATTCATTAGCTTAGCACAGGTCAAGCTATGCCTCTAAGACTGCTGGGGCAAGGTCAGCAATAGTCTTAGTATCCTGTGTTATGCAAACACAGCCAGCCTTCCTACTAACCAGTCCTTGTCTAGCCACAGACAATTGCCCTGCTTGCTACCCCTGAACGGCAGCCCTGGCTTTGAATCTACTCTGGATAGGCAGAAAAACAGTTGTTGAGGCACAGGTGGGCCATGGAGGTTTTTATAGCATGTTGGGGGGGTCTCAGAAAGAATCATAGAATATCAGGGTTGGAAGGAACCTCAGGAGGTCATCTAGTCCAACCCGCTGCTCAAAGCGGAACCAATCCCCAGACAGATTTTTGCCGGAGATCCCTAAATGGTCCCTTCAAGGATTGAACTCACAACCCTAGGTTTGACAGGCCAACGCTCAAACCACAGAGCTAAAGAAAAAGGTTCAGAACCCCTGGGCTAGCCTGCCTCATCTTCGAGTCTCGACCACATCTCACTCGTGACAGGAAACTGTAGCCTACATTTCCTGCCAAATCATCAGGCTCTAAAATATGCTCCCCTTTCAGCTACTCTCGCTCTCTGAGCGCCTGCATACTATGCTTTGCTTGAACTCAGAGCTGGGCTATTCAACCAGTCCATCTCCCAGCCCAGCAAGGAGACACTGATTTAAAAGATTGACTTACCACGAGAGTCTCATAGGAGGCAGCCTCTTATCTCCATTGGGAGGTCATTAGGTTTTACAAGAGGTTCCTCATGTCTGAGTCACCAAACAGCTTGAACTTCCTCCCCTGTCACATTGCCTCCCCTCTCCTTCCCTTCCCTGGCCCTTCCTTCTCCATGACATGCAGCCCAAGTACCTTGTTCTCACCTTCACGGCTCTGTGTAACTCGTCCCCTGCTTTCATCTCGGCTCTCCGTTCCTCTTGTGCCCTCTCTCTGGCTTCCTCTTACCTGTTCTGTGTCCCCCTCTATGCTTAGCTTCATTCCTTTCCTGGGTAGTCTCCTAATCTCATGATAGAAATGCCCTCTCTCCTCCAAACCCACTTTTCACCACGGCCTCCTTGATGGGTCTCCTCCCTGATGCTCACACCGGCACAGTAGCCTCATGTATCCTTTTTGTCAGAGCTACACTGTAAGCACTTGGGCTATAGACCCTGACTTAAGAGGTGTAGCGAATCGTGTAGCGACTAGATTTGTGTCACTCTAGCGCCATGATACGTAAATAATAACCAACTGATGCTAAGAACATGTTTCACACTCCAACTTAGACCAGGCCTTAGCTTACCGGAAATCCCATCACACCCTTCGCTTAGGTGCTGTCTTCATTACAAGCAGAGCCACATCAGGAGACCCTCTTACACTACAATTATCCCCCATCATGGTTGAAATACCGTTCTCTTTTACAGTGCCATCTATTCTATTTTACAGGGCCTAGGAGTGCTAGAGCTCTGCTCCGCCTAAGATTTTAGCACGGTTTAGGAACACTGTTAGGCTCTGCCTGCCGTGCAAGATGTAGCTGTGTTTTAAATACGTCAGGACATAACTATGTTGTAACTGGACTCTTTGAGCCGGGCTTTTTTGCAGCACAGGTCCAAAATCTACACTCACCATACCCGAGTCTACAGCCTGGCTTTGTAACAACATTCCTTCAGGCAGGGCCGGTGCAAGGAAGTTTCGTGCCCTAGGCGAAACGTCCACCTTGCGCCCCCCCCCCCCCCGCGGCCGCTCCCCCCCCCCCCCCCCACCCTGAGGCACCCCCCCACGGCAGCTCCCCACCCCCCGGCCCGGGGATCCGTGCGGCAGCTCTGACCCAGGGGTTCCCCTGGGCTGCCGGCGGCGCGATGACCCGGGGAACCCCTGGGCTGCCAGCGGCGGCTCAGACTCCCTCTCCCTCCCAGCGCAGCGGCCGCTGTAAAAAAAAAAAAAAATTGGAGGCGCCGCTTTTTGGTGCCCCCAAATCTTGGCACCCTAGGCAACCGCCTAGTTGGCCTAAATGGTAGCACTGGCCCTGCCTCCAGGTCTACAGTGGCCAATAAAACAGCAGTTGTTACCCTGCCCTCAAGAACCACACTCATACATGGGTCAGGCTAACGTAATTCCTGCCTAGGGGCTCACCATACGCTTCTGAATCTATAGTGACCCTTCCAGCAAGAGTCATCGTCCAACTCCAAGCCCTGCAGCAAGCTGCTTTTAATACTATATTTGCCTTACTCAGTTCACCAAACACTAACAGCCTTGCCAGATCCACCTCTGCTGCTAATCCACACGAACCCAAATTTATTCTTCCTATCCCCTGCTGAGCTCATCCCTCACAACCCTCCACTTTGATCAAATGGGTTGTGCTTTCATAGGCTCACCCAGGGAGTTGCCTCGTCACAGGAACCAATCAGGTTTTCATATCGGTTGGGACAGCAGATTTAACACATTTTTCAGCTACTGCAAACAGCCAGAACAAACTCTCAGCCCTTTCTGAGAACACCTCCTCCTTCCCCCCCCACCCCGCACCTGATTAAATTTAAAATCACCTTGAAAGTACAACTGCATCACGGGGAGGGGAATCTATTGCCTGGACTCATTGGTCAGCTTTGAAGGAGTTTTATGGTTTTGGTGACTATTTTATGCTTTTTTCATAATTAACCTTTTCCGATAAGAGAGTGACAACTAAAGTGGACATGGAAGAAAATCAATACGTTGCCCTTTGGTTACAAATGAGAGATCGTGTGATAGTGAGAGAGTCTGACATGGGAGAACTCAGCACAAGGGAAGATTTATGTTGGGACTGATCTTGTCTCCGGCTCCAGCTGCATTGATGTTACTGGGGTGTTTGGTTGCGTAAGGGCTATAGGATCAGATCAGTTCTGTCTCCAGAGTGTTCATTAACAGAGCCATAACTGTGAGCAGTTAATTACTTTTGTTAAAAAAAATCATCAGTGCCCTTTCTGTGTGTGGCATTTTGCAACACCTACAATATTGTTTCAGCAGGTGTCACCAGGTGGTGCTGCTACAGAGTCTTCCAAGTTCTTTTTCCTGACATGCACAACCGAATGTTCAGTCCTGGGAAGACCTGTTGTGTTGTTGTTAGCTTTGGCTAGGCCCAGTTCTGCGTTGAAGGCAGTTTCTGTACGAGCAGCAGGACAGTTTGATTTCTGGCGTTGGAATCTGATTTGAGTCAGTTCTTAGGGCAGAGTTGTCCTGTAAGAATTGAGGATGACTGAGAGTCCTGGAAAAAGGGATTGCCTGCTGTGCTGTTTGACCACCTCTGTTCCAGGCCTGGAGTATGTGTGTTAATGACCCAAGTTACACTTAGAATATAACCAGGCATCACTGATTTCTTCTCCACTGGGAAGCCACCTGGAAGGCCTCAGACGTCTGCTGCTGCTCAGCAGAGGGGCAACGCTGCTGTCAGAATGGGACACTGGCATCAGGAGAAGGCAGTATATAATGGACTAGGGAGGGGACATGAGGGTGCTTGGCACCTGTGAACAATCATGGCACGTGGATCACTGGTACGCTGTTCAGAACGCATGGTTTTTTGGAAGTGATTTGAAGATGGGGCACCTGGCAGGCATTATGGGAAAGCTTTCTGGAGCATACAAGGAGGCCTGAAAGAAAGCACCAAGTTCAGGGTGGGATGAATTGACAAAGAGGTCTGTAAGGAGGCATGTTTAGGCAGAGGACAGGGTGAGTGGGGGTTAATGAGGGCAAAGGTAAATGATGGCAAGAAAGGAGGTGGGTCAAGTGGGGACATGGGACTGGTAGGTAGAATTCCAGGATTCTATTTCTGACTCTGTGTGACCCTTGGAGCATTAAAACCTTTCCGTGCCTTAGTTTACCCCTAAGATTTTAGTCTGCCATAGGGTTTTCTATAATGCCTAACACTAACATCTAAGTTCCTGAGGGTAATAATACCTACCATACAGGGGTTTGGTGGGGCTTGATTTACTGTTTTGAGACACTAGTGTATTTTCTTTCTTTCTAGGCACTACTGCATTACAAATAATAACTAAGCCTCACCGCACCCTTGAGACATGCTGCAGGGTATGTATTATCCCCATTTTACAGGTATGGACACTGAGGCAGAGAGCTGTTGAGTCCTACATTTTCATATTTGGGCAATAAAGTTAGGCACCTGAATAAGTAGCCTGATTTTCAAAGGCACTGGGCACCTGCTGCTCCCACTGAAATTAATACCAATCTAGGCAATGAATGTTAGGTACCCATGGTTGCACAGTTTGGCCTAAGTCATTTTCTCTCTGTCACATGGGGAGCTGGAGTCTGTGGTTCACAAAGGCTGCTTTGTGGTTGTGCCACTTCGTGGGACAAAGGGCTGTTGTGGGGGCACCCAGAACCCTGCTGCCTAAATGCCCCCTGAAGGCTGCTCACTTTTATGTTGGGGACTGGGTCAGTGCCCAGAGGCCTTGGGATTGGGGCCTCCTCCTCTGGATTTCTGCCAAACAGAGTGTAGCTAGTCCAGAGAATCTGTGTCAGAGAGTCAGAGCCGGGATCAGAAGTGCCAAGGTCTGTGCTGTGAGAGCCACTCGTCTGTAGGAATTACATGGACTTTGCAAACATAAGTAAAAAGCAAGGAGGTCAAATGCTGGTCTGAACAACCTTGATACTGCAGTTCACCTCTGGGAGTAAGTAAATATCCCCTCAGTTGCATGCTGCAGAACAAACACTGCACTTGTCGGGTGCAGTTTGATCTGGAGAACAGTCAGCAATTTCTGGCAAAGGTCAACTCTCTCTGAACCCAGCCCTGCAAGCGCTTACCAGGGTGCTTGACTTTGTGAACAGTCCCACTGAGTTCAATGGAATTACTCACATGCTTAAAGTTAAGCACCTATGTGGCATTGGAAGGATCAATGTCTACATTAATTCTGTTAAATACTGCATAGGCCAGTGGACCCCTACTGGCTCCCTACATGTACGTGAGTGACAGTTCTCATTCTACGCAGCCACACAACGTGTTCATATGTGTGCGAACCATATTAACGAGTAGGGAGAGCAGAGCAGATATAATTTATGCTCTTTTTTCTCACTTGGATTAACAGACTGGTATTGAACACCGGGGTTTCCCAAACCTGCTAGGTGAAGGGAAAGGCAGCGGAGGACAAGTTACACAAGGACAGGAAGAAGGGAGTGACGGCCTCCTAGACCAGCATCTCACTCTATGCTGAAATGCCTTTCCTGATCATAGGTTTTCTCTTCTAAAAAATAAACCTGGCCAAAGACTAATCACTCCTGCTGAACAAAAACCAAAATCCTCATTCGCAGCAGCTTCCAGTCTGACGCTCAACCAGATACAGCCTGGAGGCATAAGGGGGGTGTTATTTCGTCATTCTCAACCCACTGGTTTTCCAATGTATCAAAACCACTGAGATCAACTCATAAGCGAGGAGCCCAGTCTTGCAATTGGATCCACATGCACAGATCCCTGAGCCCAGGTTGAAGCCCCATTTACTTCAGTTTTGCCCCTAACACCAGTGGTCTCCGGATGGTTCGGCTGTTTTGGTTAGTTGTTCCACTGCCCAAGGTGAACTTGCATGGTCAGTTGTGATCATTGAGTATTTCCATGTATTTCAGCACAGGGTGGCACGACAGTCATTAGATCCACAGGCTGTGTGTTTTTAAATGTTTTTATTGATTTTTAACATTCATTACGTGAAGTACAAACTATCAGGTCTCAGCTATTGGAGAGACAGTAAAATGTCTAACATTGAGAGCTGCCAATCAGAAAAACGTGTATTTTATATCAAACCTGAGTAACAGGGCACAGCTATTAGTCCATGTCCCAGTATATATTGGGAGGAAAATTATATAGTTTTACTACCTAGAGTCCTGGTCCTGCAAAAATACATCACTTTACTCACATGAGTAGTCCCATTAACTCAAAAGGGATTACTCCTGGTAGTAAAGGAAGCCTTTCTATTGACTTCGGTACATTTTGGATCGTGCCCATACACAATAGCATCAACGAGGAGAAGGACACAATGCGAAGAGGATCAATAATGTCTTCCAGCCACCTTTTTGCTGAACCGGTTATTTTCTCCTAAGCCTCTAGTTCACAAGGACCAGAGCACCAGATAATAATACATGACATGAAAAAGGATCTTCACATCTGGTGATCTAACTTATTTGTAAACAGGACTTATCAGGACATGCGTCTGACGAAGTAGGTATTCACCCACGAAAGCTTATGCTCCAATACATCTGTTAGTCTTAAAGGTGCCACAGGACTCTCTAACAGGACTCTCTAGGACTTATCAGAATATCTTCCCCCTTTCTCCTCTGTGTGTGTACATACATATATATATAGGAGCAGCAATGCACCATGTTGCCACTTAGTGGCGCCCAAGCATTTTGGGACCTCTGCAAAGAGCAGTTTGTAGGACACTTGGCAACAGCTACAGCTACGCTCCTGCCACCCGACCGAAGTCAGGTGAAGTCAATGAGGCTACACAGCTGTAAATATAAGTGGGGTTTCGCCCTGGGTGTATTGCATCAGAATCCACAAGGTGATCCCCGAGGCTACGCCGGATAGAAGACATTTGTTAAATGAGTCGCTGTGGAGAGGATCCTAATATTTCTTTACAGGGAACCCTGATAAGATAAGGAAGATGCTGGGAGACCTAGTGCACAAGCCATTAGGCCTAAAGGGTTGGCTCTTCAGGTCCTGGACGTTTATACAGAAGGTGAGCAACGCGAAACTGATGACTGGTACGGTCTGACTGCTGGTAAAGGAAACCTGAAATGGCATCTTAATCTTTTAAACATGGGTATTGTGGAACACATTTTGCTAAGCAAATATTAGCTTTTTTCCAAGGGAACGCTACAGCAGGTATCAGCGAAGGCAGGGCAATAAAACAGACAAACTTTATCTAGAAATAACGGGCCAAGTGCAGACTGGGTATAACCCGGCTGCCATTACATTCTCTGGGCCACATTCAGTGCTTATGTTTCAAGTTAAAAATGAGCAGAAGTGGCAAAAACAGAGTAACTTGCACTGATCTGGTCCTCCATGGGTGTGTCAAAATGAGTGTGACTTACACACTGAGGGAAATGAAAAAGGGGGAAATAGCAGGAAAAACAACCAACAGGAGAGTGTAAAGTGTATGTGGCAGGGGGTTGCTACTTATTTAACAACCCTCTGTCAGTTGCTTTTCATTCTACAGCCCCGCTCCATCCAGCTGTTTCACCTCCTTGGTGTGTAAGTCACCCTGGGTTTTGCACATCCAAACTGGAGCAAATCACACACCCAGAGCCCATTTCTGCCTTCAGTGACACAATACGACTCTGATTGAAATCCACGGGAACTGCACTGGTGTGGCAGAGGACAGAACTGGGTCTCCTGTAACTTACCACTAAAATTTGGGCCATTAGCTACTGATTAAACCCCCGGAACTTCTGCTTCAGAAGTGGCTCTGGATTTTCTCTTGCTGGCCAGGGTGGTCAGGATGGAGTCCTCACTGAAGGCCCCCTCGAAGGCAGAGAGGATGGACTGTCGGAACTTCTTGAAGTCCTGCCCCACAAAGACATAGAGGATGGGGTTGATACAGCTGTTGAAGAAGGCAAGACTGGAAACCAAGGGGATCCCTATGTAAAGGGCCATTTTCAGCTCCTGATTGGAAGAGTTTTTAGACATTTCCAGCAAGCAGAAGACATGGTACGGGAAATAGCAGAGGAAAAAAGACACTGTGACAGCAACAATGATCCTGAAAGGCTTAGTGGACCTGGCTAGATGGCTCCTTTTCATCCTGACGGCAATGATGCTGTAGCAGACAAGGATCACGGTGAAGGGGATGAGGAACCCACATAAGAATCTGGTTACGATCATAGCTTTGTGCCTCATTCTCCACAGCCGACGTGTCGCCTCAGATTTATAGTCATCAGACAGGGCAAAGTTATTGTAACAGCTGGTGACATTCTTCGAATTAGTAGCCGTGTCTCGAAAAACAAGATACGGAGAGCTGATGATGAAGGCTAGGACCCATGTGAGCAGGGCAATGTTGGAAGCCAACTTTGGTGTCCGGTGGTTATGAGACCACACAGGGCAAATCACCGAAATGCACCGGTCTATGCTGATCACTGTTAGGAGGAAGACGCTAGCAAACATGTTGAGGAAGGCAATGGTGCTGTTCAGTTTGCACAGGAGCTTCCCAAATGGCCAGTGAAAGCCCAGGGCAGTGTAGGCGATGCTGAAGGGCAGAAAAAAGGTGAAGATGAAATCAGCAACAGCCAGGTTTAGAAACCACACGGCATTTACTGTTTTCTTCATCTTGAAGCCAGCGATCCAGATGACCAGGCCATTGCCTGTCACCCCCAGCAGACACGCAAGGCTGTAGACCACCATGGAAAGGATATGCATGCTCTTTTGGAGGCCAGAGAAGTAATTGGACACAGTGGAGTTTTCATGCTGAGTGGTGGAGCTGGTTGAGAACAGCGAAGAGGAAGAGACGTTTTCCATCACCATCTGGGCTCCTGAAACTAGACAAGAACACTTCTGCTATTATTTGCGGCACTGGCAGTTGCCGGGCAATCGGTGTGAGGTGAGAATCTTTGCCAACAACAGCGCACCAAAAACCCGTAAGACCATGAATCTGGGAAATAACTGACATTTAGTATTGACAATGCTTATCTAGAGCTTTTCATCTGAGGCTCTCAACAACACTTTACAAAGGTAGACCTATGTTACTGATGGGGAAAGTGAGGCATAAGGTATTTAAGTACCTTGGCCGAGATCCCAGAAAGGAGGTGCCACAGCTGGCAGTAGGGAAGAGCTGTGTGTGAATATCAGAGGGCTGAAACTGGTCCTAAAGGAGCCCTGTATCTGGTGCCTGATTTTGTCCAACAGTTAAAATAAGATGTTCAGGCGTAAGCTCAGCCGCCATTGGAGCACCTTGGAGCCCCACTACTATAAATGGAAACTCTGAAAGCACAATACCCAACTCACAGGGAGAATCGCACCAGGACGCTTTTCTCCTCTAACAGCAAAAAAGAAGAAAGCCACACACAAAAAGTCTCTATTTCCCTCCAAGCACAGTTGCCAACTTTCACGCAGTAAATAAGCACCCTGATTTTCACAATAAGCCAAAAATCAAGCTAATCCCATTTCAAAACAAGGCCAAAACAAGCCAATCCCTAAGAACCCCAACACTCTATGTGACTAGATTCCCCCCGGCATGCAGTCTGGGACTGTGGTGGGTCCTCTGTGCACCTCTGACTCTCTCCCCCTTTGCCACCCCTTCCCCCTGCTTGCCGGGAGCCGATCAAAAAAAAAGAAGCAACAAGCCAAACAAGCAACAAGCCAAAAACTAGCCAACAAGCAACTCACAAGCCAGTTAAGCCAAAAACAAGCCCAATGTCTGCGTTTTTTTCACGGGTTTGGCATGGCTGCCTCCAAGAAGGAGCGAATTTTTGTGGCAGGGTTACGCGCAGGTGACGCTCCAGTTAGGAGGAGATGGTATTCCAAAGGCTGGCACTGAACGGGTCCTGGAGACCCTAGAGGTTTAGGCTCTGTGTTGACACTGGGCACAGAAGCTACTCTTTCTCTCAGTCGGTGTGATACGGTCACTACCAAATGGAACATTTTAGGATGGGCATGTGGTCTTCTCACTGCTCTAAAAGTCATGGGTGAAATCCTGGTCCCCTAGAAATCAGTGGATGTTTTGCCATCAATTTCAGTGGACTCAGGATCATTGCCCATGTGAAAACTACCCAGGAAATTAATGAGACATGGGCAAGCTACCAAAAAAACACCTCTCTTGCCAGCAGACATCTGCCCACACCTCCCCTAATATGCTCTGAATGGCCCTGCATCTCGCTAGAGATGCTGGTAGGATCGGAGTCTCATGCACTGAATATGGTACCTTATTCTAGCCCTCAGTGATCCTGTTACCTGGTGCTTTATAATTGAATTCTGTTTCAGCAAGGTGCCTTTTAGGATACATCTTTCAGTACAAAGTATAATAATTTATTATAATCTCCCATTTACAAGCAAATCCCCCTTTGAAGTCCCAGCCCCCTCCTGCTTTTTTCACTGCCTCCCACCCCCATTTAATTCCTGGCACTCGGATTAACTTGGGACCACTCACCGCTGCCTTATGCCTCTTACCGCTTCTCTGCTCTCAGCTTCTGGGCACAGTGAGCAGTGCAGCAGCTGGGCTTATTGTCAAGACGCTTTCGAGACAGTGAGTGGCTCTGAGAGTGATTCAGGCTAGCTTGTTTGGTCTTTCCATGGCCTGAGTTCATGGGGAATTTACGGGGCATCATTTATTCCACTGTCTTGTTCCTCAATTTACAGGGAGTAGAATTTAACCCATTGGCATCTCTGGACATAGCCTGTCCCGAGATGTTGTCCTAACCAATCACTTTGGTTGGCAGGATGAAAGACGTCTCAAAGGTGCAGCTGTGAAAATGTGCCAAGTGACCCAACCCCATCCCGAGTGGAAGCTGTAATGCTGGGGACATGTGACCCAATTCACTATTGTATTGGGCTCACAAGTCAAAGAGAATTCCCCAAGCGGATCGCAAAGGGACAGATGCCTCGAGAGACCATCTGAGGTGGGTACAATCTGCCCAGAATGAGGCTTCATGTTGTATTTGGGGGTTGATCCTCAGTGTCTATTTAGCATCAGTGTCTATTTGTGACCCAGGGGTAAGATTGCCCCATAGTGCTGAGCCTCCTGTCTGTCCGCATCAGGGGCAGTTTTTCCACCTGGCCTTTTAATCGTTCCTGAGAACAGGAGGGAACCTGCTCTTACTGCTTTCGATCTCCGATCTCCCTCCTCTGCCATGCGAGACGCACAGGCGCCTGCAGAAGTTGCGGAGGCCCCCTTCTAGGGTTCATTAATTCAAAATCACACCCTTAATGTTGTGTGACGGCTGCCCTCTTGGCTGACACACTGGGGACTGAACCAGTGACCTGCACAGCTATAAAGCTTGTGCGACTGCAACTTGAGTGACAGAGCAACCATTGCAGCTGGGCTGTGCCAATCCTAGCCCATTGGGGGCCCTATGCTGGAATAGCCCCCCACCCTACATACTAATAATTAATGGGGGGGGGAGCTTGAGCTGCGCAGGGCCCTAAGCAATTGCTTAGCCTGCTTATGCCTAGCGCCAGCTCTGGCTGCAATGAGTGCTGGTCTCTGTGGATTGGCACGGATGGAGGGGCTCAGGGGCGGGGGCTGTAACAGTTGCATGGGTGCAGGTGCCTACTGGGGGAAGGAGGAGCGATGCACTGCGAGGACCCGGATAGTAAAGCGCTCTGGGTGTTGGCCAGGCTCCCAGAGGCAAAGAGCTCGCCCTTCCTCAGCCGGCGGGGAGATCCCCCTTGCCTACCCAGAGGCGGATTTACCGCACCCCCAGGCTGTCTGCTAGGGTCGATCTCCCGGTTCCCGCATGCTGAGAGCCGGCGGGGCTCTGCGGCTCTCCATTCTCCCCCCTCCATGCCGGCGGCCATGCTCCCCTCCCGCTGGGCATCGGGCCCCTCCGCCTCCTCCCTCGCCACCCCGCACGTGGCCCGGGCGAGGGGCTCTGGCAAGCCACGAGCATCATCACCCACCCACGTGCTGCTCTGGGGCTGGCGGGCCCGGCCGGCTAGCTCGGCCTGGGCCAATAGTGTGGGGGCAGGGGGCGGGACGGATGGCACGCGCGCCTCCGATTGGTTGAGGCGATTCCGAAGGCTCCAATGGCGGGGCCCGCGGGCTGCTCGGCGATTGGCTGAGAGCGAGGCGGGGCATGTCTGAAGATTCCAGCCCCGGGGCGCGGGGGCATGGTGCTGCTCTAGGTGCGAGTCTGCTCCGAGCTGCGCGCTGGGAGCCTGGTAAGTGCGGCGGATTCCCACCGGGGACCCTCAGCCCTTTCCCAGCGTGGGGGCTGGAGTCTAGAGAGGCCCTGAGCCAGGTGCAGCGGGATCCGGGTAGATCTGTTGGCATTAGCCCCGGGTGCACGTGGGGCTGGGGGTCGCTGTCTCTCTCCCCTTCTCCTGAACTGCCTGGGCTTTGTGCCTTGGCTGGGCTGAGCTGAAAGGAGTTTAGCAGCAGCTGCCTCTGCTCTCTGCATGCGGGGGCTGGGAAAGCAACAGGAAGTTGGAGCCAGGGTCTTGATACTTCTATTTTGGGGATCCCTAGAATCATAGAATATCAGGGTTGGAAGGGACCTCAGGAGGTCATCTAGTCCAACCCCCTGCTCAAAGCAGGACCAGTCCCCAACTAAATCATCCCAGCCAGGGCTTTGTCAAGCCGGGCCTTAAAAACCTCTACAGATGGAGATTCCACCACTGCCCTAGGTAACCCATTCCAGTGTTTCACCACCCTCCTTGTAGATTGCCTGTCTGTCTCTTTTATGCCCCCAGCACCTTGCTGGCTGGGGTGGCAGAATTGAAGTTGGAGGTAACATAGCAGAGGCTGGGGCAAAATCATGTTGAGATGGAAAGTGATTTCCTCCCTCTTTTGCAGCAGCACACGAAGATTTGGGCTTGTTTTAAAGAACGGGGCTGTTGGGAAAGTGGGTTTCAAGTGTAAACTAAATTTCCCCTTAAATCATAGTGACTGAAAGTAGTTAAAGTTCGTGAAGTGGGAGGGAATGGATTCTACACTCTCCTATGTCTAAAACAATCTTTTCTTTGAGGCCTACTGCAGGTGCACAGGAAAATGATAATTATTTTACTGATCGTAATATTTTATAATTTGAATGGGAGCTGTCTCCAGCCAAAATGTATAACACAGACCCTAGCTGAAGGGCACAAAGTGAACTATATAGTGCTTTTCCTGAAGCATCAGGTGTCGGCTACTGCCAGAGTTGAGATACAGGATCTGATGGACCGGTGGGTTGGATACGATCCTTGGATCAGGGACCGTATCCTTTGGTTCCTGTATAGCACTGAATAAACAATAAGCACTTAATGGATAGCATGGTCCAGTGGCTAGGGCCCTGGAATGGGAGGGAGGGAGAGACTCAATTTCATACACGGGGTTCCTTTTCTGCCACTTACTCTTTGTGACTTTTGGCAATTTGCTTAACCCTGCCTTGCTTTCCCCATTGGTGAAGTGGCGAGACCAGTACTTGTCCACCCACCTTCTGTAAAGTACTTGGGGATATACCAGTGAAAAATGCTATACAATAGCTTATTATTTGTTAGTTAATGATGATCTGGTCTGGCAGGAGCTGGGATATCAGCCTGCATGGAATAGCAAATCCTACTTTTCCAACCTAAGCCACATTTCATTCTGACTCCATTTTTGCAATTCAGCTTTTCTGAGATGCAGAATTTACAGTGCCACAAAGATAACAGCAGATTCATGGGGGAATAAAGGTAAATTTAGAATTGCAGGGCGGGAGGAGCTCTCAAGCCTGGGCAGACAACTAAAGTCCATCTGGAAATCTATTTGGCACTAGCAAACAAACTGAGATTGCCTAATTAGCTGTACATGGCCTTTCACTAGCCTTGAGGAGTTAATGTTTAAAAGGAGGTTTTGACTAAGACATGACTCTGAGAGTTTATGCTTGTTAGCTTATGATCTCCACAGAAGTCACATTGATGGACTTTGATTAGTAGATACGTAGCTTTTCGGATTGCATTGGTCAGGCCTGATTGTCACACTTACTGTAAATAGGGAGCTTGGCATGGATCCAGTGTACTGTAACACACATGCTCTGGGCCTTTGACCTGCTCTGTGACCCTTATTCATATCGAGCAGGGCCTTGCTCATATGAGAAATCCTGTGGTCTTACATGGGACTACTCCTGCGTGCAAGGTGCTACTTGTAAATAAGGGTGGCAGAGACATTTATCAGACAGTGTGGTGAATTTAATATCTCTTGTATGTTTCAAGCAGCCTGTCCCTTTAAGTAGAGCAGCAATTTAAAAAACAACAACATACTTCTGTCCAAAAATGTATTTACCAATTACTGTTACAAGTAAGTCCTAACCTTTCTGGAACTAAGAGTTTGGAGGAAAAACAATGCTTTTCTCGCTTCAGTGTGATTTTGACCACACCAAGTGCTGGCAAATGCCCAGTTTCGCTATTTCCTGTGTAGAGTCAGGTCAACAGTTTTCCCCGGTTGTATGTGTGGATCTCTGACCCAGCAACAAACAAAAGAAAAACAGCTAAAATAACCAAGTGATTGTAGAACCACAACAACTGGCAGGGGTAGGGATAGCCCTCAAATAACACTTTTTAAAAAAAAATGGACTAGATTTTCAATGGATGGGGTCTCTAAGAACTGTAGAGTTTTCATTATCAGCTTGGTCCCAACCCCACTGAAATCAGTTCTTTCCATGGATTTGGATCAGGCCCTGTATTCATAGGTTCATTGGGGTTTATAATTTATAACTCGGCACTTAATTCACTGCAGGCTGCAAACCGGAAAGTCAGGTCACAGCCTGGGAAGGAATCTATTTAAAAACAAGACAGGAGTGCTACAGGGAGAGTTCACCTCCGGTGGGTGGCTGTTTTTAACAGTGCTCTACAATCTATCCCACTCTGTTTGTTTTCAGACCACGTTATATCAAGCAAGCAACTGCCCCCAGCATGGCTCACTTAACCAATGTCAACGGAGAGCTCCCCAGCGCTGAACTCTGGGTGTCCCATAACAAGATGGTCATGGAGCCGCTTGATACCAGTGACCCGGAGGTGAGAAGGCTTTTTTCCAGTGTTTGTGGTGGGGAAAGGGTTGCGTACATTTTGGCAGAGAGGAAACCCAAGCACTCGCGGCACGAGATCTTGATTCATCCTCCCAGCTCCGGGACCCATGCAACCAAAGGGATGTTGATCTTCCTGAGGCAATGACTCAGTCTGGTGGGTCAGTCCAAGTTTGGTCATCCAGTCCTGGGTTGTCACTTGCCTCCACTCACCTCATTTCCCATTCCCCCTGCCACATGCGGCAGCCCCAAGGGGGTGACAAAGGAGACGGCTTGGTAGCTCTCCTCACCAGTGACTGGGAGCATTACCTCCATGGCGTTCCCGGCCCCTGCTGCCATGAGTCTGAAGGTCCCTCCAAACCCAACGCTCCCATGTGGTGGCCTATAGCTGTGCCACATAATAGGTCTATTCATTGTCTCATCCCAGATTTCTCAGGCCCAGGGTCTTTTTTTCCAAACGGGATTGGATATTATTTATATGGAAAATGAGCACAGCTGTGGCCCTTGCATCTAGCAGCTTGTTCCATGACAATGGAGCAAACGAGAAGGGGAGATCTATAGACATTAGAAAGTCGTCTGTTTCTTTCTTCCAGCCAATTTTCACTTCCATAGTGCCTTGCTCCATTCAATGTCCATGTTCCTCCAAGTGCTCACTTTTGGGAAACGTCTTCTAACATGCAGGCTAATGTGTGCTTAATTTCATCGTGTTAGGCCTAGGTTATTCCCCCTGGCACCGCCCTAAATAACTTCTCCCCGTCCTGCGTATTCACATCATCTTCCCAATATTTGTGGATTTGTCTCCCCCGTCTACATTCCCTTAGCCAAGCTCTATTTTTAACTGCAGTGAGTCAGCCTCCCTCCCCAGGTCTCTTCTTGCTCTTCTCTGCACGCGCTCCAGTCTGTCAGTATCTTTCTGGTAGAACGACGCCCAGTGTTCCAGGTTCACAGGCACAGGAGAGAGGATTCTTGCCTCCCTTGTCCATGGCGGGATGTCTCTGTATCTTTCCATTCTCCCGTCTGTCGCTCTTTTGCCCCAGAGAGCGCACCTCCCAGCGTCCGATGCTCTGTACAGGACTGATAAGGAGGGGGCTTCTTCTCTCTTAAAGGTGTACGACCTCATCAAGAAAGAGAAGCGGCGCCAGAGGCTTGGGTTGGAGCTGATTGCGTCCGAGAACTTTGCAAGCCGAGCGGTTCTGGAGGCCCTGGGCTCCTGCATGAACAATAAATACTCGGAGGGGTACCCGGGACAGAGGTGTGGAATGTGGGGGGATTCACGTCCAAAGGCTGTTCTCTGGGGGTGGGAGAGAGTCCAACCCTCCCTGGCTTGGCTCACTGTCCTTGAGGAAGCGATCGCTGCTCCATGACGGGCCCAAGCAGCCACCGGCTGTAAATTGTTCCTTGCCCAAGGCAGTAACAGACCCGGCTGCACTTTGCTCTTCGCAGAACGAGGCCAACGTGGGCCGTCGCCCTGCAGCTTCCCTGCTAGGACTGTCACTGCCGAGCCTGTGGAGCATCAGGCCGGCTCCTGCCCAGACCCCCGGGGGAAGGAAGAGGGGTCCGGTTAGCTCTTACTCTGCCCCCATCTGCATCGGGGATGGAAACGCGAGGCGTCGCTGATGCTGAGACACTCCTGCTCTTCTCGTCCGTGTTGCAGGTACTATGGCGGGACGGAGTTTGTGGATGAGCTGGAGATCCTCTGCCAGAAGAGAGCTCTGGAGGCTTACGGGCTGGACCCACAGAAATGGGGGGTCAATGTCCAGCCATACTCAGGTAACAAAGCCCAGATCCTCCCTGGGAGTAGGGGAAAAGGGGATGGCCTTGCCAATTGCCGAGCCATTGGGACCCCTGCATTCCTTAACCCAGTCACCTCTTCCTGGGCTGGGTACAAGTGGGGAAGTGGGGGTGCTCAGAGGAGACTGCTTTAAAAACCTCTTCCCAAGGTCACAGCTTGGAACCCCCCCCCCCCCCCCCCCGAGAGCAGCGGTACCAAAGGCTCGGTGTGCTCAGGGGCTGCCTTTCGTTGTAGGCTCCCCCGCTAACTTTGCGGTATACACGGCCCTGGTGGAGCCCCATGGCAGGATCATGGGTCTGGACTTGCCTGACGGGGGGCACCTGACACACGGCTTCATGACGGACAAGAAGAAAATCTCAGCTACCTCAATCTTCTTTGAATCCATGCCCTACAAGGTAAGGGGACTCCACCCGGCTTCGGAAATCCCGGCTGATTGGGAGGAGATCAGTGGAGGCCAGCAATTGTCACTCCTCTTCCATGCAAGCTACGTACGCTGGCTTCATGCCCTGCCTTGGGAGCTGGGATTTCTTGGTGTGTCCCCTATTAGCAGAGAGGAGGGTGTGCTAAGATGGTGGATACCGAAGGGTTAAATAGTTTTCCTGAAGCTGATGGGCCACAGCACAACACTCAGGGCCTGATCCAAGACACACTGAAGGCATGGGGAGGGGAGGGTGTCTTTCTATTGGCTGCAATAGACTCTGATGGGTGGGTTAAGCCAGCGTTTGCACCGGGAACCCAGCTGGCATGAGTTGGAGCCGCACCAGTAACGACTGCAGGGTTATTTCAGCCGAGGTGGAGCACCTGATGAAACAGTGCTCACCTGGGTGGAAGTACGAGTTAGCCAGGATCGTGCTACGCTCACCTTTATATTCCAATCACAAGGGACATGTGAGCTGAACATCCGCCCGGGACTCAAGAGAGCTGCTTTCTGTTGCCAGCTCTACCAGTGATTCAAGTGGGTGACCCTGGGTTAGCCACTTCAGTGCCTCAGTTTCCCTATCTATCAAATGGGAACAGTGATATTTACATCTTTCACAGATTGGTTCCCAGACTGTGTTAACATCTTTGACCTGCTCTGTAAAGGCTCCATCTTATTAAACATGGCAAATTCTCGCACTAGCGTGGTATTTGGGCTGCCAGATTGAGCCTGAATGCCCGTTTGGTTACTGTTCAGTGTGAGCCTAGGCTATTAATGACTGACCTTGGGTTCTGGGCTCTCAGAGAACAGATGGAGCGGGGGGGGCAGTTGCTCCCTGCCGCACTTGGTAACGACTTGCTGTGTGACCTCAACAGCTGACTCGACCTGTGGCTCTTTAATGGAGGATGCCAGGGAGATCAGACCTTGGCTGTGCAGAAAGTTCTGACAACCCCAGGAGTAGAGAATAGCCACTGTCTGCTCTGCAGACCCATCACGGAGCTGCCGTCATTGACCCTTTAACTCTGCGAGGGCTTCGTGGGACAGCTGGGGCGGGCAGCGCTGCTAGCTGATGAGCACTGCCGCAGAGCGAGATGTAGCCGTCTCTCCTCTAAGGCTAGAGGTGCATGGTGCTTACCCTGCATGTCTCTTCTTGCTGCTCCCTTACCAGGTCAATCCCAACACTGGCTATATCGACTACGACCGGCTGGAGGAGAACGCCCGCTTATTCCACCCAAAGTTGATCATAGCAGGTAAGTGGCTGGGGAAGGAAAAGCAGCTGTCGGAGGCTCTGGGCAGCAGGTAGATTCTGTTCAAAATCCTTTCCGCCGGGCTATTGAAAGATCCCAGCCACAGGGCTTAGTCGCTGGCTAGACACTTGGGAGCAGCGTGGCGAATTTCAGCAAGCATGTTCTGAGCCGCCTCTGTGCTGACACTGCGGCGACTTGGGGAGGGGGACTAGGAGTCAGGATTCTGGTGTTCTGCCACCACCAATGCATTGCATGGCCAGCAGCAAGTCACTCCCCCCTCTTCAGGCTCCTCAGGGATGCAGTGGTTTGGATCGGAGCCCAAGCACTCTGGGGGGCAGTTTAGCAGCTGCTATTTCGGTGGCCTGGACCAGGTGTCTGCCTCTCCCTGCTGGGCAGTGGGACTTTTCCTGCCACTTGTCTCACCCTGGCCTCCTATGGCCAAATCCTGGGCCCCTCCCATGGTCTGGCTCCTGGACTTGGAAATATTTCCTCCATGTGGTCTTGTGCTGGGAGAGCTGCCTGACTAATTACCCAGGGTTTGGTCGGGTCGTACAGCCCGTGCTGCCGCGGCTACACCGCTAACTCACTCAGGGGTGTCAATCACACAGCATAGACACGCCCTGAGGCTGGTGTTTTCTCCTGGCCCAGGCGTCAGCTGTTACTCGCGTAACCTGGACTACGCCCGCATGCGGAAGATCGCGGACGAGAACGGGGCTTACCTCCTGGCCGACATGGCCCACATCAGCGGCTTGGTGGCAGCCGGCGTGGTGCCGTCGCCGTTTGAACACTGTGACGTTGTGTCGACCACGACGCACAAGACGCTGAGAGGCTGCCGGGCCGGCATGATCTTCTATCGGAAAGGTTTGGGCCATGGAGCGAGCAGAGGATGAAAGGCCCCGGGCGGGCCATTGGGGACCTTAGAGCTAGTGCGGAATAGGAGCCAAGGCTGGTCCCTTCTCCCTCTGGCTGGCGGGAGCCATGGAAGCCAAGATTGCAGCTTTCAGAGAAGGGGGAAAAGGGCTTGTCCTTCCCATGGCAGTATTAGATCCCCAAACGAATGGGACAGCCTGGGTGAGCAGCTTGGTTGGCAGATGCCCAAGGATGAACTAGGAGTTCCAGGGAGTGGTGTGGGCGATTCAGTAGGGGACACGCTTCCCATGAAGCCTGCCTGGAACCAATTCCTCAGCATGAGCGGCCCTCGTGTGCGATAAGATTTAACTAAGTCCCAGGCTGCACGTGGTCAGTGATGCTCCCAGGGTGGAGCTGGACAGGTTTATCATGACCCTCTTGCAAAGCTGCTCAGTCTGGCTTCCTCGGCTCTGCCCAGCCGGGCTTCCCTCTCTTCCCTCCACCCTGAGCCGGGCTTTGCCAATGAACCCGGTTTGCCATTCCCTTGGGAGCGCCTCCATGCTGCCCCCTGCCCGGCCCAGCTCAATTCCCTGGACAGGCCTGGGTCGGGGCAGCAGGGATTGAACCGGGGGCTGTGCATTTTAAGGCCTGAGCCTCTACTACCGGAGTTAGAAGATCTACCTTCATCTGGCAGGGCTGTCGCAGGTTCATCAGCCTCAGGCTGTGGCCCCGTCACCCCTTACAGGGGACAGAGCACCACAGAGCGGGTTACACATTCACCCTTTCCTCATTCAAATCCCTCCGCAGCTCTCTCCTGCTAAGCCCGCCACCCTTCTCTCCCCTCCTGCCTAGCACCCAGCTGGTGCCTGCGTGTGCTTTGAGTTTGCAAGTTCCACAGGCCGTAGTGGGCTCTGCACAGCTCCAAGCACACGGCTGGGGCTCAGTGTTGTGACGTCCTGACTCCAGCCCCCCCCCGGGGTTAAAACGAGACTGATCTAAACCCACCCGGGTATAGAACACGGGAGAAGTCGCATGAAGAATGAGTGAGCTGTGCCCCTTAGACAGTGACCATCCCCCTTCCCTCCTAGGAGCTCGCAGCATGGATCCCAAGACTGGCAAGGAAATTCCATACAACCTGGAAAGCCTCATCAACCAGGCTGTCTTCCCAGGGCTTCAGGGAGGGCCTCACAACCATGCCATTGCCGGTAAGGGGCCCTATAGGGCTGCTCAGGGGCTGAACTTTAGTGCTGGGCCGGGGGGTGTCTAGTTCCAGCCAAAGTTGCAGGGCTTGAAGCAGGAGAAAATGCGCTTGTTGCTTAACGGTGCCCGCTGCAGCTGACGGCCAAAGGGATATTTGGCTCCACACAGGAGTCCCTGCCAGGCCACATAAGCTGGGGAGGCAGGACCCAGTGCAGGGTCCCACAGATGAGTGGGAGGGATGAGTTTGCACCTCCCTCCCCCCCCCCCCCTCCGGGACCAGCACCCAGACGAGTTTGCAGCCCCCCCCGCTGCCCAATATTCTGCTGGTCTCTAGTACTTCCTCTTACCTTGTACCATATGGGAGCTAAAACTCCAGTACTGAAGATGACCAAGGCTGTGCATGGGGATGTGAAGGTCAAGGGCTAGCGACCCAGGGCTGACCGTACCTCCACAGGCAGGCCCCAGCATGAGAGGGGGGGAGCCCTGCCTTCCTGTCATTCTGGGTCAGATTCCTCTCTGCCTCTTTCCCCAGATGTACAATGGCCCTACAGCTCAGAGGGCGGGAGGGTTAGTCAGTTTGCAGCGAGCTTTGAGATCCTCTGATAGCCGGCACTGAAGAACAGCAGAGCATCATCCTCTGGCTGGAACCCTTCTCCCCTGGCCGAGCCCTTCCTGTCGATCAGCAAGAAGAGCCTTTTTTCTGTGGATTCCCACATTCCTCTCCCTATTGATAGAAATAGGCAGCAGGTGATTTTCCGCCAATTGGGAGAGTCCAGATCTACGTCTTGGTATTCAGTGCTGAGGTGGGGGAAAGATACCACGCAAAAGACACAGTTGCACTCTACCCATCTGGCCACTGCGCTGGAGAAATCTGGAATCCCGCTGGAGAAATCTCCCCCTGCAGTGGGCCCGTGACGCTGACCCATCAGACCATTGGGCATTAGCTAGTGACATTTTGGCAGCTGTATAAATGGAATTAAATTCCGCCGTGGGGTTCACAAGCCCCTTGTGCCTCTCACTAGAGCCGATCACTAGAACGCGTAAGACACAGCTAGTGTAGACGTGGACCCAGCAGCACTGACGGCCAATAGGTGCTTCGTGTAGCAAAGATCTGAAGCTGTGATTCGAGTTCCTCAGCTTTCCAGGCCAGGGTTTCGTTGTCACTGCTCCAGGTCACTGCTGACACAGGCACGGAGCAGCCTGGCGTCCTGCTGCCAGCATGGAGACGCAATGCTTTTCCTTTCTGCCCAGGAATCGCTGTCACTTTGAAGCAAGCCATGACCCCGGAATTCAAGGCCTATCAATGGCAGGTTGTCGCAAACTGCAAGGCACTGTCTGCAACTATGATCACACTGGGCTACCATGTCGTCACTGGTAAGGACAACTACTAGGTAGCCACTGCATTTCCTGCCGAAAATGAGGCCGTTTCTATTGCCTAGGGTCTGATCCCAACCCTAGTGAAGGCCACAGACTCAGGCTGGGTTGCGACAGTTATAGAAAGGGCCGGAGCTCTGTTATAACACAGCCTTTTAGGATACACGTGCAGGGAGATCTTCCTCCAGCCACCCATCCGGGGAGAGTTTGAGCCCAGAGCTTGGCGCACAGAAATGATACAGACGTCTAATACGTTGTTGTGGCCCGAGCCATAGACACAGCAGCGAACCTCAAGCCAACAAGAGGGACACGTTAGCTAGTAGGCCTGGTTCCTTTGGACGTCGGATAGTTCCTGTTCTCCCAACCCTGCCTTTGCCGGAGCACTTCCCTGCCCTATGGCAGTCTGCTCCACCACCCTGTGGCCCGACTTTTGCTCCCCACAGCATTGTGATTATAACTACAATGGTCAGTGGGAGTACGACTGAGCCCAAGTGCTTAACTTCCAATATCCCAGCCTCAGCGACTTCCAACGCACTAGAGTTCATGTCCTTGTATTCGTCTCCCAGGGGGCTCTGACAACCACTTGATCCTCGTGGACCTGCGCAACAGAGGGACGGATGGCGGGAGAGCCGAGCGGGTGCTGGAAGTCTGTTCCATTGCCTGTAACAAGAACACCTGTCCTGGTGAGGGGCTCCTCTCTCAACTGACTACTCAGCGGAGTTTGCAGTTTCACACAGGTTGCAGCCTGATACAGGGCAGCACCCGGAGAGCTGGGGTTGCTCAGGATCCTTGGGGAAACGGGGCCACTTTGCTAGGTGCCAAAATACGGATTTAGGAGCCTTATCTTTAGGGCTGCAGATCTGAGGTCTTGGCTGACAATTGGGTGTTGCAGGCCCCCTAGTGGCCACACTTAGAACTGTTTCAATCAGTGAGGGGAAGAGACTTCATTGAAGTAAGGTCAAGCCAGACAAACCTGCTCTCACTTGAGAAACCTTCCCTTGGGGGCGGGGACAGATCTCTGCTCCGGGGTAAGAGGAGGAAGGTCTGAGGCAGGCCAGGAGGTTTCCTACAGCGTAAGGATTGAAAAGGGGCAGGTGGCTCTGTACTCGGTGTGGTCTGCCGGACGCTGGAGAGCCACCAAGGACAGCACCTGGGAATGTTCCTTCAGCATGAATAGGTCTTCCTTTCCCAGTGTTAACCCTTCACCTCCCTGTGCCCTTGAGGGTCTCGCTTGTGAGCTTGTTCTCTGGTAAGCACGTCAGGTAGATTTACTCTGAAGTGTTGTTGGTGAGGCTAAGATTTAGTCAGGGGTATTTTTAGTAAAAGTCATGGACAGGTCACCGGCAATAAACAAAAATTCACAGCCAGTGACTTTTACTATAAATACCCATGGTGACTAAACCTCTGCTCCTGGGGCCCTGCGATTCTGGGGCCCCCCTGCTCTAGCGGTGGGGGCTGACTGCCCCTGGTGGCCCATTGCTCCAAGGCCCCCGGGGAACTGCTCTCCCGACAGCCCTCGGGACATGCTCGGGCCTTCCCCGCGGCCAGCCGCACCGGCCGCCCGAGCAATGGCTGGCCACAGGACATCCAAGCGGCTGGCCCCAGGGTGGGTCCTGGGGTCAGCTGCACCAGCCGCTGCAGCTGTGGTGGTCGTGGAATCCACAACTTCCGCAACCTCCGTGACAGAATCGCAGCCTTAATTTCTGGAGGAGCCAGCTTCACGCTGATGCGTTTGGTCTGTGACCCAAGCAGCCCCTGTGCCCCAGTTCCAAGCCCAGGGCCAGGTCAGGGAGCTGAATTCAACTCCTCTGCCTCATGAGCTTGGAAACACCCGCCTCCCCCAAGCTCCACACCCAGCAGGGATAATTCAGGCTTCACTCTGCTAAGTTCTCTGGTGCATGTGCCTTGGGGGGGAAGCCGTTAAAGCAGCACATGCCTAGCTCCTCTGCAGACACTCCCACGTTAGAGTACTTGTTTGCCTACTGCCCTCACCCCCAATTACCCCTCTGCCCTCCACTGCATTGCGCTACACTCCACCCCAGAAGTGGCTGCATTTCCATGCTGGAGCTGCCTGTATAAAAGGGACTACATAACCATGTAGCATTTAAATAGGTGCTCCTGCTCTCTCCACGTCTGATCAGTGCATCAAACCAGTGGGCTTGGGGGAAGCCCGTAGATACAGGAGCCTTGCAGGCTGGAAGCAGAGGCAGGATTCTCTCTCCCATGCCGACAGCGAATCCTAGAATGCGAATGTCCTAGAATGAGACTCACCTCATGGCCTTGCTGGCTGGAGACGTTTCCCGTGGGGAGCATGGGGGGCAATGACAGGATGGAGCATGGCGGCTGCTCTTTCTTTCCTTCTAAGCTCTGGTTCATGGTGGGGCTGAAAGGGAATTGGCACTGGCTGATCAGGACCTGGCTTGCTGTTCCCACCAGCCCAATGACAGTTAAATGTACCTCTTCACCGTCACTTCCAGGCGAGCGGAGGGGTCACGGCCAAGTCTTGGGGCTGTAAACCTAGAGGCCAGTGGCTTTCCTGTTTTGCCATGCAGCCTCCTTATGAGAGCTGGGCAGAGAGGGGCATGTGGACAACCCCAAACCAAGCTAGAGAGAGCTCTAAGATGAAGGATCCCACCCTCCTGCCGCTCCCCCCGAAATAACTCCAGCCAAGACCACTGGTCACGGGACTACGCTTGCTCCTTCCAGTGGTGCTTGTGGGAGCGTGGTTCTCCTGACAGTTCTTTTGACACAGGTGACAAGAGTGCCTTGCGCCCAAGCGGCCTGAGGCTTGGGACACCAGCTTTGACCTCCAGGGGATTCCAGGAAGAGGACTTCCAAAAAGTAGCTCACTTTATCCACAAAGGTAAGGCTGAGGCAGCCATGGTTGGCTGAGAAAGGGGGAGCTGTGGCCCCGGCAGGTTACAGAGCAAAGGGTTCTGCTGTAGAGACCTAAGCCAGCTCCTCGTGTGACTCTGCTGACTACACTGGGAGTTGGACCACGGCCTGGGTGAACACTAGATTTCAGTATGGCTCTGCTGTACCAAAGGATCCTGGCTGGTCCCGGTGCTGTGTCCACTCCTGATCTAACTTGCCCCTTTTCCAACTCGAAGGCGCTTTCCGAATAGTTGGTGCCAGAGACTCCCCTTCGGGCCTCTAGTAACCTGGCATGAACGGTGGCTGCTGTGACGCACTCAGGCCTGCTCTCTTTGTGTCACCCCGTGGTGGAAACAACCACACTTCCGCTGAGAGCAGCAGATCCCCTGCAGGCTAGGCCCAGTGTCCTCCTGACTACTGCTTTATGGGAGCAGGATACAGCCTGCACTATGCATTCAGACCCAATCTCCCCTCCAGTGGCGGGGGCTGGAGAGCTAACGGGTTTGCGTTACATGGGCTATGGGGAGGGAACGTTTGTCAGTCTGAGCCACCCTCTGGCAGCATTAACCGATCGCCCACACAGGGATAGAGCTGACGCTGAGGATTCAGAACGACATGAGCCCCAAAGCGACGCTGAAGGAATTCAAGGAGAGGCTGGTGAGCGATGAGAAGTACCAGGCGGCTCTCAAGTCTCTCAAAGAGGAGGTGGAGACCTTTGCTGCTGCCTTCCCGCTCCCTGGCCTGCCTGTCCTTTAAACCAAGGCAGCAGCTGCACCCAATCCAGAGCTACCAGAGAGCTCTGGGGAAGCAAACAGGGATTGCGGTGCATCCACATCCACTAGGAAAGCCTCTGTTGCCATCTGACGAGCAAAGAACTGAGAGAAACGTGTCTCTGCCCCCCCCCACACACACACTTCTGTTAACCTCCTCTCTTCTCCTATTCGTGATTTGTTCCCACAAGGCAGATGGCTTTTTAAAAGTTAATTTTTTTTACCTGTCTCTCCCCCTAGGCTACCCCTGTAGGGCGCTGCCCCAGGCTTGTGGGCACGACCAAGGGGCTGGTAAGCCTCCGTTTAGGAAACGGTTCCTTTTCTAGTAACTGTGAACGGTGCAGCACTTAATTCTTTTTAAAGGATTGAAATTTGGCACCTGATTTTTAATACATCAACTGCACTTTTAATGAGGACAAACAGGGTAGCTCTAAAGTCCAATTACTGACAGATCTGCAAAGATGCTGATGCGCCTCCCACACTCACTGGAGTTAAGGGGGGCTGCAGATGCTCAACTTATAGCGAGCATATTTCCAAACTACTGATTAATGGAATGCATGAACAGGCTTTGCTCTGAGCCAGGGATCTATGCCATATTTTAAAGAGATTCTCAGCAACATAAGCTGTTCTATTCAGATTTCCCATGGGAGCCACTTTACAGTCACATTTTGTATTTAAAGGTTGCAGTAGGAAAGCATCAGACTTTACTACCTTCAAACATGTCTTGCTAGTTTCAGAATAGCTAATTCACTATCCCACTCTCCATGGGAGAGTAACTCTGACAACCAGGTTTCCATTGTAAGCGTGATTGGCAAACATACTAGTCCAGATGCAATTTTGCAAGACTGAGCTACTGAAAGAAACAAATTTCTGGTGCTTTTCTAACTCCAAAGCACACACCACAGACTTCCCCTATTAATCCATGTTCTGAATGACGTCAGTATTTCAAGCCAACACGTCCAGACAGTTTTTCAGACATCTGAGCCCAAAGCTTAGTTAGGACCATTTTTTAATAAGCACAGTCAAATTAGAATTTAACCACAATGTATGACAAGAATAAGCTTTAAAAAATACAACCAACTTCTTTTGTATTTCAAAAATATCTGAACCCAAATAAATAATTCTTTTAAAAGTACATTTCTCCTACGCTTCATTTGGTGTTAACATCTGTTAAGCTCTTGTGCAGCAACACCTACATCACTACACATTACAACATGCGGCTTGGATTTCTTCCAGGTGACACTCGGTCTAACTACTGATGCAGGTGCTCTGTACCCAGGTACAGACAAGGAACTCGACATGCAGTAATAAGATATGGTGCTTTAAAATAAGACGAGAATTCATCACAGCCTACTCATGGCCCTCAAAGGCAGTTCTTAGCTCAGCCCCATTCATCTCCTGACCTACCCTGTCCCGAGTAGTTGGGTGAGGCTAGATATCCTGTGCTTCTGCCTTCCAGTTAAAATGCATCTCTCAGCAACCAGCATATAGTAGGTTTATGATTTCTCAAGCTATGGTAGCAGGTTCTAGGCTCTCACTTTAAAATGTCTTGGCGGTCCAGTCTCTCGTCTGTCACTGGCTGGCTAAGGCTACGTCTACACTTAAAACACTACAGTGCCAAAGCTGTAGTGCTTCAGTGTAGACACTACTCCGATGGGAGGGGTTCTCCCATTGCTGTAGCTAATCTACCTCCCTGAGAGGCAGTAGCTAGGTCGACGGAAGAATTCTTCCATCGACCAAGTAATTTTTCACACCCCTGAGACGAAGCTATGCGGACGCAAGCCCTTACGTAGCACTATTCACATGGGGTCCAGTGGACAACAGGAGCTCTGTATTTCAGGACCAGCCTCCTTTGCAGCTCACTGAATTTCCAGTTGTAACGCTTGTTCTAGCTTTTCACGGGGACGGTTGGCTTTTGTAACTGCTGTAACCCAACAGCAGCCCCATGGGTGTAGCAGCTCCCTCCCATCCATTGGGGGCCCAAACCTCCCAGGCACTGAGTCCGAACGGGAGTTGGGCACTCAGTATCTTGCACCATCAGGCTTTCTGACCGCACTGATTCTGCTGCTGAATGAAAACCGAGAAGGGCATGCGATGCAGAGCCCTCAGTCAGTCCTACAGGCTTTCAAACCCCAGCCACATATCCAACCCCTTAAAAAGTGATCTATTCCTATTGCTAGAGCACAGGCAGTACTTCCCTATTAGAGTTTAAAGGCGAAACAGCTTTTGAGCTGCTTAGAAATGATCACTACTGGCTTAAGGTAAATCTGAGCACTATTCTGTGAGAAACAGCTGGTAGAGGATTAACATCACCTCCCTCCGTATGGCTGACCATCCTAATTGTTGTATCTGAAAGCACGAGGCTAGGTTAATTAAGAGTGCAAGCCAACAATACATCTTCAAACCCAGGAAGCTAGAGGACAGTAATTGCACCCTGCTGTCCTGGCTAGTCAGCAGAAGGCCACGGGAGACCTTTGCTCTGATGAATTCTCATGTGGGGCTTACAAACCATGTCTCCCTGACACAGACAACACAAAAATAGGAAGTGGGAACCACAGCCAGCCATGCAACGTGTCGTGGGGTGCATGCTGGTGGCATTTACAGAAGCACAATATGACTGTGGGTCTGCAGGCTTTCAGGGGGAGGGACTTCATTTAGTAATGTACAGCAGCAACTACTAGCCCAGCAGGGTCTGGTACCACTTCTGGTATAAAAGGTATGGCTGAATCGCAACATGCACTGGTGTTTTACCTTGGCCTTTGCAGTGACAATTCCAGTATAAACCAGTTATTGATGTGCATGTCAGTATCAGCAGTGGGGACCATTAGTATTAAGTTCCTAATTAATGAATGGTTCCCGATAGCTGAAGGTATTGAGGCAACATGGTTAAGGACCAGGTAAAGTCTTAAAGTGCCTAAGCAGGGACTCTTACAATACAGTAAGTCCACAGACTCTAAAAGCTTTCAATCAAGAGAAGCAACTTGTAAGAGTTGCATCAACTTTCCAACCACTGTCAGCCAGTTCAGGTTTCCGTAGGTTTTCCCCCTCACTGGATGAAAGGAAAAGGGAATCACATGCAACAAGCATCTACCAGTTCAGGTTTAAGACCCACTCCCGCTGGGCCTAGCTACTTTCAGTGGAACAGTCTCTGTGCTACAAGGTTAGCTAAGCCTCTGTTTCCTGAAGCAGGTTTACCGGCACTGCTCGCTCAACATTAAAGCAAATAAAAGTTGCATGTAGCATAGAGGTCCCTCTTAATCAGGAGCAAAAGGGGCAGGTCAAATGGTCCAGGATCACCCACAAAGGGGGGGGGGGGGGAAGAGATTCTGAAATTAAGAAGAATTGCGTTGTGGGAGGTAGCTCAGGGGACTGAGATTGGTGGAAGCCCAACTGCTGCTAACCCCACCTTACAGAACAGTAGACACCATTGCAGTTTTGCACATAGAGAAAAATGAGAATCTTCATTTACCACCTTAGGAGTCTGATTACACAAAGTACAGATAAAGGCTGCTGTAACTAGAAAGTCCCGTAATACTGTATCCTGCAACCATCACCAGCCTGTCAGCTAGGGAGAGACAAAAGTCTCCACGGACTTCAATATGTCTTACCCTCCTCACTCCCAATTAGCGTCAGGTTATTTTTCAGTACAAAGGTGAGGTCTTGAGACGAATATATTTCCACTCCCTCAATTAACAGGCAGAGAGGTTATGACTGAATCGTATTTCCTGTATTATTCACTTATGATCCCAGCTGTTCTTTTTCTACTTGGAATCTTGTCTAGGCTTAAGGTTATTAAGACAAACCCTTGATTTAACAAGCAGTGGCTTCAGTCACCTAGTACATTACAGTGTTTTTATATAAGTATAAAAATAGCTTTCACTTAGCAGACCCAGTTCACATGCAATAGCTGCATACAGGCGGTCACATTTAGAATCTGAGAAAGAAAAGTTCTTTAAACATGCTCTTTAAATGTGAAAACAATTCTGCAGCGTGGTGCGCAGACACATGTAAAGCTGACGGGACACATGCACACACTGCTCAGCCCTTCAGCAAAAAGCTACTTTACGCTGGCTCCCGACTGCATGCTAAAAATCACAAGCAACCTCCGACTTTAGTGAGCTTGCGGTAACTCACTATTTCCTGCTTCACCTGGTCTCACTATACTAGTGATACTAACACTTAAGACGGTCTTCCCTCCTCATTGCTTCCCCCAGGTCTGTCTCAAAGACGTTTCTCGGTGTGAGGAGGAGTCAGTGTTGCAGCACTATGGACGCTAGGAACAATATGGCTCTAAGGAGCCTCTCTTTGTTTGGGATGCACGTTACATAAGAGCGCAGCTATCGCATCAACGGAATCTAAAACACCCTAACAAACCCAACACTCTGCATTGCAGCTTCCTCTGGTACATTAGAAATTTACATTCAATTTCAGCACTGTCTCACAATCACATTAGACAGAGGTTTAAAAATATATATATACACAGTTCAGCTACTCTAGTAAAACCCATGTTCCCCCCGAATCAGACAAGAACAGTGCTAAAAAGAAATAAAACCAAGGTGATCTTTTCCACCAAGACTTTTCTCTCACGTAAAAGAACTTTGGGGGCTGGCATTGGATGTACTGCAGTAATCTCTAGCCAAGGGGTGGCAATGGATGAGATGTAACCTCCTCGGAGATTCTCCTGGAAGGAAGAGATGCATGACAAAAGCAAAGCATGAATCCTTCAGCACTCACCATAAAGGCAATATGAAGGTTCTGGCACAGTTTGCAATGTGGGAGGAGCTTTGAAAGTCCTCAATATCCAACGAATAGGCTCAGTGAAACGCAGTACTGCATGCAGCATCCAGAACTACCCAAGGGATGCTATGGAAGAGGTAGTAGAGAAGTTGCAAAGGCATGGCATTAAAAATAACTAACTAACTTGGAGTGGTGAGACAGAGCCAGAAGCAGCACTCGCTGCCGCCGAGCCTACGCTCATTTTCCTATCCAATGCAAATCTAGACCCGACACAAAACTACAAAGGATAAAACATTTACTCCAAGTACATTCAATTCCAGATCCCTCCTGAGCACCTGCCCTAAGAGGCTCCTTGTCCCCATCCCCCCCTCTGCGTGCAGCTTCAGCCGAGTTACACTATTCGTTCTCTACACTCTGAGAGAGCAACCAACAGGGGCCCTTTTTGCTATTCAACTAGCATATTTCCTTCAAGGTTACACCACAGCAGTGCTGCAAAGTCCTAGCAAGCTTTAAAGACTTGTAGGTCTCCTTCCCCATCCCCAGGTCATCAAGAAAAGAGAATGCTGCAAATGAACAAGGCACAGTGCTCTACATTCACACTGAAGGGGGGTCTCCGTGCAGTCTAAGATACAGGACTCCTTACACCTTTTCGTCTTCCAGCAAAGCTGAGAAGTCAACAGAAGAATACACGCTTTGATCTCTAGCTCATTGGCTCAGCAACAATCAATTCCATGAACCATTAACCAGCACAGACAATGCAAAGGGACACTGTGAACTATTTAATGTGGGCAGGTAATTTTTAGCCTCCATCATGGTTGGAAGCTTTAATATATATATATATCTCAGTATCACCCCTACACTTGGGCAAATGTATTTTGCTGTATATATAAAATAGTCAAAATCCACAGGGGTCATACTTCACTCCTATGCACTAGCAACGCTGATGTCGCCAGGAAAATGCAAAGTTTTAACTTGAATATACAAGTTACCATGCACTGAGGGGACTGGACGCTACTCGTCAGATGTCACCCCATAAGGATAGCCGACTTCTCCCACCCTCCCTGCGCCATGAACATGAAAGGAATGGTGTTCTTAGTAAGGTTTTTAAAAGTTGACAGTGTCCCTTTAACATTTAAAGATGGAGTGGCCAATATTTTTAGATCTCATTTCTTTGCTGGAGTACAACACATCCAGTTCTCAGCTGCTGGGAGTCGCACAGAAATCAGGTTCCTTCAGACACTGTTTTCTACACAGCAGACTCTTGCTTGCAAGTATGTTGACTGCTTTGCATTCTTCCCGATATATCAGATATTTGTAAATAGCCAAATCAAAATCAGAGTCCACAGAAGGGCAGCCCAGGTGATACTAAATTTTGTACAAAAAGCTGGGAACGTAGTCAAATCTGAGCATAGGGTTAATACCGCTGACAGGTTCCTGAATGTACTGCAATTTCAACAGCTCTGCTAGGTACTGTACCACTTTGACATCTTCATTCACAAGTCCCAGATGAAGTTTCAGAAAGTTCATCCTGCGAGACACAATGGATTCCTCTGTTTCGGTTTCGTTGATGGGAAGGTGCAAGTGATGGCAGAAGGCGTACAGGAAGGCCTTAGAACACAGCTGAGTTAGAATATTTTGGACATGCATATAGTAGGTGCTTCCTCGTTTGATCTGAGTGCGGTGATCAGCAAGCCTGGGCACCAGGGTTCCTTTATAAAGGGGGCAGCGTAGGGTCCTACTGTCTGCATCCAGAATGCTGATGTACCGGCTGTATCGACCCAAGGAGTGCAGCATATTAACACCAGCAGGGGAAACCACTCTGCGAAAGAGAAGAGAGATACAGCATGCTAAGGAACACAAGGGAAGCTGTGAAACACTGACAGATGATACAAAGACACGACGTTTGCAGAAACTAGATTGAAAGATTTCATAAACTACAGTGTGATCATCTTTAAGAGGAAACTTGTCACTCGGATTTGGTAGCAGAGATCGAATGTAGAGGAGCCTATAAAGGTGTCCACAGTGAACCTCGGCTTACACTGAAATACTCCTGAGGGAATTCTGCGCCAAAAAATTAAAAATGATGTGCAGAATTTAACAATATTGTACATATGTTATTTGTCAATAAATAAATGTGGTCCCAGCATGGCATGGGGAGCAGAGGCCATTGGCTGCATTGAGGTGGGAGATCACCCTGAAGCCCCCCCTCTCCTAGTACAGGGGCTCGGCAGTGAGCCTGCACCTGAGCCTGACACAGTGCAGGGGCTGGGCCTACCCCAGAAACATCTCGGGGCCCTGCCCCTCTGTGCCAGGCACACCTGTTGTGGGTGGGCAGGCTCAGCCCAGCAGGATCCAAGTGTGGAGGGGCTTAGTGTGGGGGATCAGGTTTCTGTGTGGGGCAGTGTGGATGCGGGCGGCTCAGTGGGAGATCTGGATTCACAGGGGCTCATTGGGGGGTTCCAGGTGCAGGGGCAATGGGACTCTGCAGGGGATCCAGGCGAAGGTGGTTGGGGCTTGGCGGGGGGGGGTGTCTGGGTGTGGGGAGAGGGGGCTTGGCGAGGGCGTCGGTGTGGGGGGTCCAGGTGCTGGGGGGGGCTCATTGGAGGGGTCCAGATGTAGGGTGGTAGGGCTTGTCAGGGTGAGGGTTCGATGGACCTGCTTAACAGGGGAGCCGAGGGGATACCGCTTCCCACCCATGATTCCTCTATTCCCTTTTCTTCTCCATTCCCCTTCCCTCCCTCCCACATTCCTCTGCCCCTGTCCTATTCCACCCCCCCACTGCCTCTTTCCCCCACCCCCTCAACTCCCCCACTTGGGCACTCACTGCTCCACAAAAAACAGGAAGGCTCCCAGCACAGAAAAGGGTAGCAAAATTAGCACTAGGACCCAGGAGGCGGCATTCAGCTGCAGAGTCAGCAGAGCAGAGATTCAGCCTCCTTCCTTCAGCTGGGCAGCTTTGCACTTGCAGAAGTGAGGGGGGGAGGCAGTGGCCAATTACCCTGTGTGCCCCCCCCCGTGCCTTGCCCCTGTTTGGGGGGGCCCCCCCCCCCCCCAAAAAAAACCCTGCACCTGTGGTCGTCCCCCCACCCTGGGCGGCTTTCCTTCAGTTTTTGGCAGGGAAACAGGAATTCTGCGGGGGTGGGAGGTGTTCTCCGGGCGCGCTGTCCCCCAGAATCCCCCCAGGAGTAACTTAAGCGAAATGCCTCAACTGCTTCAATGGACTGTCAGTTCTCAGCAAAGCACCAGTTCAACTACAGTGGTGAGCCAGTGTGCTAACTGCACAATCACCACCTGGAAGTTAAATACTATACCCAGAGGGAATTACTGCTTCCTGCTGAGTGGGGGAGGTGGTGGATAAGAAGTCAAGTCACTACTATCCAGGGGCGTGCAAGAACTAAGAAGAAATCACTGGTGAACAGATGCAAATATTGCTACTGTTCTCTACTGGAAGTGAAGGAACAACCTTTAGGGGTCCCCTTTTCCAACAGCTGACCATGTCCCCCAGAATTATTTTTGCTAGATAGTTGCTTTGATGTTGGTGAAACTCTACTTGTAGAGAAACTTTTTGTAAACAATCCTTAGACAAGAGAGTTCCACTACAGAGTCTGGGCATTTCTCGCTGAGATGCGAAGTCAAAGGACATTCACAACATGCAGTCACCTAACAAGTGTGTGTGATTTAACCGAGATAATCATAACCCTAAGACAACTTACTGCTCCCAGTTCTGCGTGGTTATGGTTGCCTTGTCAGGAGAGGTGCACCCCACCATCAAACCAGAGAGAAGAGTTGTTGATCTGTAACAGGGGGTACTAGCCATCCCTACAAACTCTATTCTCCACCCAGACACCAAAGCCAGAGCATAGTAGTAACTGGTAGCACAGTTAAAGAACTGTTATTTTGACTTACATGGATGTTGAATAAATGTACCATTCCAGAACACAGCTTAATTCTATAAAGGTAGGAAATGCAACATGCAAAGGCACTGTTTTTATATCGAGGCAAACAAAGTAATACTGTACGTTTTAAGAATTGAATAATTAGATTTTAGAAATATCTTACAGCCCCAGGGAAACCCTCTTCCAGTGCTGCTTTTCCACCGAATATCTTCACCTAAAGCAAAAGTTTCCCCATAAGCCAAACTGAAGTTTGACCCTTGCAGCACATGGAGCAATTTGGGCCTTTCGTGCCATTTTACAGTGTGGTTTCACTCTAAACGCGTTCCACTGTATTTAGACACTTCACCGCAGGGCTCAGAACAGGACTTTTGCTTCTCTCCCCATCACCTGACTGGCGGGGTTGCTAATACACGGATACAAGCAGGCCACTTTCCCTCTAACTCAAACAACTGCTGTTGGTCAGATGTTCTAGCCTTTCATTTAATCAAAAGCACATTTCTTAATAAAAACCTAATGGAAAACTAAAGGCCCATGTGACAAGGAGGACGGTTTAAAACAAACTTCAGCTAGAAGAAAAGCAGACTTCTACCCAAGAGGTTCCAACCCCTCTGGAGCACAAGAAGGAATGAATTCAAAGAGACACCTTAAAGTATTATGGCCATGCTCCAGCAAAGCACTGGACCAATACACTTGCTTGAGTGCTTTGCTGGATGGGGCTCTTTGGTATTTTAGCTGTATGATTTCCCATTGACTTTAACAGGAATCTGATGGCCAACACCCAACAGAATGCATTGGAAGTTTAACACTTAAAAGAATTTCTGGGAAGGAAAGTACAGGAGGAAATACCACCCTTTATACCAGTGGTCCCCAAACTGCGGAGCACGCCACCGTAGGGGGGCACAGAGGAACATTCTGGGGGGTGCGGCAGGTTCAGGCCAGCTCCTGGAGGGGGCGGGGAGGTAGCGCCAACCAGCTTCACCCCCAGCAGAGGCCCCAGCTTCAGCTCTTGGGCCCCAACCGCAGCACTGCTCCCGGCCCCTGGGTGGGGTGTGACATAAAAAGTTTGGGGACCACTGTCTTATACAGACACATGTACACCTAACAAGCAGAAATGTGTAGCAACAAGCCCCACCCAATGAAAGTGACTGGGAGGGGGGGTGCTTCCCGTTTCAATAGTATCAATTCCCCTTCAATACTTCCTTTTTTAACGTAAGAAGTCTCAAAAAAGGAACTATTCGCTTGGACCTCTTAACATTAATAAGCCCATGAATCTACTATTTGAAGGAGATCTCTGTTAGTTTACCTCTGCAGTCCAATCAGCTTCCACTTCTGAAAATCCATGATATTCAAAGGGGAAGTGACCCAGTGTTTCACAGGCTTGGCATACACCCCACAATTAGGAACAAAGATGGAGAGAGCAGTCACAAGTTTCTTTACCATTGCTTCATCTTCCCCCAGCACTATTAGCGTCCTTCCACTGAGCAGAGAATATATTGCAGGATGAGCAAAGGGATATTGCCTAATGAACTTCAAGGCATTCTGGCCAGCCTTTTTTTTGTGCCTTTCATTAAAGTGACTGAGAGGATGAGCCGGAGAAGGAGTCTCAGAACATGTGGATGCTGCACTGCTCACATAGCTTGTGGAGTCTGAGTATTCATCCAGACTAATTCTACTGGCCTCTCTACTGCTTAAGTAACGCGGATCAAGTTCATATGAAAGCAGTCCTCCTGAGACATCATCATGTGAAGAACAGTCTGTGAAGTTCACATGAAATCCCTGATCCACCTGTCTATATGGCTGTGGTGGAATACTGACCACACCATCATCATCACAATGTTTGTGTGTTAGGTCAGGTAGAGGCTCTAAAAAGTTTGGAGACTCTTTCCCAATACAACAGGCAGAATCAACTGGCAATTTCTCCTGTTCAGAATTGCCTTCCATCTCTTCAACGTTAGATGGATTTAAACTCGGGCTGACGTGAATACCTCGACCTTCATCATCTGCATAAGATTCTTCATTAATGGCACTTGGGTAGCTTGCTTTAAAATCTTCAGGGATCAAAGATTCTGAAGGACACAAGCTGAGGACTTCAATGCTGTCCTCACTGATGGTCCTTCTGCTAACTGCCTTGCTCCTGACCACCTGTGGACTTGGGTGGATAGGCAAACTTGCCTGGCTCTCAGATTTTGTCAGAACAGCAGTAGACTTTTCTGTTCCCAAAACCTCAATGCTTTCACCGCTACTAATACTCCCTTTAATGTCTGCATCAAGGTATTCCAAATTATCCCGTTCAAAAGCAATAGGTTCAGTCACTTCTGGTTCTTGGGAATCTTCAATCTCCTGCTCCATCTTGATAGGTACAGACTCCACACTAGATTTGTAAGATTCCAAGCTGATTAACACTTTAGGAATTGGAGATTCTTCCAAACACTTGGTGTTGACAGTGTCTTGATTAGATCCCTGACAACCACTGTACTGTTTTTCAGCTGGTTTTTCATCTAAAACAGACTTATCTTCAAAAAGGAAGTTAGTTATACTTTGCTGCTTTAAAAGTGCTTTACAGATCTGATTGGTCAAAAGGTAGCACACATCGCCTCTAAATGTTTTCTCTATTTGATTTAACTGATCAAGAGTTTGGGTGAAAAAATAAACATCACAGAGTTCCTCCAAGGTTTTCAGCTTCTTGTCAAAACATTTGGCAGATTTTGCTTTGATGAGTTTAGGGGTGTAAGATGGCATCCGTGCATAAAGATGCGTTTCACTGGGCTCATCAGGGTTAGAGGTAGTATAGTCTTGATCAAAGCTTGGGTTAGCTTGATCCAGTGCACACACTGGCTCATATGGATGGAAATCAGAATCCTTCAGTTTTCTATAAGGATATGACCTGATTTGCTTTAACAGGTCTTGATGCTCAATAATGGACTTTTCAACACTAGCTAGTTCATTAGCTTTCTCAATGGCCTGGGTTGTGTAAAATCCTTTGTCATTTGCTTTCTTCTGTATCTCTGTTTCATTGTGCAGCACTGTCCTGGTGTAATCAAGGTCTTTCAGTTTCTTTTCAAGTTCATTGGCAAAAGCTTTCCTGTTACCAGTCTTTAAGCACTCTGATGCTTTGGAGAACTCTGTAGAGAGCTCCTGAAACTGTTGCATGATTTTGTGCTCGTCAGTGGAAATGTACGCCATGCAGAAAGGCCTCACAAAGCCTCTAGCTTCAAGGTCATAAAGAGTTAGATGGTGCACATAAGCAAAAGCTCCTTCCTTGGAATCTCCCAACACCACTTTGGAATCCTCCACAAAGTTTAGCTTTGGGTAGGAGCATCCAGGAGGGTGCCCCACAAAGGAGGCTTGATAATCCACAGACATGATCCGGAGGGAAAAATAGTTCAGATCAAAAGTGCCAGAGACTTTGGCATCATCCGGGATGGTCAACAAAGGCTGCGGGCCCACTTGCTCTGAGAACTCGGAGATGAGAATGAAGTCCTTGGTGAACCTGGAGCCTGAAAACTTGGACCAGGGGTTGGCACCGTGGTTAGCAAAGGGGAACAGTGGCACAGAGTACTCCTCGGGCAGGGATGGTTCATTGTATGCCTCCTCTTCAAACTCTTCCTCTTTGGTAAAAGCCACCACATCAGGGGCGCTGATCATATTTATAGGTGGAGTGAAAGGACATGGAAAAGGGAACCCTTCCCCCAACCCCAAAACTGAAAAGATCAACCAGAACCCATCAGGGGAAGAAACGCTTCTCACACTAAAGGAACTGTCTCCTTTCCCAACCCCTGTCCAGGGCTAAGGTCCTCCCACCTCAGGGTCTCTGGGGGGTGGGAGGGAGTCAGCCCTCCTCATCCAAGGTGCCTGGCAAGTTAGTTCCCCATATTCCTTAGTTCTCAGTCCCCGGGATCAGCTGTCTCAGCCCCAGCCAAGCACTCAGCACCCCTAGAGATCAGCTTCACGCCGTTTCCAGGTACCCCTAACTCCCCAGTCCTTGGGGCTCAGTCTCAGCCTCTCCCCCACCCCAGGTTCACAGTCACGAGCCCAAAGGACCGGCCCCCCCACCGCTCCGGGATGCCGGGGGCGGGCCCCCCCCCGCCAGCTCCTCGCTCACGCTGGTCGCCTCCCGCACAGGGCCGGTTCTCTCCCCGACTCCGGACACGGGCAGGGGCCGGCTCTGCCCCCGCCAGCTCGGGCTGTCCTTGCAAGCCCGGAGGGCGGGCCGCTCCCCCGGCCCGGGGCCTCCTCCACGCCAGGCGCTAACGCCAGCCGAGCCGCCCCGGCCCGCTTCTCCCCGGCTGGCGCTCGAACCAGGAACCGTCACTTCCCTCACAGGGCCCGCGGCCCGGCAGCCATCTTCCGATCACATGACCCGTTCAGGAGGTGACCCCCTGACCCGGAAATGGTTTCCGTGCCCGGGGGTTGTTCTGTTTACCGCTGTCAGTGTAACCCTCCAGACGTTATTGAAAGCCTCGGCGGCGCCTCGCGGGCAGGAGCAGAAGCGAATCACCGTTTTTAAAAATAGAAATGAAGCCGCGGCGCCTCTTGGGAGTTGTAGTTCTCGCCCGCAGCAGGCGGCGGTGCCACTTTACGGCAAGGCGTAAAAACAGGTAAACGGCGCCCTTTCCCTCTCTCGTCACGACAGTGTGCGCCGCGGCGGCGTGGAATTCGGCTGGGAGGAGGGAAGGCGAAGTATTGGAGGGAATCGTAGCGCTCTGGTTCTGGGAGCCCTCAGCACAGCGGGGAGCGGAGCCCCTGGCATTAGGCTGAGGGGTGAGGGGGATCCCCTGCCATTGGGCTGGGGGGGCAGGGAGGGGCCCAGGGAGGAGGGGGAGCCCTGCCATTGGGCGGGGGGGGGGAGGGTTCAGGAGGTTGAGTCTAGTGGGGAAAGGACATGGGTGATGGGGTAAATACTCCATTGTTATTGGGGAAGGGACTGGAAATCTCTTGTAGCTCAGATATACATCCTGAGTTAGCATCTGCTTTAACTTTTAAAAACACGTGAGGTGGAATTTACAGTGAGCTGCCAGCAGACATCAGTGGGGAAGCTTGAGGGTCTCTAACTACTGCCCCATCAAAATCATGCCAGGGGTACTTTAGAGTGGTTGCTCACCGTGTGAGATCGCCTCCTGGAGGTGGAATCCTTAAGCCAAGACTTTTACTGATACCTGCTGGGTGTCTGATTGCGGGAAAGTGGCAGCAGCCTGAGGAAAGGGCAACATGTCTTGGCAAGTTGGGAGCTGCCCTCAGCTCTCAGAATGAACTTTCAGGCCAGGCTTTTTGCCCGCTGTGGGGTCAGGTTGCTGTCTCAGTCCTGGAGTCTCTTCTCCCAGGCTGCAGAGGATATGACATTCCGAAAGATTCAGAAGGTCCTCTGTGTGGCAGAGAAAAATGATGCTGCCAGAGGAATTGCAGATATTCTCTCCAATAGCAGAATGAGGCGGGTAAGAGAGTAAAAGCAACGGTTTCTTTTTGGGTCACTTTCTACTTGTGCTTTGTTTCTCCAGCTACATAAACAACTTGTTAGGGGTACTTGCCAATCATTCAGTTGTTTCTGGGTTAATTCATTTGGTCTTAAAATAGATATAACATAGTGGGGCTGCCCTAGAGAGTCTAAATACCACTACTGAGACTGTTTAAAGCTGATGTTATCTTTATGTGATCACATTAAAATGCAAGGCTTGCATTGTCTGCTTGAGCTCCCATTAGAGCCAGGAAATGTGCAAGCTGCATCCTCATTTTAGTGCCAATTTAAATCAGTCCCGACCTGCAGCACCCTGTTTTGTTAGAACCGTGGGCCACTCTGCAGAGCTCTACCAGTGCACTTCAATCCTTACATGCAACAGCTTGTGCTATTCCAGTCTCTGGCCTTTCCCAAACAGATTCCTACTGAAGATGAACTGTGCCAGGTTAGGTGAGATGGACAAATGCGTATCGGACAAGATGAGGCTGACAGCACCAGACTCATTTCCCCTTGTGACTGAAGCAATGTTGGAATCCTGTTCTTTAGTCCTAATCTTTGTTTCCAGACGCACAGAAATATGGACTGTGTCTTGTCTGTTCTAGTGAGGTGCTGCCTTGGTGAATTTTCAGCTGTCATTCCTAACTTGCAATCTGTTGTATATGTGAGAAATATTAGAACTTGAAACAGCCACGCGCATCTCCTGCCATGTAACGCAATTGGTTTAGAGGTCAAAAAATGCTGCTTCTTGCAGTGCTGTTATTGCTCATCAAATTCCAGTGGCTTAAATTTTTAACACAGTGAATATGATTTAATGGTTAGAGCAGAGAACTCAGTGTACTGTTCCTGTTCTGCCATTCATATAAGGCAACACCTCCCTTTTCCCCCTTCCTGGGCAAGCTATACCCTTTTATACCAATATTCCAGTCATGCACATTATCCACCTCTGTGATGCCAACTATGTCGTCGTTGTGTTTATTAACTAGCATTTCAAGTTCTTCCTGCTTATTCCCCATACTTCTCACATTAGCATACAGATCTCTACGGGCATGGCTACACTGGAAACTTCAAAGCGCTGTCGCGGGAACGCTCCCGTGGCAGCGCTTTGAAGTGCGAGTGTGGAGAGCTCTCCCAGCGCTCCTGGTAATCCACCTCCATGCGCTCCCAGCGCTCGGAGCCTGTTACAGTAGCGCTTTAAAGCGCTCAGACTTGCTGCACTCGGGGGTGATTTTTCACCCCCCTGAGCCAGCAAGTTAGAGCGCTATAAAATGTAAGTGTAGACAAGCCCTAAGATACTGATTTGATTTCCCCTGTATGTTCTCTCTTATCTCCCCCTTATCCCTGCTATAACAGCCCATGCTCCTGCCAGATCTGACCCTTTTCCCAGGTCTCCATGTTTTTGACTTACCTGTGGGCTTTTGTCATCTGCCCCTGTCGAACTTAGTTTAAAGCCCTTCTCACTAGGTTAGCCAGTCTGTATCCAGATATGCTCTTCCCCTTCCTAGATAGATGGACCCCATCTCTGCTTAGCAGTCCTTCTTCCCGGAACAGCATCCCATGGTCAGGGAAGCCATTGTTATGTGACAATGGTCAATTCATGTAACCTCTCAGTACTTCAATCTACCCTTATGTAAAATAGGTCTAATATCCTTATGGCAGGGTGCTGGGAGGCTTAATGTTTATAAAAGTGCAGGTAGATCCTAGGTTGAAAGATACGATAGAAGTAAAAAAAATATTGATTACTTGAGAATTGATGGTCTGAATCAATCTAGATAACGACACGCTTCCAAAGAAGATAATGTGAAATATTTGGTCCCAATCTAGAAACCTCTACAAACCTTGCTAAGTGGAGGATACACTCGGAACAGTGTGTGCTGAATTACGTGTCGTTTTTGTAAGCTGACAGTTGTTCATTGGGAACTTGGAATATTTTTCAGTCTTCAACATGTCTCTCGGGTGTTGTGCAGTGCTCTGTTGTACAGTGCTCTGTTGTACAGGGCTCTGACACTGTAAAGCACCATTAAGTGTCAAATGTTTCTATAAATGGCCAGTATCATTTCCATTCAGCCTGCCTTTCCTCTAGATCTTATTTAATTTAATCTGAAAAATGATTGGACACCCGAACACCAGCAGCCTGTTTTTCATTTGTCACATATTTACATGGTTTCTGCTATAGCTGTTGTTTGTGTACATTGATTTGGAGTGTTTTGTTTTGTTTCGGTGGGGGAGCAATTTTTTTAAACATCTTTTCCATTTTTTGTCTAGAGAGAAGGGTTTTCCAAATTCAACAAGATCTATGAATATGACTATCATATGTTTGGCCAGGTAGGGTTCCATCTTTTTTTCATCACGCTGTATAACCATTCTGGTTCAGGGAAAAACAAAATGCTGATGGATCATCTAACAAAAACATTAACTACAATGGTACAGAATTATGGATTCAGTAATGGAGATATCTGTGCAAGGAATGTGTGTATGAAGAATGACCAAATTATTGTGAAATTGAGATCTCAAGTTTTCATTTGAACACATAGGGGAAATGTCTTCTCCACTATTAGTGTTGTGCTGTCTTTATCTCCTACAGATACAGTATGGTTCAGTGGTTAAGGGCCGGGTCTAAGAGACAAGAGATCTGACTTCTACGTCTGGCTCTGCCACTGACCTCCAGTGTGGCCTGAAGTCACTTTACATCTCTCTGCCCTGGTTTTCCCATCTGTAAAATAGCATTGTGAGATCCATCAATGAAAAGCTCTCCATGTATGCTAAGCATTATTAAGTCAAGGAGGCATTTTCCATCTGATCACTCATATATTCAGAATTCCCAGATTATATACAATAACGTGTGTACAATGCTCAGCTATGGCTGGAAGGGAGAACTATTACTATGTCAGTAGAAGCAAGGCAGATATTGACTAGAAACTGATGTGTCTGATCCATCAAATGAGAGCCATGTGTCTGGAGCTCGTGGACACCAACATAACCAGGCTTTAGCAAAACAGAAGCAACTATTAGAAACTAATTGTCTTAATCCATTTCCTGCAGAATGTTGCTGTGGCGATGACCTCTGTTTCGGGACATTTGCTGGCTCATGACTTTAAGATGCCATTTCGCAAATGGTTAGTACCACTGATCTGAGAGAGCTGGTGCCATGCTGCTTGGCATCTTTTTTTATGCTGAGATGTGCAGCGCAATGAGCCTTTTAAGGTCAGCCTGTGAAACGTAACTTATGACAACTAATGAACTGGCTAATGTGTATGTGTACCAGTGTCCTCATCTAAGACAAGGACAGTATATAACCACCATTCTGGCACTTCAGTACACCAGTAAAAGATAGAAAGCACCAGGTAATCACTTGTGACTGTTTTGATTTCTTTTGTACATGAAGTCCTGCTGTTTATCATCTCTTCCCCAGGCATAGCTGCAACCCACTTGTACTCTTTGAGGCTGAAATTGAGAAATACTGCCCTGAAAACTTTGTGGATATTAAGGTATGTGCTTTTAAAAGGCTACGTGATACTCAAATATTAGTGACAGGTTCCACAAATATTGGTGCAGACAGAGAGAGGACTGGACCTCTGTCCATAACCTTTAGCTCTCTGGGACTGTAGCCAACATAAATATTTTCTCTCTCGTTCTTCAGACTATACATGCTGTCTGCCTTTGAACTTAGTTTCCTAGCCTACGCACAATTAGGCAGTCAGGTCAAAGGCCTGATTTATTTAAAGTAGAATCCCCTCTATTGGAATCAATGTATTAATGGCCCCAGTTCCATCTAGATTACATCGGAAAGTCCTGTGTTTAATAAAACATATTAAGGGACACGATCCAAATTTAGATCATGACTATTTTTGTATAAAATGGATGCAGGTAAGTGAGTATTTACTATAGTCATCAAAACCTGTTAGCTCACGGACTAGCCTCGTGAGATACAAATCTTGTTCTCATAAATGGCCATGTGGCACTGCTCTCATACAGCGTTACTCCAGCACCGCTTTGCAACCAGGAAATTAGTACAATGCCTGAACACTCCCCTAATTAGCTTAGGGAAAATTAATGAGGTCCTACTCTCTCTGGTGTGTTTTGTATGAATAAAATTATATTTTAGTTGAAAATTTGCAGAGCAGCCAATGCAGTTAATTTCAGATATATGCACAAGAGAGAGGAAAAAGTACACACATGGTGGTCTCATGTGCACATACATCTCTGCAGTCAGTAAGGCTAAAATAATGGGATATGTTGCATGCAATAGAATGGAAAATCAGAACAATTCACTATAATAAATTTGTCGCTATGGATACGTGTTCCGTTTCAAGATCAAGTTAGACTGTTGACGTTGCTGTTGGTGAGTCACTCCTAGACTAAATTAGATGGCATGATAAGTGACTTGCTGTGTCTCCTGCTGTGCCATTCTCTCATCTCAGAAAACCCTAGAACGAGAAGCCCGACAGTGCCAGGCTCTGGTGATCTGGACCGACTGCGATCGAGAAGGAGAGAACATTGGTTTTGAGATAATCCATGTTTGCAAAGCTGGTGGGTGGAGGTCTTACTGTTTCATTCTTTGAAATGCTGACTAAAAAGATATCTTGTTCAGCAATGTAACCCCAAAGGCTGCTGCTGAATGTTTGCAGTAGATCCAAGTAGAATGCACTGGCTGTGGTGTTGACTGTACCAGGGATGTGTCAATATAACATGTCACCAGCAACGGGGCTACATTTCCAGTCCATTGATTTCAACGGAGTCTTGGTGGGTGGAGGCAGCACAGCTGGTATGGAGAGGGTTAACATTTAGTGAGGGGTTTTTGTCTAACGCATTGATTGCTGCCATAGCCAAAATATACAGTTTAAGTTGGACAGAACTTGCAGTCAAGGTATAAAAGCTCGTCTTGGCTGTCTGGTAATGTTGGGTATCAGAAGTGAACGTAGAATTTTCTCAGCTGTATTGTAAACACATCTTTCTACCCATACAGTGAAATTCCATCTAGGCTTGCTTAATTGTCACTGGGCCAGTTCACTTTCCAGATAATGTAAAGAGATGAGATGGGGACTGTGAATGTAGTCACATTAAGATGACCAAGCAGGAGTAACTTAGGTTTCTACTTTCTCCAAAGTAACTGAGCTTTTTCCTCTGTCCCTCTCTCCCACTGCTAGAGGCCTTGTCAGCACTTTTCCATTTATGTTATGATAACTCTAGGCCAGTTTTGGGAGCTGCAACCTGCACTTGGGAGTGCAGAAGGGTGTCATTGGAAACCATCACCTGGATCCTTTTGACTGCAAAGATATAAAAATGGCCCCCACGTACTAGATGTGGGGTTTTTGTTTTTAAACTAGATTTACAAGAGTGAAATCAGTGACACTAACTAGGACATTATAAAGCTTCAGTAGTCTAAAAAGGACTTTATTTTTGGACTCCAGATCAGCCTATATATGTCGTCTACCTTGAATGGGGTTACTTTGAAAGCTTAAACTGGTTCTGGTTCTACTACCGATAGTTTTAAAGGAAATCACTGAGTGTTCAGTCTCTGCCATTGGGTTGAAAATCATGTTTGATCCCTCTTTCTGGTTGACAGTGAAGCCAAGCCTTCAGGTGTTCCGAGCCCGCTTTTCCGAGATCACTCCTCGTGCCGTAAGAGCAGCCTGTGAGAACCTCGTCCAACCCGATCAGAACATTAGCGATGCTGTGGATGTCAGACAGGAGCTGGACCTTAGGATAGGTATGAAGCTAGGGTGGGCAGTAGCTAAGTTTTTGATGCTCTGTAAATTTCTCCTTAAAGGGATTCTGTAAAATTGCCCTGGCAGGTAATTGATGTTCGGGAGCATTCATTGCTTTGCTATCAATACATAGCTCACAAAGTGGAGGGGTTAAAGTATCTAAACTCCTTTAGGCTATTGTGTTAGTTCCAGGATAAAGAGCTGGCATCAACCTCTCGTTGTTTATTCTTCCAAAGCACAGCAGGGGATAGTGGTTCAAAGTCATCTATTTGCACATCCCTGTGACATGAGACAGAAATGCAAAAATTGATTTCTGGGGCAGGAGATTTAGCTCTGAGACCAGTAGATCATGCCGTCACTCAGTTGTTTCCAATAAAATCGTTGCTCTTTGAAGGAGCTGTTAGGTTCTTAACTATTTCTGTGACACTTGCTTGGCCTCTGCATTTCATGTCAGTTGAGTAACCGAAACCAAGCTTGCAGGTAGTGTGATTACTTTTTAAAACGATTATCCCAACTTTAAAATCTTTTTGTTCTCTTCCAGGTGCTGCGTTCACCAGATTCCAGACCCTGAGGCTCCAGAAGCTCTTCCCCGACGTTCTAGCCGAGCAGTTGATCAGCTACGGTAGCTGTCAGTTCCCAACTCTGGGATTTGTGGTAGAAAGGTTTAAAGCCATCCAGGCCTTTGTTCCTGAGGCCTTCTATAAAATTAAAGGTATGTGCTGGGACATTAGTGCAGTGCTCTCAGGGTTCAGTGCTTTTGAAAAGGAAACGAAACACGGCTTGACTGAAAAATACGAATGAGGGAGATGCTTCTGTGTAATGCACAAACATTGCTACAGACGTGCCATTTTCCCCTTCCTTTGCCATGGTCATTCAGCACAGTTGGGAAGGTTTCCCAAAAGTATGCGAGCTTTCTATGGCCCCCTTTCCGTCCCTGTCTAGCCAGTGCAGTCTTGCTTTGTACCATCTCTCTGATGTGGTGACCTCCTTTTCAATGCAGTGACCCATGAACATGAGGACGGCATGGTAGATTTCAACTGGAAGAGGAACCGACTCTTTAACCACACAGCATGCCTTGTCCTGTACCACATGTGTATGGAGGTAGGAAACCTTGTCAACCATACAGGGTCCGGCTTCAAACAAGCATTTCTGCCTTTTACCTTCTGGTTGGCAGAAGCATTAGACAGCAGCTGCTGCCTCATAGGCACGTTTAAACAGCACTCCATTTAGACACTTCCGTTTGATTTTCCTTTCTGCGTGCTCTGTGCTTAGGATCCAACGGCAACTGTTGTCGAGATTGGGAGCAAACCGAAGAGCAAATGGAGGCCCCTGGCACTAGACACTGTGGTATGTTTGATGCTAAAAAGATTTTTTTTTTTTAAAGGAGCATTGAATACGAGTTTTAGTGACTGTCCAGGTTTGTGTGGTGAATATTCCCATTCTTCTTTGTCTCTTTATGACACAGGAACTTGAGAAGCTGGCTTCCCGCAAGCTGAAAATAAATGCCAAAGAAACCATGAAAATAGCAGAAAAGCTCTACACTCAAGGGTAAGAATTCCAGACCTGGATGTGCTGGAATTAAATACCTGTTACAAAACAGCAGACCTTTAATCGGAAATGGGAAGAGCCCACAAGAGGAACGGTGGCTGGTCAGCATCCAGTGTGGTTGATTTGTTTTTCTTTTTGTCTCTAAGGTACATAAGCTATCCCCGAACTGAGACCAACATTTTCCCCAAAGACCTAAACCTCTCTTCTTTGGTACAACAGCAGACCGAAGACCCCAACTGGGGAGCCTTTGCACAGGGGATTCTAGACCGGGGTGGGCCAACCCCTCGGAATGGGACCAAATCCGATCAGGCTCACCCTCCCATTCACCCCACTAAATATGCATGTAACCTGCAGGTGAGTCTAACACAGAGTGGATTTCTGCTATTGGCAGTGCACCTTACCAGTGACTGGGTAACATGGTGATTATAGCAGACCAGGGGCTTGCTGTGCATTTATTAGCAAATTGAATTACACTTTCCATAGCTTCAGAAGTGGGTTTCTCTCCTGAAAGATCCTTTCTAAAATATGCTACCCTGATGATAAATGTTTCTGCACAGAAAACTGGCTGAAAAATGCTATAGAAAATCTAAGCTGGAAATATGCACCTCTTACCCACTTCCAAGTTTTGACCTTTGAAGTCCACATTAGATTTTCAGTGGAGGTTCTCTTTGCTTATCCTAAAGCTGTTCACTGCCCCAAGTTACATTTCCTCATGAGTCCCAATACAAAGGAGATGCTGCTTTCAGTGCATACAGGACCTTTTCCTTATAGACACTTGTTGTTTTAAAACATAGGGACCTAAACCGCTTGACAGCCTGAAGCAAGTGATGTTTTAAAGTCCTGCTTTGTGACTGAGGGGGGAGTAATTATTATAATACGTCCTTTTCATGCAAAGATCTTAGTGCTTAACAGAGGTGTACAAGTACCTATTAGATGTATTTAAAGCACAGAGGCTAAATGACTTACCTAACGAGGTCAGTGGTATAGCTAGGAATAGAACCTAGGTCTCTTGACTCTTAATCTCTTGCTCCGATCTGCACTTCTACTGGATTCCTTTTGATGTCTTTACTTCTGGTCCCAAGGTTCTTGCATTCTGAAAGAGGGCTCTTAAACCTATACTTGTATGAGTGTGGTGTCCTTTATTTGGAGGAGACTCCTGACCCTCTTCTCTTCATGTGTTCTTAGGGGAATGAACAGCGACTATATGAATTCATTGTGCGTCACTTTTTGGCTTGCTGCTCCCAGGATGCCAAGGGACAAGAAACAACTGTGGAGATTGACATTGCTAATGAGCGATTTGTTGCTCATGGGCTCATGATCTTGGCCAGAAACTATCTGGATGTCTATCCTTATGAGAAGTGGAGTGACAAGGTAACCGTCTTGATCAAAGTGTATGTGAGATGGTAAATTGCGGAGGGATCGTTACAAGATGCAACTGGGTTTAATGTTACTCGGTAGTTAAGCCTGCCTAGGCTCTATGCGGATGTGTAAACACGTAAGGGCCAAATTCTGCTGTCAGATGTACCTGCAGGACTTCCATTGAGAACTCCCTGGTTTCATTGTTATTCTACCCCGAGGTTCATCTCTCACCTGAAGACCTCTGCAGCTCATTTTGGCAGTTTTGATTGCTCACTTCCCTTCCCCCTCCCCCATTTTACCTCCTGAGGAAGGGACGTGTCACTGGCTTGCATGAGGACCTGATTCTTTTTTTTGCAAACTTGTTGGTGCTGTCCCTTAACTTGCCAAAAGGGGTCACTGTTGAACAATGCTGGGCCCACTTTTTCTTCCCAGATATTGAGCATGCTACGCCCAAAACCTGTTAAACCCCAGGGAAGGAGACACGAGTCTCCTGCAGAACCCCTAGACCCACGCCTGCTTTGGGTTTTTAAATTCTATCTTAAACAAATGTTGCAGAAGGCTGTTTCATTGGAGTTTGTACTTCTCTCCCTCCTTCAGGTTCTCCCAGTGTACGAGAGGGGGTCTCGCTTTCAGCCCACCACAGTGGAGATGGTGGATGGGGAGACCAGCCCACCCCAGCTCCTCACGGAAGCCGATCTCATTTCACTCATGGAGAAACATGGCATCGGTCAGTATCCGCAGCATATGGAACCGTGTGACCTCATGCTGTCTAGCAGAATGGAGTTTGTATACCTCTCCCCCTTTCGCGGTCGTCTGTTAAATCTGTAGCTGTAATGGTCTCTCTCTTCCACCAGGTGGAGAATTCTCTAAATACAGCTGATACTAGATAAAAGCAGTTGTGTGGACACTTGCATTCCCAAAGTAACTTATGGAGTAACGGAAGATGGGGAGGAGCTACAGGCCGAGTCTGTATAGGACTCTGCAGATTGCAGTTTAGCTCACTGGAGATACAGCTTTACTTCCCATCTGAATCTATTTAGGGCCCAGTTGTGGCCTCCGAGTCTCCCTTACAATTGGCATTGGAGTCAGTGGGGGATGAGGGCAGCATAGGCCTGTACTTGCCCATTGTGATAAATTTGTGCCTGTATTTAGCATCCCAGGTCTCTGCATTAGTAAATACCAGCTTGTAGAGCCCTGATGGTTTCTTCATGCCAGCTATTAAATGACTGCACGACCGCTTTCAGGGACTGATGCCACTCACGCTGAGCACATCGAGACCATCAAGTCACGGATGTACGTGGGGCTTACTCCAGATCAGAGGTTCCTTCCGGGGCACCTGGGCATGGGGCTGGTCGAAGGTAAGGACGATGATTGTAATTAGGCGTGAAAATGCCTTCGCAATCCCTTCGTTTCGCTTAAAGCAAGGTATCGATCCTCAGGCTACGATTCTATGGGCTACGAGATGTCCAAACCTGACCTTCGCGCTGAGCTGGAGGCTGATCTGAAGCTGATTTGCGAGGGGAGGAAGGACAAATTTGCGGTGCTGAGGCAGCAGATCGAGAAGTACCAGAAAGTCTTCACCGAAGCCGTGGCCAAAGCCAACAAGTGAGTATCAGTGGGCAGCTTCAGAGCTGGTGCCAGTCTGTGCTGACCTCTGGAGTTGCACCCACACCACAACTGAAATGGACGCTTTTTTTTTTCCCCCTCATGACATTCCTAAACGGACTTATTGTGAAGTTCGTTGGAGCCCAGCTGTGGGAGCAGCTACTCACCCACCATCTCCGTCGTATGGAGAATGAGAGCAAATGTAAATGCTCATGGCAGAGGAAACCCATGCGACCGTGTGTGTTTCTTTCCAGGTTGGATCAGGCTTTGTCTCAGTATTTCGGAGAAGTAACGGCACTTGCGCAGCAAGAGGAGATCTACCCAGCCATGCCCGTCTCCATTCGGAAATGTCCACAGTGCAACAGTGACATGGTCCTGAAGAGCAAGAAGAATGGCGGGTCAGTGATCTCTGTTAAGCGGATGACAGCTCAGCGTGTTAACGTTGTGTGGCTCCCTTGTAGCTCAGCATAGAGCACTCTCCCAGCCCTTCTCCCCCTCACAAGGCATCTAAGCTACAATGACCAGGTGTGTGGTTATGCCACCAGGCCCCTGGGCATAAGGCCAAAGTTCAGCTGCAAGAGCAGTGCATACCCAGTTGAGCTGCGATTCTGGAAGCACATGATCGCTTTTATAAAACAGCCTCATTATGCTAGTCTTTAACAGTGGGCTGCTGATCCCTGTCCCATAAGCTTTGCAGCTGCAGGTGGAGTGGCTGATGATTTCTCTTGATTATTCCTCTTCCTCATACTAGCCCTTTACTCCTCCACAGGTTTTATCTCGGCTGCGTGAGCTATCCTACCTGTAAAGCGGCTGTGTGGTTTCCTGACTCTGTGCTGGAAGTCAGCAAGGATGACAGTGTCTGTGCAGTGTGTAAACCCCATCCGGTTCATAGGTGAGTATCATTCGTTACATACAGAAACCCACAACTGCCCCGTAGAACATCCTGGTCAGCCGCAGTGGCCTGCACTACTCTGTAGGAAGCAGTGTCCAGTTTTTGAGCTGGGCTTGGATTGCTACAGAGACAGCACATCCAGTCCCAGGACAGTCTGAAGCGGATGCTTTATCTGGCTATGGCCGCTTTAAAAGCAACACTGACAAGCATCCAAAGAAGTGCAGTCCGTTCCTCCTAGACTGGGTGAATGATGGGTGTAGCAGGAGGGCAGGTAGAATAAGCATGGTGATCCTCAAGGTTCCAGCAAAGACATGGAGGTCCCAAGAGGGGGAGAACTCTGATCTGAGATACGGATTCTAATTTTTCATTTAGGCTGAAATTTAAGTTCAAGCGAGGTAGCGTCCCACCCCTGCTGCCCCTGGAATTTGTTGGCTGTATTGGAGGTTGCGATGAGATGTTGAGAGAGATCTTGGACCTGAAATATTTACAAGGACCATCCAGACCGGTACAGTCAGTCAGCCTGCCAGCTAACTATCTACAAGCCAACCAGTCCCTTAACCGCATGGCCAGCTATGAGAATGGCCACGTGAGACCTACCACAAACCCTGGTGCAGCAAGAGCACCCCGAGCTGCTAGTCATCCAGCTCCTGCCGCTGCTGCCGAGAACAATGCAGTGGTGTGCAACTGTCGGGAGGAGGCAGCATTGCTCACGGTGCGTAAAGAAGGTCCCAACCAGGGCAGGCAGTTCTATAAATGCAGTGCCGGCAGCTGCAACTTCTTCCTCTGGGCCGATCAACAATCAGATGATGGAAACAGCGTAACCCACAGGAGCTTCTCTGCACCCCCTGATTCCTTGGGTGAAAGGCCTCCAGGAAGTTTCAGGAGCCTTGGAGGAGGAGGAAGAGGTCTGGGTCGCTACGGAAGCAACGGTTTCGACTCGGGCGGAGGGGGCGGTGGCGCGATGTGTAAGTGCGATCAGCCGGCCATCACACGCACTGTCCAGAAGGAGGGACCCAACAAAGGGCGTCAGTTCCACACCTGCCCGAAGCCGAGAGAGCAGCAGTGCGGCTTTTTCCAGTGGGTGGATGAAAACATGGCCCCAGGTGAGGCTGGGTTTGTGCTCGGAGTTGGGGTTTGGGTGGGATGTAATGGCGGGGGGGCTGTGTTTTCAAGCTGAACTGACGGGAGAGACTGGGCACTCCTCAGGCACCATCTTATAACACTTAAGATGATAATAGGAAAAGGATTGTAGAGTTACAGAACTTGGCAGAGGGACTCGGGCTGCTGTAAGATAACTCGTTTGAAATGCATTAGATATGCCCTTTAAAGAACGGTCAGTTTATTCTAAAAATCTTACCTGGTTCTTTGTAACAATAAGGAAACTCAGAAATCTGGCCTAAATTGCTGTCCCTTTGACTGAGCTAGAGCAGGGTATATCACAGGTACACAGGTATAACAGGTACACAGGTGCCCTGATACAATTTAGTTCTGAGCGGATTTATTCAGGTAATGGGACATCTCACGGCTGGCTGCGGTAAGCGGAGTGGATATTCATTTCAAAGGCACAGTTCAATGCACAGAGCTCTTAACCTTTCCTAACCTAAACTTCATCGGTTGGGGAACGTCCTGCCAACTGGAAATACCGGTTTTCAAAAAAGCTGTTGCTGAGTGGATGAGAGATTGAAAAGGGGAGTGGGCAACAATTTGGTGCTTATACGCCCTCTGCTGGCACTGGAGCTGCATTTCATCCCACCAACTGAGTTGCTCCCTCTGTTTAAGCTCCATTAAAAGCGGATCATCCTCCCTCTTGTATTTCTTCTTAATGGGAAGAGCTAGAACTGCCAGGTGGGGCAGCATCAAACCTTCCTCAGAGGGACAACAGGTGGAATCAAATGTTAAAGGGACACAGTTGGCTGTTTTTAAAAACTTTAAATCCTATCTGGAATCCTTTTATTCCTTTATTTATTTATTTTTAAAAAGGTGGGTTTTTTTCTGCTCTCTTTATTTCTAATGGTCTCTTCAGCAACAGAGAAACTGACCATATGGGGGGGAAAACAGTGAAAGTGACTATTCCTGGTGTGCTGGCAAATTACAAAGTAGGAGGAGCTGAAAAAAGATGGCTGTACAGCTCCTTTCACTTATAGTAGGTACAGAGTTTTTTTTAAAGGGACTCAAGTTTTTAAAAGTGACCCTTAAACAATTGGAACAATCAGGATATTTTTAGAAAACTTGGGGGGGGGGGAGTGAAATTAGCTAAAGTCAAGTCTACACTCTACTATTTTTGCTGTTTACAGTTTGGACTTTTGTATAGTTTAAACTAACAACTGGGATAAGCGTCTCATTTTGATCTCGTGCACTGGCGCAGAGCTGCAGGATGCTGCCCAAGAACATATAAATCCAAACAAGACAGAAGCATCTTTCGTTTCTTGAACACTTTGAATAGTGGGATTAATAAATGGACCCAAACTCCCTGGCCATGTTCCCTCATCACTCTTCCCTTATTCCTGTGGCTCACATGGTGTTAAACTGCTTAGAACCAACTTTCTCTCTCTCTTTCTCTCTGCAGGAGCCTTCTCTTCAAACCAATTCAGGAGCGAAGGGCACTCAAGAGGGTCTAGTAGCAAAGCTAAAAGACCAAGTAATTTCTCTTCTGAGAAAGGACCTACTGCCAAGAGACAACGAACCTGTGGCATTTGCCACCAGCTTGGTCACACCAGGAAGACATGTCCTCAGGACCACTGAGGAAGGACAGTAGATGGGATGCTCTTGTAGGAAACGCTAAAAAAGCCAGAGTCCTGAACTGCTCCAGGAGTGGCTGACTGTACAGATGCAGTGGATTTTAAAAGCAGAATGTCTCTGGGGCTTGTGTTCAAACTACTTCCTGGAAATAGTGGCTAAAGTACATCTTCTCTTGGTGGTGACCAGCACACTCAACTATGCCTTGGAAAGTTTCAGTCTGACTTATTCAGACCCTGGGCTATCTTCTAAAAGGAGGCTCAACTACTGCTGCCTTCCTTGGTTTATTATTCGGGGGGATATTTTGTAAACACAGGCATTGTGTTTCAAAACTCCTTCTCAGCTAAAGCTTTGGAGAAAAATACAGATGGTTGTTGGGAAGTGGGAGAGGACTTTCACCGAGCTACCAACCCCAAATCTCGCCACAGCCTCCATTCCCCCAGGCCCTTCTGTCTAGGAAATAGTAGGGGGCCAAAAAGAGTAGCACTAACGGCATTGGAGGAAACCTTTTACCCACACTGCTGGAGCAGCTGGTGTGGGTTGTTTGCAGACCAGGGAGCAGTTAGGGATGATGCTGTCCAGGAAACCATCTGTTGATGGTTGTGAATCAGTTTTTCTGGCTTCTCACAGGGTTGGATTTGATATTTTAAGTTACTCTTCCAGGTTGGGGTTAGTCAGTCAGTGTTCCCCAACACCCCTGGCCCTTGCCTCAAAGGAGAATTAACGGCAGAGAAAGTAAAGCCTCAATCCCTTGCCCTGAAGAGGGAGCTCAGTGCAAGTGCTCAAACAAGAGAACCTGCACTTAGGTTGATATTGAATTTAGAACCCAGCTACTCCTTGGACACTGTGAGCAAGGGAACTTAATGAAGCTGCTAGTTAATGCAAATTATTTTGGGCAGATTGATGTGCCTTTTAATAAAAAGGAGAACTCTATTTTACCTCAGCTGTGTTTTAAATTATGCCTAGGAATGGTGTCACTCTCTCTCTCATTACCGCCTCTGGCCTAAATAAGTTGACTGTAGCCTCAGCTGAAAACTCTTTTCCTAAAAGCAGCTGTTTCCACCACTCCCCCCCTCAGCTATTCACTGGAACAACATGGCCACTTGCTGGGCAGTAAGTCCAGGGAGCTTTATTTAGACGTGAGCTAAAAAAGGAAAAAAGCCCAAACTTGTTCCCTGCTGGCTGCTTTTATTGAGTCTTCCAGGGTTTTGGAGCTGTGCTCCGGCTCCACTCCAGCTCCAGGCAAAAACCTACTGCTCCGGGCTCCGCTCCAAAGCCCTGGATTGTCATCCACAGTCTAAAGCATGAATGAAATGACATTTACAAGCAGCTGACAGTCCAAGGGAAGGGGATTCTGAGTCAAACTATTGTCTCCCAACTGTTAAAAGTTGTTGAGTTGATTAGTCTGTACGTGATCACCTGTAAAACAAGAGTTGACTTGATATTGCTCAGGACAGAGGAAGTGTTCAGGCTGCCTTTATACATCACAGCAGAAGAGGGCATACAAGCTTAGTTTAAAGTCCTTTGGCATTCACCATGCAGCTTGCCTGTACCTCTGAAAACTCCCTCTCCCCCCGCCCCTCGGGTAGCTAGTGGAGCTGTTTCAAAGACTGCCTTGACTTCCCTTTCCTGAGCAGGCACTGCAAATAAAACTCTAGAAATACACAAACAGGAATCCCTTTGTTAGTACAGAGAAGAGGCTGAAGGTTCAGCCAGGAGGGAAAGAGGCAAAAATAGATGCTAGATGGGACTTTAGTCCGAGAAGCTGATCTGATCAGTTATAGGTAGTCCTGGTCACATGTTACTCCCCATTTCCTGGGGTGAGCACATCTACTGAAACCCATGGAGTTCTTCCCCAGAGAGCCAGTCCCATTTTAAAATGCTCAAGGATGAGGGCATGGGAAGTATCCTTCCTCAAACTGAATGACAGCAGCTTCCCCACCTTCAGACAACTTTGCAGTAATCCTCCTGGGATCAGGACAAAATACAAAGTAAGGTTAACAGAAATCCCACGTCACATGTTCCATTTTACTTCTCTGTCCCTCACTCCTACTGGTAGGAGCAGCTGGGGCCTAAAAATACATCCCGGACCTGCTGGCTAAAATCGAAGGATTAAGAGGCTTTGTAGGGCAAGCACTGAGCTGGCTGAATACTGTAGCAGAACTTTAGTCAGCACTATTATAACTACACTGGCAGTAAGTTGGCTGCAGCCTATTCAACCCACAGAAGCAACCCTCTGCTGCTTACTGCCACAGCTAAACATTAACAGCATGATCTCATATCAGTTTCACCGCACAACACAAAGTGTGGTTTAAAGGTAGCGTCCCTATTTGGCCAGTTGAGTACTTCAATTGTTAGAGCACTGTTTTGAAACTCTAGTAGCACGTACAGGAATCTTGTTCTCCAGGAAAACGAAGGCAGCCTATAGCTGATTGTGAAATAGAATTAAAGGCCTGAGCCCCTCAACTCGTAAACTGCCATTTCCTGAGTGAAATCTCCCCTCAGTGTGAAATTTGTGTAGGGGCTGGAGGAAAGTGAGAGAGCTGTACTACCTTTAAAGCAACGGGGAGTCATCATCTGGTAGCGAGGGCCATAAGTACCTGGATAGGCAGAGCAAATGCTGTTATCCAACACAAGAGACCCATTCCGCAGTGAGGTTTTATTCTTGTCACTAACATTTGGAACATCGTTTAGTGCCTACAGATCAAGTAGTCTTCAGATTGAGGGAATGACAGTGCACAGAGAAATAGATTATTCTTCCCCCCCCCCCTCCCAAAAAACACAAAATACCATCTCCGCAGAGAAAACTAAACACCAGTTGATACTCACATTAAAAGGCTGCAGGTTTATTTTCCACCCATAGTGTGCAAAACAGGCATGGTTCTTAATTCATGAGAACAGTCAGAAAACATATTTCTAGTATCTGAAATAGAGCTGGTACCAAAGTAAATCTCTCAGCAGCACTATAAAACCAACTCATTCTTAACAGGAAGACAAACATAAAATCACTTCAGCTCTTGCTAACAGGAAGCCTTCTGATTAAAGCATTGTCCCCATCCTGCCCCTTTCTGGGGGTAAGCAGTCTTACTGGTGACCGAGAAGGGGCAGGATATCTAGATAGCAGCAACACATGCATAAAACACATGAATCTGAAAAGCTGGAGTGGGGACTGTCAACATGATTCATTTTAAAGCAGAGGGGGACGTGGGTACGACAGCAGTAGGTCCAGCATTGTCCTACCTTGCAGCCATGCGACAGTCTTTTGTGTGTCCACAGCTGTAGGACCCATCTCTCTCCCTCAGTCACCACCACCCTTAATCCCGCCGTGGAGCCCCCGCTGAAGTGCATAAGGAGGGAGAGTTAAAACATAAAAAGACTCCCAATCGGGTACTGAACCCTTAGTATTAGAGCTCACATTAACAGAACGAGCAACACCGGTTAGATTTAGCTTGTCCTGTTGGGAACTACATTAGTAACACTGAAAGTGCGTCAGGAAAAAGCAGATGGGATTTGATTGGCTATGGCAATATCCTGTGGTGCATAATCAGTTTCAACTGATCCTCCCCTCAGCCCTGTCCCTTCATGCTGCCAACATCCTGGGTTTGCAAATTCATACCAGGTTCCAACACCACCCGCTTATAAGTTTAGAGTCTGGCACTTGAAGAGTGAATTTTGTGCTCGTGAAAGGGGCTGGATTGAGAGCCCTGAAGACAAGTCCAGTTTATACACAGCCCAGGTACAGTACAAGCAGCGGCAGTGTAAGGTTCCCCACACTCACCAGTGAGGGTCTGGTCTGGTCTGGAGGGACTACCTCCAGGAACAAGGGGAAGTTCAGGTTCCAGGTCCATTCAATCCTGGGCCGCCTCATGCTACCGTGCCAACCGTGACGGCAGTTTGGTAGGGACAGGACGGACTCCAAACTCACTTCAACCAGGCCTCACCACTCAATAGATGATACCTGACTTCTCGTGACTACAGCCATGGGCTGGATTGGAAGTGGCGAGACCTGGTGGTGATGGGCTCCAGATCCCATTTCCCATCCCTTTACTCAGGGACCTTGTGTCGAAAAAGTGACTACTTTGTTCACTAAGTGCAAGGATTTCACCTGGTAGCAACTAGGAAGTGAGAAGCTTTGCAACCCACTCAGCTTAGAGAAGTGGATGCAGAGACGCGCAAAAAACCCACAATCAGGAACTCCCAGGCTAGCAATTCATTTATCCGCCTGTTCCTGCAACAAGAGGTCTGGCTGAGATACAGCACTGTAGAGTGCATACCCCATCTCATCTATCTCCTCCTCCAGCAGCTCGCAGAACAAGTTAATCTGCCTGTTGAAATAGCAGGGGAGGAAGCCTGTTTCCAGGTAGCCAACCAACGCTTCAAGCACGTGCTGGAACCTCGCAGCCAGGGCTTCCTCTGCCCAGTCTGATTCAGTTTCACTCAGGTGGAGGAGGACATGAGTCAGGTGGCTGCCAGTCAGTTTGCTCAAGAAGGGATGATTTTTACAGACGCCTTTTAGGATTTTGAGGCAGCACCGCCTGGCTCCAGAGTCTGCAGCATCCAGATCTTTAAGCTTGGAGACCTCGGACCTATAAAAGCTTTGTCGCCAGAGGTTTTCCACTAGTCCTTTTGGAGGCTTGGCAAGAAGAACCTTATCCCCAGCTTCTGTCACTGGGCAGAGGGTTATGTTCAGCTGGGTCTCGTAATGCGTAACCTCCAACTTCAGCTCCTCAGAAGCCATCACGGGTCGGATGAGGCACTCCAACATGCTGCCTATGGCAGGCCAGTTGACAGAGGCCACCAGCATTTTATGGAGCGCCTCATTGATCACGTTGGAGGAGAGGTACCTGCCCACTATGAACCTGTCCCAAGGGCTGCTCCCGCGAGGGAAGTACTCCAGGTCAGTCCGCCTGATCATCCAGAACTGGGGGTCTTTTACGATGGTGTCCTCCCCTGGGATGAGGCTCCAGAGCGTGGTTTCAAATACCAAGGGCAGCATGAAGCAGACATGGTCGGCAGCAACAACCTGGAGATCATCGCAGAGGGAACCACTGAGGAACATGCTGCCGAAGGGCAGTTCCGGGCACTTGTTTTGCAGGAAGCTCTGCAGTTCGATGCAGATGTCCTTTGCCAGCTGCTTACCAAGGGCCACGTCCGATTCCGGGATGGTGATGTGGTTTCTGTAGTAAGAGAGGAGTTTCTCCTGGAATGTGAGACAAAGCAGAGTCCTGGATTCTACTTGGGGAGTCTCCAGGGAGGTGGGATGGCCAGGAGTCTCGGCGGCTGGGAAGGAAATAAAGAGATACATTAGAGTCCGTGCTTCCAGAGGGGGCACTGCAAGTACAAAAAATAATGATCATCATCAGAGCTGGAGACCAAATCTGTACTCAGAACAGCAGCAGCATGAGCAGTGGCAGTGCCAGCTTCCCCCATGCAAGCTGCATCGGACCCTGACCTGGAAGGATCATCAAGACTTCAGCTTGATATCCAGGGTCATCCAATCCTTGGCCTCTCAGCTGAGATTGCCAGCAAAGTATCAGTGAATGCTTTCACTCAAAGATCACAACTAAGCCCTACAACCGTGCTGGGACAGGGATTACCCTCACAGGTCAGGCTGAAAAGCCGCAGTAGGAAAGACTTCGTGACTTGCCCTGGGTCATCAATTCAGTGCCAAAGCTGGAAATGAGACCCAGATCTCCTGACCCAATCTGGTCCTTTAGAGACTCAGGGTACGTCTGCCTGCCATAAGAGACATGCAGCTGGCTTGGGCCACGCTGACTCAGGCTATGTGCAGCGCAGACGCTTGGGCTCGACCTGCAGCCTGGGCTCTGGGACCCCAGGAGGGGGGGGGGGGGGACGGTCTCTGAGCCCGAACCTCTACTCTGCAATTTGATAGCCCTGTGAGCCTGGGTCAGCTGGCCCGTAGGTCTTTTATCACAGCACAGACGTCTCCTCACCGTCACAATGAGGGTGCTCTACCCTGGTGGCTTTGATTGAGGCACACCCCCACACCCCATTATAAACTGGACTAAAACCACCACACAAGCTCTTGGGGGCAGTCACTGACTGTTGTGTGTTTGTACAGCACCCAGACAAGGGGCTGTGATGGGGCTCCTCCAGGCTACACTACTACGAGTAATTGATGGAAGCCAATGCCGACGCGGAAGCAGTGACTTGCAATCACTGCCAGACAGGCTGGCTTTGAACAGGCACCTAGATGAGAAGAGCTCCACGTTCCAGGACCACGGTCTGCTTGGTGCAGCAGAGTATCTTAATCTCTACCCTGACTACCTGGCTGATGTTCCAAGCAGTCTAGACCAGCCTCCCACAATCCAGCCAGCTTTCCCATTTCTGCATTAAAATACGCCCTACCTGGTCTAGATGGCAAGGAGACTCAGGAGTGAGTGTAACCATCTCTGCCCGCTAAAGTGATGTGGAACCAGCTGTGAACTGTGTCATCAGCTACCCACTAGCCAGCCAGCTGTGTGGAACATAGTGGGCCAAATTAACACTGGAGTAACACCCCGATGCCAAGCAAGGAGCCCACGGAGACAAGCTGTGGCTAGCTGGAAAGGGCAGGCAAGGACTGGTCCCACAACAGGAGACAGGATGAGTTCCCCAGGAGCCAGAGGATGGAGGACTTCTCATATGGTCGTGTAGCATAGTGTTACGTAGGGAACAACGATCAGTACGAAAACAAGAGGTTGCCTGATGGCAGCAACACGCAGCGAACACCTGGGACAGGTGTTTTAACCCTGTCTAGAACTTGGACGCTAGGAGTAAGACGACGCAGCATAGATCCTGACCTTGGGCAGGAAGGATCGCAGATGGGGACAGCAGAGACTCGCTGAGGTCTGCCCGGCTTTGCTTCTTTGGAGGCTTCGGCACTGCCTTGATCAAGCTCAGATCTTGCCAGCTCTCCTCAATGGACTTCTGCTCTGCCTTAGTGTCGTCCTCGTCAGGCGAGCTGGTGGCTCGGTCTATCAGCTGTGGGAGCAAATGGAAGAACAAAGGTTCACAACTGCATCACTGCTCTTACCAGCTATGATCTCCGACTGACTCACCCCAGCTCTGCTGCCAAAGCATCCATCCACCCAGAAGTGGACTGCTCTATAACAGTTGTATTTAGTTTTCATGTAAGTTTTTACTGCTCATGAAAGACGCTCAGCTGCCAGCACTACAGAACAAAGAGTACGGACGGCAAGCAGCACTGCAGTCCCGGCACACTGCCCCACGTCGGATGTGGAGGGAGCACGTCTAGACGTGCAGAGGGTAACGTGAGGACATGTACCATAGATTAATGGCTTCTGCAGACTGATGGGCTTGTTTCAGAGCTGCATCCACAGATCAGCTTTTCTTCCCCCTTGTGACTGTTACAAGGGATTTGCCGTGTCTTAGTCTAACTATAAGAAATTAGAATTTCCACACCAGACGAACAGAGACTCTGGACAAATCACAGAGCGTTTCTGTCAAGGGTGAACATGTAGATACAGCACCGTCTTTCCTCTCCCTTTGATTCCTTGCTCCTTATCCTCAATCAGGAGGGATTAAAAAAAGGGATTTAAAAAAAAATTTTTTTTTCCTTATTTTAAATGAAAACAAGGATGATTTTTTAAAAATAAATAGATTTAAAATTGGCAACCTATGTTAAGGCCTAAACTTCTTGTAAGCATTTAAATTAAATACCATAAATAATATTAAGCAGTACACATTTGCTGCCCAGTTTTAAAAAAAGTCAGTTCACTGCACTGATGGAAGTCTCTGGCCCAGAACCTAGAGCCAGAGTTTAATGAAGTGCTTAAGTGCTTTTGACAGCAGTAGCCTCTTCTACAGACTCAGAGAAAATATTTTCTTTATTTCAGTTTATTCAACTAGTTCAGTTCAATGATTAGTTCATTCAAAGATAAAACACCAATTGGAGCTGAAAAACCAGGAGAGCTTCAATCTATGGTGAAAACTAGCTGTGAGAGGACCGAAAATCTGGAAGGATGCAGTGGCCAGAAATAATCAGTTCAAGTCACTAACTATAGTTAATACTTCTTTTGTTTAATACATCAGTTAATTTTAAACGCAAAATATGTATCCAGCACATTTAAGGTAGTTTTAGTTAATAAAAAATGTAAATGCTGGTTTTGTGCATTTTAATTGAATTTGAATGTCAATCCAAATGGGATTTGAATTTGATCCAAATAACAAGATGAATGCATCATTCACCACTTTCTAACATAAAAAAATGTAAGTTATACCATATAATTGCATAAATAAATGTTTAGACACAATGTATCCTCCTGGTTAGCAAAAAAAGAACGACCAAATATACCTAAACTGTAACAGCTATATTTAATTTCAAATCAGCGTAAGAACATACAGTTACCACTCAATGAAAATCAACCTTTCTTTAGGGAAATAACTAGATAGTACAAATACAAAACAATTAAAGTCAGTCATTTAAATCTCTTTGATTGAAAACAATTCACCTTGTTCTAAATGAGAAAATCTTGCACTTTTTTTTTTTTGGGGTTGAGGAAACCAAAAGGTTCTTTTCCTTTTAACAGAAAGCTAAATTGCCTTCATAGGCAGAGTTCAGGGATATTTCAGTGTCCCAGGCTGGGAAGAATGATGGAGACAAGTCGCTTTCTCTCCCTTTCCCCCTATAGTAATGCTCCTCCCTCAAAAAATACACTCAACAGGTTTTGTGATCTTTGATCACATGGGTATCACATGCAGGGCTTCTACTGGCCCAGATCACAGACTCTACTTCGAGGAGGCCAAGGACTCTTTGGAAAGAGACGCGTATGGAAGGTCTGCTGCATTGGTGTGGCTAGGGTGGTTTTGGGAAGGATGCATTGCAAGGTTTTATTCCTGTGCAATCTGGAAGTAGCGCTCTTTTGTTAATAAGGGACAGCTACTTCAGTTCCTGAAGTCCCAGTGCACAAGTCACAGCTTGACAGTGAAAAGGACATTAGTCACTAGTCATGTTCCAGAGGGAATCCAGGCTTACCCGTTTCACCGCCAGAGTTGCGATGGCCAGCACAGCAGCACCCCCCAACCCAAGCACCAGCCTGGCATTGGCCAACAGGAAGTCAACAGCACCACCCAGCCCGTTGTCGTCCTGCCTCTTCCCCCTTTTATGAACCAGGTCAGCCATGTTCAACCTGCAGAAGAGAAAGAAATACGCACGGTGAGGAGCCCGGGCTGGGGTCCAAAGCGGCTTTGTGGAACCATTTGAGGATACTGAAAATCAGGGAAATTTTTCACACAAGAGGATCTACTAATTTGTGGAACAGCCTCCCCAGGGAAGGGATGATTTAGGGTCGGAAGAGACCTCGGGACGTCATCTAGTCCAATCCCCTGCTCAAATCAGGACCAACCCCAACTAAATCATCCCAGCCAGGGCTGTGTCAAACCGGGCCTTAAAAACCTCTAAGGAAGGAGATTCCACCACCTCCCTAGGGAACCCATTCCAGTGCTTCACCACCCTCCTAGTGAAAAAGTTTTTCCTAATAACCAACCTAAACCTCCCCCACTGCAACTTGAGACCTTTACTCCTTGTTCTGGCATCTGCCACCACTGAGAACAGCCGAGCTCCATCCTCTTTGGAACCCCCCCGCCGCATCATTTCAGGTAGTTGAAGGCGGCTATTAAATCCCCCCCTCGTTCTTCTCTTCTGCAGACTAAATAAGCCCAGTTCCCTCAGCCTCTCATAAGTCACATGCCCCAGCCCCCTAATCATTTTCATTGCCCTCTGCTGGACTCTCCAATTTGTCCACATCCTTTCTGTAGCGGGGGAGAGAGGGCAAAACTGGACACAATACTCCAGATGTGGCCTCACCAGTGCCAAATAGAGGGGAATAATCACTTCCCTTGATCTGCTGGCAATGCTCCTACTAATGCAACCCAATATGCCGTTAGCCTTCTTGGCAACAAGGGCACACTGACTCCTATCCAGCTTCTCGTCCACTGTAATCCCCAGTGCAGCCAAATCTAGACTAGACAAAGCAGGGAACAGACCCAATAGATCTCTTTGGTCTTTGATAGCTTCTTCATACTCACCTTCCTGGGTCTACATAATCGCACCGCCATCTCCCCTCTACGTTCCTCTTGCCCCCTGTCCTCGTCAACACCTTCTTACCACTGTCAGCTCCAAGCCCTCCCCCCGCCAAACCTGGAATTGCCTCCAAGTTGCTAGTACAGCCCCAATAACCAGCACTTGGTGATCAGAGGAGAAGTTCTCCATTTAACACGTTTCTGCTACACTGAGAACATTGAGTCCTCTATAGGTTACTGAACCCAGTCCTGGAAACGTGACGGGGATGGGAGAGAGATCATTAAACAAAGATGGATGCGAACGGATGTCCTCCCCTGTTTCTCTTACACTGCGAAAGGGAGTTATTTGGTGCAACGGGATTTTCAGACTCTTGTAATGGAAAATTAACTGAGACCGAGATGGGCTCAAATTCAGTTTCTAGACAAGATCTTTGCTCTGAGATGGTAGTTAGAGCAGGGGGCCGGGACAGGAGTCCAGACCACTAGTGACTCACTGCAGTACCACGATCACAGGACCTCTGTGACTCGGTTTACCCAGAGGTAGGTTGTAAAGTGCTTTTAGCGCTCCAGCCGAAGGGAAGTAGGCAATTACAGAGTATCATTATAAAGCAGTGGCCAAAGCCTAGACAGGACTCCCTTAAAGATACAGTGCAGGGGGATTGTCTAAGATTGCTCAAGCAGCTCAAAGTCCATTCAAGATAAAGGCACCTCACACTGCCCTTTACATGGAGATTCCGCTTCCTTCAGCCAGTGAACAAAACAAGGGCGTGAGCTCCTCAGGCAACACTAGCCAGCAAGCAGCTGCCTTGTCCTATTTCCACCAGGCCCTATAGCCATGCTCTTAGTTTCACGTTGCAATCCTCCCCTTGCCAAGCTGCAGGACCACATGGGGCATTATTCTCACCCCACAGAGGAGACCACCGCACACATCCCTTCACAGGCCAAGCACGACTTCTTTCCTACTGCTGCTTCGCAGCAGAAATGGGCCGCAACCGAATGATTAGATCCTGCAACGCTGGGAGTGTACAAGTCTGCCTAGACCTCCCCTCCCCTCGAGTTTGAAACCCACACAGCATCTGTGTCCATTCCTCACAGGGCAGGCACAGCTCATGAGTAATGATCCCAATATGGCTCAGTTTCACTATGGGAACAGGAGATGCAAAGCAACAGTTTATCGGGGGCTAGGATCTCAGGCTATTAAGAGCTCAAAATCTAGTTCCGAGCAACAGTTCCTGTTTCAGAACACAGGCACCACAGGGCAGCCTGCCCATCGCTTGGCGTTCTGGTGCCAAGCCACTCACTTTCGTACGCACCACCCGCATAAGCAGGCAGTCACCGAATGCCAAGCGGGGCTGTGCTGGGAGCTGGTCTGTAAGTTCAAGCTCTCAGGTTTTTCCAATGAGTAATGGAATGGTTTTAAAGGGGCCCAACAGGGCAAACTCTAGATCAAGGAATCAACAAGGCTATGACGTGTAGCAGGCTCACCGAGGTAACTGGGTTAAAGAGTAGAACTGAGTCTATTAGTCCCTTGAACATACGGCATTTATGGAAGCGGGCAGCACGTCCCTGAATATGCTGGAGCTTGTTTTCTACAGACAAGAAACAACAACGTTGTCCTGTGCATAAGGCACAGAACATCTCCCTCTCTGTTTGGAGATGATCTATCACAAGCTACACCTGTCTGCACTGAAGCGTTAACATGCAATTAACTAGCACTCTCCATGCAAAACAAATTTAATATTAAGCCCCAGCACCACTCCAGCAGGCAAGTACCCCCCCCGTTCCGCTCCCCCAATCTGTCTGCAGATAAAACAGGCACAGCTGTGGCTCAAATGTACACAACCATTTAAGTTGCAGAGCTAGCCACACCAGCCACCCTTCCTGCTCTAACCACTAGACTACACTTCCGCTGGGAACAGCGCAACCCACAGCAAACCCTGGTGGGTGGCTGCCCACAGTGGCAAGTGCAGAAGGTTTAAGACACCAGAGCAGGAGTCTCCAGGCGGGGCACGCCACCTCTGCTAGCTCGCAGCCCCAGAGCAACTTGAGCATGACCGATGTCACTCTGCTTGGCTGCCATTTTCAGCCATCCCCCCAGCCAGAACAGCTCCCCATTCACACCCTGGGGTGCAGAGAACTACACAGGGGAGGGGTGAAAGGGTCACACCGCATTCCCCGGCCCCACTACACAGCAGGAGGCAGAGTCACCCCCACAACACCCACCCTGCAAGGCCCGATTCGGTTTGGCCCCTCAGCTGGGGGCTCCTGTCCCCGCAGGGTGGGGGGAGAGCGGGCAGCGTGGCAAGAAGCCAAAGTTGCCCCAGTCGGAAATGCTCACCCAGGGGGATCGGCCCAGCCTGAGAGCCAACGGGGATCAACGCCAGGTCCCAGGCGGGAGCGGATGCATGCTACAGAAACACAGCCCGGGCGGACGGGAAGCAGGAAAGCGCCCCCCTCTCCCCTGCGGTAACCGGACGCACCCGGTCCCCTCCATCGGCCCGACCTACGCAGCTGCAGAGCAGGGACTCTGCTCCCGCCCCCACCTACCCCCCTTGCTGTGTAAACCAACGGGTAGCGCGCACCCAGCGGTCTGGAGCCCCCCCCCCCCCCCGGGTCGTGCCCCCTTCTAGATCACGCCCCCCCCGCGCGTCTCCTCCCCAGGTCCAGATCACGGGCCCCCGCTCTAGATCCACACCCCCCCCAGGCCTCCTTGAGCCTGGCCCCCGGGCGAGCCGCGACCGCGCTCACCTTGCGCAGCGAGCCCCGCTAGGTCAGGGCATGCTGAGGCGGATCCCGGCAGGGCCCGGGGGCTGGAACACGCCTCGGCCGGTTCTTCTGCAGCCGCCCCGCAGCGAACGTTGGCGACCGTGAGATTCGGTCGGGCCGCGGCGGCCAATGGGAGCGCCCGCCCGTTGTCTCAGCGTTCCGAAATGGAACGACCGGTTGGGTTGCCAATCGCACCCCGCCCCTGCTCCCGGCTCGTCACACGTGGGCGGAACCTGACAGCTCTTCGCCTTAAAGACACAGCGGGGCCAGGGCAGGGGTTGGGGACATGGGGCCGGGGGGGCTCAGCTCTAGCACAAGCAGATGGTCATGGTCCTACATACCGAGCTGATAGAGACTCTGGGGGTGTACCCCCCACCACACACTAGCATCCCTCATTCCTAAATTAGGGTTGCCACCTATGCAGGTTTTCCCAGGAAAACCTTTTTTGAGGTCGCTGTCCAGGGAGTGGGAGATCTGTAAGGGTGTTCAGTACACACTGCCACCTGTGCAGCTTTATGGGCTCAGGATCCTCCCGGATGTCCTGGCTTTTGGGTAGCTCAGAGGTGGCAACCGTAGCTTGCCCCAGTCACAGCCCAGGAGGAGCCCACTGTGCTGGGCGTGGTACAAACAGAACCAAAAGAGGGTCTCTGCCCCCACAGGATCTGAGGATGAGACAAGATGCAGCAAGTGAATACAGACAGAAGGGGTGGAGGGAGCACAGTGAGACAATTAGCATTGTTTTATGAATTAATATTTGCTAGTTATGATTAATAACCTGTCTCCTTTTGCCCACAAAGACAGCCAGCGTGTGGTGCAGACAATGAAATACATTGAAATCAATTAAAACAATGGGGAGTCCAGTGGCACCTTAAAGACGAACAGATTTATTTGGTCATAAGCTTTCACGGGTAAAAAAAACCCACTTCATGAGCAGAGCCTAAGGGAGACCTTAAAGGCTGAGGCCCTACCTGCTCCATGTTGATGTTGAAGAGAGGCCTAGACTGGACTAGGACTCTGCAGACTTAGGTTCTAGTCCCAGCTGGGTGACTTTGGGACAGCACCTTGCCTCAGTTCCCCCTTCTGTGAAATGGGGCTAATGATGCTGACCTTGTTTGTAAAGCACTTTGAGATCTGCTTGGTATTATTTTCCTAGCAGTAGATGTTCGTCCCAGCATCCTTCACAAATACATCCCCTCTCTTTCACCGATTGCTGCCCTTCACCCCAGAAATGGCTGCATTTCAGTAGTTTGGGGGGGCGCTGTGGATCTTTCACGAGGACGGGAGCTATAATAAAAATGAACAAAGCACCTCTAATGACTGCTGCAAACAAGATGTATGAACAATAAGGCTGTAGTGCTAGTAGTGTGTCATTAAAACATTCCACATCACACATGAAAACAGTGAGGTTGCATCACTAGCGTTCTCTTCTCACCATCACTGTTACGGGGGGCTCTGCTGGGATACATGAGGGTATGAGAAGCTATCTAAAAACCGTGCTCGGAGCAGCACAGCTAGAAGAGTTCTCAGCTGTAGGCGAGAATGAACCGCAAAGGAGAATGGGGACAGATTTCCCCCCAGGGACCAAATAAAGGGAGATTTGCACCAATTTGTGTGTCTGCACAAGACAGGCAGCTGCAATCACTTCTCCTCCGGAGTAGGGGGGAGGTTAAAAGCAGGCATCCTCTGAGCCTGGGAAATTTGTTAGCACCCCTGTCAATGAAGGGGTTAAAAGAGGGAGAGCCCAGCCTCCATCAAGCTTGGCTGTAGTGTGCGAAGGGCCGGCCCCTGCTTCCTCTAGGGCTGTGTCAATGTAACACACCCTGCCAGGAGGAACAGCCAGCCCCACTGGCTGCAGCTGAGAGGAGTAATGGCTGCCACTGGAGTGCTCCCCTTTATCAGGGGGGTGGATCTGAGTGGGAATGACTTCAAGGTAACTCAGGGCCCCCCTTAAACTGGGCTGGGTGGGGGGAGGGGAGTTTAATTCTGGGGCTGGGCTGTGGGCAAAGCCCAGGACTGGGAGACAGACAGGGAGGTGGCCGGGCAGCTCCCAGAGTCTAGGCCCTGCCTGCTTCCTGCCTGGCTAATTTTAGACAGTTGCTCACCCCTGTGGCTGCACCGTGGACTTTTCTCCTCCAGAGGCCCCCCAGGGATCTGAGCGGTGCCTGCCTCTGTTGAGCTGATTTTTGAGAGAGGAGGAGAGATGGTGTTTAGTGGCCAGAGATGCCTGGCAATTTCAGAGCCCCTTTGTGCAGCCGTGGAGGGAGAGATGAATGGATCCCAGGGTAGGCCTGTGGCTGAAAAGCGCTATGTATTGTCATGTTGGTTCTGGTCCATGCTGTTATTAATGGCTGCATCGATGAGATTTGGCGCTTGTCTAGCATTTTTAATCCAGGGCTCCATGCACTGAAACTAATCATGATCCCTGTAAAGGGGACAAGTATGTAAAACAGCGGTTCTCAACTGGGGACCTGGGGCCCCCTGGGGGTCCTGAGCAGGTTCCAGGGAGTTTGCCAAGCAGGGCCGGCATTAGACTTGCTGTGGCTCAAGCCAAAGCCCCACCATATGGAGATGAAGCCCAGGTCCTTGATCCCCGACTTAGCTTCATGGGCCCCCCAGGCACCTGCCCTGCTTGCTATCCCTTAATGCTGGCCCTGGCTTTTATATGCAGAAAATCAGTTGTTGTGACACAGATGGGCCGTGGAGTTTTTCTAGCATGTTGTGGGAGTCTGGGGCTCAGAAAGAAAAAGGTTGAGAACCTCTGATGCATCGCAGAGAGATGAAATGACTTGCCCACGCTGGCAGAATTGGGAATAGAACCCAGGCACTGTTGTTCCCGGTCCCCTGCTCTAACCCCTCAACCGTGTTTCCTCCTTGGTAATGCTGCTCTTCGGAGTTCTGTTTCCCCAACCTAAGCTCCGACCAGGGGTCGAAATGCTGCTGGGGGCTGGTAGTCCTTTGGCCATGCTCGCAGGTCACCCCTGTTTGCCTGGGCCCATTACTTGCCCTTGGTCACAAGTGATTTTTGCTTGTGTACGTGAGACATCAGTGACTCACCCAGCTTTGTCCCGTGGTGTGACATGACTGATATTTTGTGCCTGCATAATCTGACTACACTACTAAGAAGCTTGGCCCCTGGGATGACCCAATGTGCTACATTTATACTGATTCCTACCAGGCATGAAACTGTAACCAGGCCTGGCAGATAATGAGCTCACGCTGGCCCATGCTGGTCGCTGCATTTGAGGAGCAGGATTTCAGCTCTGCCGGCCCGTGATGGGGCCCACAGAGATTTTACCTCCTCTGAGGTTAAAATTCAGGTTCTTCCTTTGCGATTACCCCTCCCCCCCACCCAACAACTGAGCCCTCCCATTCCAGTGTTGGCATACCTGACCTGGAAGGTAGTTAAACAAAATAATAGCCACTTAGGCCCTGGTCGTGCCAGCGGTTCCATGCAGGTGGGCCCCCGTTGGTATGATTGGGGACGGGCGCAGGGGTCTGTCTTGTGAAGTGGCTGGCAGGGTTGTGACCTCCGCCTGTCGCTGGGAACCTACTGCTAAGCAGGCCCTTAAAACGCAGTTGCACAATCTGGGTTAAGCAGTTGGCACATTAGAAAGGCCTTTTGTTGCAGGTCCGTGCATCTGCAGGCTGGGTTGGTTTTTTTTAGAAAAGAAATCGTCTTCCTAACAGAGGTGGCAACATGCCTGCTAAGGCCGTGATCCTGCAGTGCCCGAAACTCGTGCATGACATCACTCAGGGGAGCAGCTTCCTTGAAGCCAGTGAGCAGATGCTTGTGAAGGAAGTTACACGTATGCTTGGGCCTCTGCAGAATCAGGGCCAGCTGGTGTCAGTTCATGTGATTTTTATGCTGCCTCCAAGCCCCCTAATCTTGCGTAACCTGCCTGACCATTGCTCCATTCATACTCTGCTATGGAGATGTTCCCCTCCCCTATGTCAATTCCCAGGGCCGATCCTAGCTGGGCATGTGTGCACTGGGATAGTTTCTCTAAAACCTGTAGACAAGGCACCTGCAGCCACCCGTATTCTAAGCTAAGAGGGCAACCGTGATCCTCGGCTGCATAAGCGGGGAAATAAATCCTAAGCAGGGTGGGGGAGGGCAGGGGAGGGGTCGAGAGCCACACAGGCGGGACAGCAGGGGGCTGCTGTTAGGGTGGAAGGTCCCGGGGTAAGAATCCCATGTGGGAGCTGCAGGATGTTTGGGGGCGGGAGTCAGGGGCTGAGAGCCGTTGGGGTGGGGGCGGCGGGGTGCTGCTCAGAGTCCTGTCCAGCTGTCTCTGCGCCGATCCGATGCATCCGCCTCATGGTAACTGCGACGTCCGAGTGCATTTCATTGGGAGTTTGTTACAATAAGTCCTACCCAGTCAGAACGGCCTGTCGCCTTGGTATGTTTGGCAGGGATCTTGGGAAAGTGGCCTTGGTTAGTTTCACACCTGGGGTGTGGTGGAGGGTGTTAAGAGCACAGGATCTGTTTCATCTCAGGTGGATGGGAAACCTGGCAATGCCCATTTCTCTGCCCATCGGATGCCGTAAAATGCCTCTTTCTCTCCCCCTCTCCTCTCAGGGGGGCTATTTTCCTGACCACGTGAAGTCCATGACCAGCTTGCGATGGCTGAAGCTGAACAGGACGGGCCTGTGCTACCTGCCGGAGGAGCTCTCTTCCCTCCAGAAACTGGTAAGAGCTGTGCAGAGACCTGCCAGCCCTCGCTGCTGCACGGACGCTCCTCTTGGGAAGCTGGGCTTTTGGGAGGGGGGTGTGAGTCGTAATGCAGGTGATCGCATGGCGCCGTTGAGCGCCAGTGAACAGAGCTGGCAGGCTTCAAACAGAAAGCATCGTGGGCAGGCAGACCCACCCGAAAGCTTCCCCTACAAGCATCACCCTCATAATACCTAGTTTTTAACTAGTGCTTTTCGTCCATACAGTCTCAAAGAGCTTTGCAAAGGAGGTCAGTGTGATTATCCCCATTTCATAGCTGGGGAAACTGAGGCACGAGGAGGTGCTGTGACTCACCCAGCAGGCCAGTGGCCAGCCAGGAATAAAACCCTTGTGGCTTGGTCCGGTGCTCTATCTGCTAGGCCATACTATCTCCCCTGCTGTGCATTCCAGTGTGCGTGTGTACACACCCTCTTTAAGGGTGACCTGCAAAGGATCTTTAAAAACGGGGCTTGGGTCTTTTCTTTAGCCAAAGTGCTCATTAGATGTTGGAATGAAATCAAGAATGGAGTCCCCCCTGTGCGAGGCGCTGCACGGTCTTTCTCTCCCGCCGCTGCTTGGCTTTCACTGTCTTGTGATAAGAGGAATGTGGTGGATTCACCATCACTTGAAGTCTTTTAAGTCCAGACTGGGCATCTTTGTAAAAGATCTCTTGTCGCTCAATCAGAAGTGATGGGCTTGATGCGGGAACTGCTCTGTGGTTTTGTGTCGCCTGTGTTCTAACTAGGTAATTCCAAGGCCTTGGAATCGGTGCATCTGTGTCATAACTTCACTAGTTCTCCATAGAGCCTTCCTTTGTAGACAAGATCTGACTATCTAGTGGTGTGGGCAAACGCACCTCCTCTCCGGCCTGCTTTCTACATTATAAAGAAGCAAAAATGGGCTCAAATCCCAATTTTGTTTATTTTTTCTTTTCAGATTCTCTTTAATGGAATCCCGTCAGGTTAAAACTCTCGCTTATAACCATGCCCCCAGGAACTCCCATGATCTGTGTGACTGATGCTGTCCTAGATGTCAGTCTAGTGGCTGCGTGCCTGCCTGACCTCCCTCATGTGACTGGTCTCAGGGATGTCAGTGCGATGACACACAGGGGTCAAGTTAAACTTGCTCATAAGCGTTTGCAAGAGGGAAGCTTTTGCTGATTAGAGTGGAGTGAACATCTTTAAACCGGATTCACCAGTCGTTTGATTTCTGTTTGTAACCAAACAAAAATAGTTCAGTCAATTTCACTTCTGTTCTTTGCCTATTCACTTTGTAGTCAGTTTCACTTAGAGGTTCCCGTGTGATCTCTCTATACCTAGTTTTTAAATAGAGCTTTTCATCCATAGATCTCAAAGAGCTTTACAACGGAGGTTCTTCTCCATTCAAGGCATTTATCTTAGCCCCCACACAGTCTTTTCATGTGTTTATCCTCACAACACCACTGGTGGTAGGGAATGTGGTAAACTGAGGCACAGAGACTGTGGTGTGCCCAAGACTACTCAGGAAGTCTGTGGAATAGCAGGGAATTGAAAGACCCTGGGTCTCCTGAGTCCTATTGAGGCCACCCTGCCGCTCAACAAAATGACGCAATGTTTGGGATGCAGCAGGACGAATATTTAGAAAATAAATAAATTCCAGTTTCCGTTGGAATGAGAAAAGCAAACGCTGGGAAACTCTTCTCTAGCATCCACCTGCCGAGGGGTGTCGAGGGCCTATAAAAACAATGGTTTGCAAAACAAGCCGGAGTGTTTGGGACTTGACTGAAGGAGCCTGCCTCTGTTCGGAGCATGGTTTGATGCTCTAGTTCCTGACGGGATGACAAAAGCAGAATAATCCTTTATTTCCCTTTGGAAGCACCAAGACGCTAGGTCAGTAGTAGCCAGTCCCTGCCCCCAAAGAGCTGGACAGTCTAAAGAGACAAGGCACCCACAAGCCGGGGAGAGGGGCAGAAGGCTCAAGCAGAGTCCAAACGGCCTAGCAGTGCCCCGGTTTCTTTTCATTGTGTTTATAACCAGGCGTTTGTTCTTCGCTTTCCCAACAGGAGCACCTGTCTGTGAGTCACAACAACCTCACCACGCTCCACGGAGAGCTCTCTGGCCTGCCGTGCCTCCGGGTGAGTAACCCGCGCTGCGTCCCTCTGTCGCCCCGCACCCTGCTGCGCCGGGAGAGAGCGTTTCTCTGCAGACACTCGGCAGCCAGCCTCTAACGGCTGGCCTCTCCTCTCCCGCTGGTCGACATGAACCCGCCCTGGACGTGTCAATTGGACCGATCCCAGATTGGAAGCCCAGGCTCCCTTGCCAAGCCTGGGCCCAGCTGGGCCAATGGACGAGCTCAGAGAGCTCCCCAGTGCTGTCAAGTGGCACCCATCCGAACAGGGCCAGCGAGCTCTTCAATGTGGCCTTAGAAACTCGCCCCGCTCTAGAGGTTGACTCCTCTAGCTGCGTGGAAATGCTCCGGGGCTGCCTTGGCGCGGGGGTTGGTCTTGTCTGCAGTTACCGCACGCAGGCGTCCTGCGCTGCTTCTCCTTTTGCACTTCCAAGGGCGAGTGCCAGTGCGTCCCCTGGGCCTGTGCGTGGCCGCTGTAGCCGGTCCGTCTCGCGCAGGGGAGGAGGGATTGGCTGCTCTGGAGCCGGATTCTCCCCACGCTGTGGTCAGGGAATGTTTTGGATCTGCTGCAAACCCTGAAGGAGGGCTTAGTCCACAAAGATCCAACCCCCTTCCCCCCCCACACCGCCCCGTGCTTTGGTAACTTCCTGAACCGCTTGCTGTTCTGTAACCCGGCCGGCTTCCTGGCTGCCGCTTCTTCAAGGGGCTGGCACCCTGGGTCGCTCTCAGGCAGAGGGCCTGGCTGCCGGGGCTGTGTGAGCGATGGTGGGGCTGAATGGTTATCCCCCCCACCAGGGGAGAGGGGCTCTGCCTTCTGGGGCTCGCCGCCTGCGGAGGTCCCTCTCGGTGCACCTGTGCCCATGTCGATGCTGTCAGCATATTTAAGGCGTTAACCTCCAGACAGGGGTGTCACGTTACACTTGGAAACCCCTGTTGGAAAGTGGCGATGGGATGGATCACTTGATGGTTACCCGTTCTGTTCATTCCCTCTGGGGCACCTGGCACTGGCCAGTGTCGGAAAACAGGAGACTGGGCTCAATGGACCTTTGGTCTGACCCAATATGGCACATTCTTATGTGGCCCAGCATGGAGCAACTGTGGAGATGCAGCCTGGGGCTCTTCCCTGGTGGGGGTGGGTGCTGGTGCCCTTCTCTGGGGGGTGGGGGAGGCTGGATGCCCTTAACAGCCATTGGCACTGCTGGGAGCTGAGAGGATTGGGCCCTTGGCCTGGCTGAAGCTTTGTTTGGTGGTGGGTCGGAGGAGATCGCTGAATGTAGCACTGTGGCTGAGAGGCTGAACGGGTCGGTATCCACCCCCACCCCCAACCCAGGGCTTCCCTTCCATATGGCAGGAGCTTTTCTGTTCTCTCCTCTGATCCCACCCAGCTTCTCCTCTGTCCCCGTTAGCCCTCCCTTCCACATGCTGCCTCCCTCTGCTAATCCTCCTCCTTTGGGCCCAGCGGGACCTGCTCACGTCTGGTCGGTCTTTGTCCCCGCTCTGATGTGGGTGCTGAGTTGGGCTTGCGAAGGCCCGGGCCGTGCCTGGCTCCAGAGCCGTGACTATAAATCTCTTCCCCTTTTAAGGCAATTGTGGCTCGAGCGAACAGCCTGAAGAATTCAGGAGTTCCTGATGACATTTTCCAGCTCGATGACCTCTCGGTGCTGGTATGTGCTCCGGGTCCCTCCTTGCTCTCCTAACCCAATCAGTGCAGTGAAACTAAAGAAGCAGAGAGATTCCAACAGCATCAGTGGGGAGTGGAAGGGAATCCTAAACCAGCATGTTCAATCAACCCAAAAGAGAGGCAGCATTGTCTAGTGATTAGAGCAAAGGGTGCGAGCCCGGACTCCAGGGTTCAATTCCCTGCCTCTGCCACTGACTTGCTGTGTGACCCCTGCCAAGTCTCTTTGCCTGTCTGTGACACTTTTTAAAATGGGGATTGTACCCATCTTTCTGAATTGCTTTGAGTCAGGGCACATTCATGAATGGTCTAATACTATACAGGCTCAGTAAATCCGGGTTTTAATAAATGGCTCCTCGGTTGTTAAAGTCCAATAGCACCAAAGGTTGCTTATAAACTAGAGCTTAGAACTATCTCTCACCCCACCTACTGATGTGCTTATCCCCACCTATAGCTAGGCGAAGCAGCATGTGATTTATTTATTTTTAATTTATTTTACAGTTTCAGTGAAAAATAATCAACGTTTATTTTTAAGCATTTTTTAGATTTGTATCAATTTAAATTGTCTCAGTTGTGTGAAATTCTGGGAGGGGGGGGTCAGACAGAAATTAGTCAATGACAGTAGATGTTGAGATTCAAAAAGTTAAAGCTTTATAACTGTGAAAACACAAATTGTCAACATCCCAGGTCAATATATATATATAGAGAGTAAATTTCCTTCAATGAAACTCCCAAGTTCTCAAGCAGCATTCTTCTGACATTGCCTATCTGTACATTTTGACTGTTGGAAATATTTTTCTGGTGGTTAGTGTGTGGGTGTGGTGAAATCCACGTTTCCAGTAAAATCGAATCCTTCCAAGCCTACCTAATACCACATTCTACCTGATTGTTTGCAACATGCTTATCACAGCTATTAATCCTTGATTAACCCTTTACAAATGTACGCGTGCCCCAAGGTGTGACTGTCCTGTTTACCGAGGGTGAGCCTGTTAAAAAGTGCCTAACTCCCATTGGCTTTCCATGGGAATTGGGAGTGTAACTTTCTTCGGCAGGTTTCACGGTCCCGGCTCTTATTAATAAAACCTGGCTGTTGTCAATAGGGCTCACCAAAGAACCCAGCTACGGACAGTATAATGACTTCATTCTTGGATCCCCTTTTTAAAGGGACAGGCTGTTAATTCATAGATTCATAGATTCTAGGACTGGAAGGGACCTCGAGAGGTCATCGAGTCCAGTCCCCTGCCCGCATGGCAGGACCAAATACTGTCTAGACCATCCCTGATAGACATTTATCTAACCTACTCTTAAATATCTCCAGAGATGGAGATTCCACAACCTCCCTAGGCAATTTATTCCAGTGTTTAACCACCCTGACAGTTAGGAACTTTTTCCTAATGTCGAACCTAGACCTCCCTTGCTGCAGTTTAAGCCCATTGCTTCTTGTTCTATCCTTAGAGGCTAAGATGAACAAGTTTTCTCCCTCCTCCTTATGACACCCTTTTAGATACCTGAAAACTGCAATCATGTCCCCTCTCAGTCTTCTCTTTTCCAAACTAAACAAACCCAATTCTTTCAGCCTTCCTTCATAGGTCATGTTCTCAAGACCTTTAATCATTCTTGTTGCTCTTCTCTGGACCCTTTCCAATTTCTCCACATCTTTCTTGAAATGCGGTGCCCAGAACTGGACACAATACTCCAGTTGAGGCCTAACCAGCGCAGAGTAGAGCGGAAGAATGACTTCTCGTGTCTTGCTCACAACACACCTGTTAATACATCCCAGAATCATGTTTGCTTTTTTTGCAACAGCATCACACTGTTGACTCATATTTAGCTTGTGGTCCACTATAACCCCTAGATCCCTTTCTGCCGTATTCCTTCCTAGACAGTCTCTTCCCATTCTGTATGTGTGAAACTGATTTTTTTCTTCCTAAATGGAGCACTTTGCATTTGTCTTTGTTAAACTTCATCCTGTTTAACTCAGACCATTTCTCCAATTTGTCCAATACTCTGGGACAGGGTTCTTCTTATGTGTCTGTACAACAATGGAGCCCAGATCCTGATTGGGACCTGAGGTTATCATTGTGTGTATTATGGTAATACCCAGTTTGACCTCTGCTCAGGACCTTAGGGCATCATTGTAATACACTTTACCATAATACACATCATAACCTGCTTGACCTCTAAATTAGTCTCCATTTTAAAGCTGATCTAGTCTGCTCAGGAATAACCTTGGGGATTTCTAATCTTTCTTTCATAAACACGACGATCTAGCTGAGAAATAAGTAAAGGTCCAATAAGCAGTGAGACACCAAAACCCCAATGTGCGTGAGCTCCCCACGGGTGGCTGGCAGTTGCTGACTCTATGAGTGGCGCCGATGCCCCTCTGAAGGGAATCGACGAAGGACAGTACATGGCGTCCTTGTGATCTGGGCAGGTAGCACAAACCACGGCTAAGTTCAAATGACTGGAGGCCACGTCCTGGCTTTGGATATACGCACAGATATATCAGCAGTGTGGCCCTGAAGATCCTTGCGGTGGCGGGAGGGGGCTGATTTCAGCCATGGGAGGGGGGCTGTTGCTGGGTGGGCCACTCCATGCCAGCTGGGATGGAGGGGTTCTCCTGACAGCTCTCTTGCTTCCCCTCCCCCAGGACCTGAGCTACAACCAGCTCACGGAGTGTCCCCGGGAGCTGGAGAACGCCAAGAACATGCTGGTGCTCAACCTCGGCCACAACAGGTGGGTCTGGCTGCTCCGGGGTTCCAGCCAAGGCTGCGTGCAGGGGGTTCCTGGGCTGGCTGCACCAGCTGGGCAGGCAGGTGTGGATTTCCCTGTCAAACAAACCCCCTCTCTGGATCTAGGGGAGGCCTGTGCCTCTGGGGGCTGGTGACGGGTGAGAGAAGGGAGGCAGAATTGACGCAAGGGGCACTTGAGAGCAGCTGGTGAAGATCACTGGGCGCTTGTCCCATGCTGCCCGGTTCCTCCATGTAAATGCCTTCCCTCCCTGGGCCGGGGAAGCCCCTGTGTCCCTGTCGGAACCCGGGAGAGCCCCAGTCTTTGCCTCGCTGCCAGGATCGTGCCCCTGGCTGTGCTGGGTAGCTAGGCTGGGTCACCTCCCTGCTGCCCTGTTGAGCTGGGGAGGGAGCTGAGCCTGGACGTGTGTCTGCACCCAGTTGGGGGGCAGGGTGACTGCTGCACGTGGAGACCTGAGCTAGCGCCAATAACCACAGCAGTGAAGCTGCAGCAGCCCAGGCTGTATGACCCTGGCCTGTGCGGCTTCACTGGCCAAAGATCAAAGCCAGCCCAGGGACGTCTCCTCATGCTGCGGACACGTCGGATTGCAGTGTAGACTCTCGGCACCCTTCCCGGCATGGTGCAGCGCGGCCCTGGGGAGCTCCCTCCATCCCTCCGCCTCTCCTGGCTGGTAAACCGAGCGTGGCTCGTCTTTCTTCTCCAGCATCGATAACATCCCCACCCAGCTGTTCATCAACCTGACGGACCTGCTGTACCTGGACCTGAGCGAGAACAAGCTGGAGAGCCTGCCGCCGCAGATGAGGCGCCTGGTGCACCTGCAGACTCTGATCCTGAACAACAACCCGCTGCTGCACGCCCAGCTCAGGTAGAGGGGTGTCCTGCCGCGCTGCCGGGGTGGTGCGGGCTGCCGGCGTTGTTAGGGGGCGGGACGCGCTCGGGAGAGGTCCCCTTTGGCTGGACTCTCTTCTAGCCGCTCTCCTGGGAAGAGACTTGTCCGGCCAGGGATCCGGTTTCTTGATGGGTTTCTGGTTGCATGGGGCCGCTGACAGACAACCAGACAGGCCTTCTCCCCAATAAACGCCCGAGAACCCAGCCTGGGGGGCCCCTTCGCTCCTCTCCAATGAGCCCTTTTGGAAGGGACGTGGTCAGCCTCTTGGGGCCTGATCCAGAGCCCCCCGTGACATCAATGGAAACCCCCCCCCTTCCCCCCCCACTGACCTTCTGAAGCTTGGGATCCGGCCCTTAAGTCTTTAAATAAGACCAGTTTCTTGGACCTCATGGTGCAGGCCAAGCCCTAAAGACTGGTCGTCTCTCTCTGCCTAGCTCTGGCAGGCACAGGTCCTGTCCCCCGCCCCCCACCAGCAGCATGGCCTCTAGAAAGGAAGGGCTGATCCGGCTCCCATGGCCCAGTCCACCCTTGGCCTCCAGCCGGGTGCAGGGATGGCTCTTGCGGAATGGGCTCATGTCCCTGGGGAGCTGGGCGGAAACCCAGCAAAGCTGAGACCAGGTTTAAACCAGTCCTGGCGTGGACGTGCTGCATCCCGCCGCCTCTTAGAGATTCATAGACTCTAGGACTGGAAGGGACCTCAAGAGGTCATCGAGTCCAGTCCCCTGCCCTCATGGCAGGACCAAATACTGTCTAGACCATCCCTGATAGACATTTATCTAACCTATTATTGAACCAGAGCTTGGGATCCTGCTCTCCTCCGGTCCGGGATCTCCCCGCCAGTCCCTGGATCGGCCCAGCGGTGGAGCTCCCCTCACTGCTTCTCTCTCCCTTTCCATGTAAAGGCAGCTCCCTGCAATGACCGCTCTGCAGACCCTGCACCTGAGGAACACGCAGCGCACTCAGAGCAATCTGCCCACCAGCCTGGAGGGCCTGAGCAACCTCGCAGGTGAGCCGCCCATGGAGTCCGGGGCTGAGGGGAAACATTGGGGGCACATGTGGGGAAACAGCACCTCTCCGGGCCTCCTTCCCACTGCTGCCGGGCAACAGGGCCGGTCCAGCGAGGAGGCCCTGCACTAGGAGAAAGGTGTCCCACTCCCGGCGAGCCACTGGCTGAGCTCACGCCACCCGCATGGCAGCTCGTGTCCACACACGGTGACTGTCCCCAGCGCTGGGGACAGAGCTGGCTGGGTGCATCTCCCAGGACCAGGCCTGGCTGATCCTGTCATCCACAGCGGCATCTTCCCTGGTCCAGCCGCTCCTCCTCCCTCCATCCCACAATGCAGTGCCTTGTGTCTGGGGAAATTACCCAGAAGCCCCTGCTCCCAGTACCAGCGTGGGCAGCCCATGGCATAGCTTCTCCTGCAGTCCCAGAGCGCACTGGGACAGCCACCTGGTTGAGCCGCATGGCTGGGTGGGGCAAGGATGATGCCCCTGAAATGTTCCTGTTGCTTCTGGCCCCGTCCTGAGCCCGCTGGCCAAGCTCCTATTGGTGGAGCTGGTCCAGGCTCTGACGCTGGGAAGAGTGCAGCTGTTAGATGGGCTGCCTGCCCCGTCCCTGTGAAAGTGGATGCGTTCGGGCCAGGACCTGCTAGATTATCCTGGCATCACATCCGCGCACTCACAATTACTGTGTAACCCAGCCAGAGCCCTTGGTTCTCCGTGCCTCTCCGCTGACCTGGGCCCAGTCCGGTTGGTGGCTTCACATCCCTTCTGCTCTTCTTCCCCAGACGTGGACCTGGCCTGCAACGAGCTGAGCCGGGTCCCCGAGTGCCTCTACACCCTCTCCAGCCTGCGCCGTCTCAACCTGAGCAGCAACCAGATCTCCGAGCTCTCCCTCTGCATTGACCAGTGGACCCAACTGGAGACCCTCAATCTGTCGCGGAACCAGCTCACCTCACTGCCCGTACGTAGCGAACTCCCCCGAGATGACATCAGGGAGCTGGCTGGCTTCCCACGGCCAAGCTTAGGGCAAGGTCTCATTGGGACAGGCCTGGTGGCTTTCTCTGGAGCTTGGTCCTTGGCTTGTGAAGCTGTGAATGCCACAGCGGCATCACAGACCCGAGGGGCTGGTCCCCCCCCCCATCCCGCTGGCTCCCCATCCTCTGACTCAACAGGCCTGTGCTTTCCTCGCTGATTCAGGCCGAGCTAAGAGCTCCTAGGCCCCCACTTACCATAGCATCAGCGCCCCTCATGGTTTGTAATGGGTTTAGCCTCACAGAACCCCTGGGAGGCAGATGGTGCTGTTATCCCCATGGTACAGTTGGGGAAACTGAGGCACAGAGCGGCTAAGTGACTTGTCCAAGCAGCTGGCAGGATGCCCTGGACAGTAGCCCCTGCAGAGCCCAGTGGCCCAGGCTATCGGCTCTCCCTGATCTGTGGCACATGTCTCTCTCTCTGTCCCCAGTCTGCCATCTGCAAGCTGACCAAGCTGAAGAAGCTCTACTTGAACTCCAACAAGCTGGACTTCGACGGCATTCCCTCTGGCATCGGCAAACTCACCAGCCTGGAGGAGTTCATGGCAGCCAACAACAACCTGGAGCTGATCCCCGAGAGCCTGTGCAGGTGAGCGACCCGCCGGCCGCCCTGGCCTGTCCGAGTTGGGCTGGGTCTGGGAGGACAGAAGCGGGATCCTCCCCGCAGCCTGGGGCAGAATCTCCCCCAGGTGGCTGCTGTGTGGGGATAGGGAAGGAAGCCGTTCGCTCGCTTTGGATTCGAGCGGCAAGGCCGACGGGTCCTCTCCATCCCCGTGCGCCTTCTGGCTGCCGGTTACCCACACCCCCCGAACACCTGCAAAGGGCTGGACTGCCCAAGGGACCGGCACCCGCCGCCGTCGCTGGCCTGGGTGGGGACTCGGCACCTCCGACATCAGCCCTGCTATGTGTTGAGTTTAGCTGCCGCTGACGACGTCCGCAGCCTGGCTGCGAAAGCCCCCGCCCCACCCCCTGCGAGCTCACAGCCCCCTCCGAAGCCCGGCGGGGGTGGATGACGACTCGGTCTGACTTCTCCAGGGCAGACCCGCTTGGTGCAGATCTCTGAGCTGCCGCCCCCCTCCCTGGCATGGCTGGGGCGGAGGGGAGGGAGGAGCAGGTGGGTGCGTTCTGCAGAGGGGAAGGAAGGGCGTTGTGTTTCTCGCAGGCGAAGCTGGGCCTGAGCGTAGAGCAGCATCCGGGTGGGACGGGGCAGATGGACGACGTACGGAGCAGGGAAAATCTAAGGACTCGGCTCAGGCCGAGCTGGCTTCCCAGCCCCCTTCCATGAAGAGCTGAGCTGGCTTGTGATGGCTCCCCCAGCTCCTTCCTCTGGGTGGCGCTGTCCCCTCTGCCCCCTGCGTCTCCCCTGCTGGGATCCCCCGGCCCTGCCCTGCTGCTCCGCATCAGCCCAGCGCGTTTCGGGAGCGGGGGCCAGGCTTCTCCGAGCGTCTCTTCTGCCCCTCCAGGTGCACGAAGCTGAAGAAGCTGGTGCTGAACAAGAACCGCCTGGTCACCCTGCCGGAGGCAGTTCATTTCCTGACGGACGTCGAGGTGAGGCCGCGGAGGGACCCTCCGTGCTTCTCCGGCGCCTGCCGGGCAGACATCCCAGGCCCCGTGCTGCCGTGGGAGCCGGTCCCTGGGGGGATCCAGGCAGCCCGGGGGAGTGCGGGCTGGTGTGCGAGCGTAGTGCACGGCTCCGCTCTTGACCCCTCTGCGGAGGGTAACCCCACCCGCAGCGCCAGCCTGTGCTCCCCACTCCGAATGGGCTGGGCAGGGGGGAGGCTCTCTGCGCCCCTTGCCAGCCATGGGGTGGCCTGAGTTAATGTACTGGGTCAGGATAATCCCATTGCACAGCGGTAGGAAACTGGGAGCCTAACCCCATCCAGGATGTGGGCCTGAGGCTCTAAGGGTTAAGACCTGCGGCCAGGCAGCATGGCACTGGGACTACAACGAAGGGACTGTGGGGCTCTAGCCCCAGGCCCAGTCCTACTGATCATGCTGCCCCTCGCCCTGGCCCAGCACATCCCAGGGCAGGAGCTGCTCCGATGGAGCCGTCTGAGAGTCCTTTGCTCCCTCTGCCGCCCAGCCAGGCCTAGCGAGCTGGTGCCATGCTGAAGGGGGTTATGCCATACAGCACGAGTGAGTGGGGAGACCCTGGATCACCCCTGCTGGGCCTTGCCTGGCGTAGGATCCCTGCCCGCCGGGCCTGCACTGGAGGGGGTGGAGAGGCCCCCTGCCGACGACCAGTGTGTTCGTCGAGGGGCCTGTTTCCAGGGTCGTCTGATCTGTTCTGAGTGGCGCTTGGCTGGCTGTGGGCCCTCCCGCCTCGGTTAAGCCAGGGCCCCTGTGCGCCCGGTGCCGGACGTGGGTCTCGTGTTAGCAGGGGAGGGCGTGGCATCCCAGCGCCTGGGAAACGAGTCCCGTTCTCCCTGCCCGACTGTAGCCTTGCACCATCAGACACTGACCCTAAACCCTGATGGGGCACAGGAGGATCCCCTCCCCCGGCCAATGCCCCCGGAGCTCTCCGGGGCAGAGCGAGAACCAGCTGGTGCCCAGGTCTCTCTTGTGGCTGGTGTTTGGATCACCTCTCTGTCCCGTGCCTCTGCAGATCCTGGACGTCCGGGAGAACCCCAACCTGGTGATGCCCCCCAAGCCGGTGGACAAAACCTCTGAGTGGTACAACATCGACTTCTCCCTGCAGAACCAGCTGCGCCTGGCTGGCGCCTCGCCCGCCACCGTCGCAGCAGCTGCAGCAGGTGAACCACAGGGCAATGGGGGGGAAGTCACCTCCAGCTGAAGCTTGGCTCCTGGGGAGCCAGGAGGACTGGGAATCACAGACGCTGGGAGCAGGGTACAGAACCAGAGGGCTCCTGGCCATGCTGTGGCATGTCTCTCCTGTCGTGGCGCCAGCAGTGCCAAGCGATTCCTGCCTTGGCCTGAGAGCGCCCCACGGCGCAGGGTCCCTCATCCCTCCTGGGGTCTTGAGTAGGTGTCGGTGATTTCTGGGTTGTGATCTGCCAGAGCTCACCCATATTGCCTGTGTTCCCAGGGAGCGGCACGAAGGACCCCACGGCCCGCAAGATGCGGCTTCGCCGGCGCAAGGACTCGGCAGCGCAGGATGATCAGGCGAAGCAGGTGCTGAAGGGGATGTCGGACGTGGCTCAAGAGAAGAACAAGAAACTGGAGGTAGGAAGGGGTGGGGCGGGGCGATGAGTGCTGTCGGTTACACACACACACACACACACACACACACACACACACACACACACACA
>NW_020664444.1:6665201-6677295 GCF_002925995.2 Terrapene triunguis
ACTGCTCTGCCCGTTGGCCTCTCCCCGCAGACGTTCCTGGACGACAGCGGCTCCTTGACCTGGGAGATCTACTACTGGATCGGGCACGAAGCCACGCTGGACAAGAAGGCCAGCGCGGCCATCCACGCCGTCAACCTGCGCAACTACCTGGGGGCCCAGTGCCGCACCATCCGGGAGGAGATGGGGGACGAGAGCGAGGAGTTCATCCAGGTACCTCCCCCCTCGACCGCCCTGACCACCCTCCCTCCCTGCCTTCCTCCTCCTCCTCCTCCTCCTCCACCCACACCCCCACCCTCTCTGCAGCTGCCAGCTCCTCCACACAACCCCATACAGACCAATCCACCCCGTACAGACCCCCCCCTTCCTTCCCCAGCTGTCCCAGGACTGGAGAACTGAGCAGTCCCCTGCAGCCAGTCCTCGCCCTGCCGGGAGGGAGGCAGAGAAGCCTTTTGCTGCGAGCCAGCCGGCTCCTAGCTGATCCCTTGTCCCCACCCCTAGGTGTTCGACCACGAGATCTCCTACATTGAGGGGGGCTCGGCCAGCGGCTTCTACACCGTCGAGGATGCGCAGTACATCACCAGGTAGGGTGCCGCAGGGGAACCGGGGGGTGCACTACTGGCCACAGCCACCCTCTGCGGTGCTGCGACTACATAGCGTGCAGGCACAGAGAAGCCGCCTGACCAGAGCAGAGCCACGGCCCGTCAGGTCTCTGGGCCCAGTCCGTCTCCGCACCCATCCACGGGAGCCCGACCATTGTCCTCAATGGGAGCTGGTTTGGGCACTCCGGTCCTGGACACATGTCCACAGGACGAGCTTCTCCAGGCCCTCTCTGTTCCCCTAGAGCAGGAGGCCTCATGAATAAAGCGGCTGTTACCATGGGTGCCCGTGACCCACGGAAAGGTCTAAACCCGGCTGGAATCCGACAGAGCGCTTGGGGTGTTCTGTTATCCTGTGGCAGAGAGTTCCAGAGGCCAGGCCACCCCTCGATCCATTCTGAGCCCGTTGCTGCCCAGTCCTGTGGGGCGCAGTGTCCCCCTCGTGCCCCTATGGGGGCAGGTTCTCCTCAGGCGGTGGGCTCTCTTGTGACTTCCCCCCCTTCCCCCCCGCGTACTGCGTGTCTTTGCAGGCTGTATCGCGTCTATGGGAAGAAGAATATTAAGCTGGAGCCCGTGACGCTTAAGGCTGCTTCGCTGGACCCCCGGTGAGTGCGGAGGGGGATTGGGACGCTCTGCAGACCCGCGGCACCCAAGTCCGTGCCTCTCGTGCGGTGGGGCAGGGGGACTGGCCTGCCGGGATAGGCGTGGGGACCTGCAGACCCCCGTCCGGCAGCAGAAGCTGCAGGGATCGTAGTGATTCAACTCGTCTGGACCGGAGCCTGCAGTGTTAACGCCGGGGCGGCAGGCGGGAACGCCGCGTCGGGCCCCGCGTGCATCGGCAGAGGCTCTCGTCACCGCCCTGGGTTGGGACTCGGGATATTCGGCTCCATTCCCTGCTCTGAACAGGCTCCCCGGGCGACCGCGGGCGAGGAACGCGGCCTGTCCCGTCTGGGCAGTGGGGCTGCGAGCCCTGCCCTGCCTCCCGCGGGCTCAGGGGTAAACGCCTTCGTTGCCACGAGGGGCTCGGGTGCTGCGATGATGGCGCAGACCCCTCCAGAGCTCGAATTGCCCGCCCCTGCCGGCAAACCAAGTCATTGCTGTGCGTGTTGGCAGCCACTGGGCCAGTAGCTCTCTCCTGTCCCCGCTCTCCCAAGCAGCTGCCAGCTGGGGGGGGAGGGGGGGTGTTTCTGCCACTGAGTTCCCATCACAGCTCTTGGATTCAGCCATGCACCACGCTGACCCCTCTTCTCTGCCCGCCCCCCCCGGCTTCAGGTTCGTCTTCCTCCTGGACAATGGCCTTGAGATCTCCGTGTGGAGGGGGAGCCAGGCCACGCTGAGCAGCACCACCAAAGCCAGGTAGCGTCCGCAGAGGGGCAGCCGGGAGGGGGCATGGCAGGGCCGGAGCCAGCGGGCGCTGACACTAGGGGGCGCCGAGGGCGCTCTGCCCCCTTCCGCTGCTCCCGCTCCAGCAGCACCCGTGATTGCCACACATGCCAGCCGGGCGCTCGCCGGGCCCGCCGGGTAAAGCCTGCTCCAAAGCCCGGGAGGATGTGAGAGGCATCCGCTGCTGCTCTGCCATCACAGGGCCTGGCGACCCCCACGCCGCCTCCTGCAGGGCAGGGCATCCCCCGCCCCCTGGCCTCCCACTTGCCATCACAGGGCACGGCGACCCCCTGCCACCTTCCCTTCCTCCTGCCATCGTGGGCCGGGTGGCCCTTCCCCCACACGCTCACCTGCTGACGCAGGCCCGGCCTGGTGCCTCCTACTGTTCTGCCAGCCCCACCTGGCCCCAGCAGCGCCCCTGGCCTGGGATCTAACTGGAGTCTCTCCGGCCCTCTCCTCTCCCCCAATCGTCCCGCACAGGCTATTCGCTGAGAAGATCAACAAGAACGAGCGGAAGGGGAAGGCGGAGATCACACTCCTGAGCCAGAGCCAGGAGCCGCCCGAGTTCTGGGAGGTGCTGGGGGGCCAGCCCGAGGAGATCAAGGCCAACGTCCCGGACGACTTCCAGCCAGCCAAGCCCAAGCTCTATAAGGTGGAGACCCCTTCCTGCTCCGCATGCCCCCCGGGGCAGCCTCTCTGTGGCAGAGGGGTGCCCGTGCCCTGTGACTGGGCTCTGCCTCGTCTCTGGCCGCCCCCCCTCATCCCTCTCCTCTCTCCTCGGCTCAGGTCGGCCTGGGGCTGGGCTACCTGGAGTTGCCCCAGATCAACTACAAGCTCTCGGTGGAGCACCAGAAGCGACCCAAGGTGGACCTGCTGCCGGAGATGCGACTGGTATGGCAGGGTGGGGCAGGCCGGAGAGGGAGGGGTTCATTCCACCAGGCTGTGTGCCATAGGCCGTGCCCAGCCAGGGTGGAGCTGTGCCCGCTGAGGCAACAGGGGCTGGGTACGTGGATGGAGGATCTGAGATTTGCCGGCCCTCTACCGCCTCCTCCCCCTGGCCCTGTTCCCACCAGGCTCTGGAGCAGGAAATGGCCTGGAGTTCAGGCCCTGCTCGCAAACTTCTCCCTATCGCTTCAGGAGTGGATGGTGCCCCCGAGCGGGAGAGCCAGTCCCTGGGGCGGGGCCCCCGTCTCCATCTCCAGCCCAGTGGGAGGTGGGGACTGTCAGGAAACCCCGTCCTTTTCGGAGCGGGGCGGGGGGCATCAGGGAGGGGATCTGAGCTCAGGCCCTGCTCCCAGTTGGAGGATGCTGCCAGGGCCTGGCCCTGAGGCAGGGCGAGGGGCCGGGCGGCTCTTGCTGTGCAGGAGAGTTACCTGAAGGTGCTGGGCTGGCAGCCTGTACGGCTCCCTCCCCCTCCTGCTTAGCCCCCAGGTCCTGCTCTGGGGTGGGGGGAGGGATCCCTGCAGGGGGCAGCCGCCCCGCCCGCTCCATTCCTCCTCTCCCGGTTGCTCCGCAGCTCCAGAGCCTGCTCGACACCAAGGCTGTATACATCCTCGACTGCTGGTCCGACGTCTTCATCTGGGTGGGCAGGAAGTCCCCGCGCCTGGTGCGGGCGGCGGCCCTCAAGCTGGGGCAGGAGGTGTGCAGCATGCTGCACCGGCCCAAGCACGCCATGGTCATCCGCAACCTGGAGGGCACCGAGTGCCAGGTACGAGGGCGCTGCGGCCCGGGCTCACCTTGCCCCTCGGGAGCAGCCAGGGGCGCTGTGCTGGGACTGGCTGGGGAATCCGGGTCTGGCCAGCTGCCGCCCTGGGGTGGCCCGACCGGTCTGCGGGGTGGGAGACGGTGTCCGTCGCGCTTCCCTTCTAGCCGTGCCGGGAGGGAGCCCCCTGGGAGAGGCTGAAGCGCCCCATGCCGGCGTGTCTCTCCTCCCCCCCCGCTGCAGGTGTTCAAGTCCAAGTTCAAGAACTGGGACGACGTGCTGAAGGTGGACTACACCCGCAACGCGGAGAGTGTGCTGCAGGCCAAGGGGCTGGCCGGCAAGGTGAAGAAAGACGCCGAGAAGAAGGATCAGATGAAGGCTGACCTGACGGCGCTGTTCCTGCCCCGCCAGCCCCCCATGGCCCTGACGGAGGTACGACGTGGGGGTGGGGGGGTAAATGAAAGACCCTCGGGGGAGTCATCTGGGCCCTTCCTGTCTGGGTAGGGATGGGCTGGGACCTTCTCTGCCAACGCCAATGCAGCTGCCCTAGGCTCCCCCTCCTGAGTCCTTGGGCACCAGCATTGTGGCCCTCCAGCTGGCCATGGGGCAGCCAAGGCTGGGGTGGGAGAGAGAGGGGGGGGTGGGCTGGGGCTCTGGCTATACCCCGGATCTCTCCTTATTTGGGAGGGGGTGTGGGGAAAAGGCCATTACAAGCCCCCCCTAGGACTGGCCCCAGGGTCCCCTAGGCTGCCATGCAGAGCGCTAACTGCTAGGCCAGCTTGCCGCCCATTGCAACATCCTCCTAAGTGTGCGCGTCTCTTGGCGTGCGACACAGGCGGAGCAGCTGATGGAGGAGTGGAACGAGGACCTGGACGGCATGGAGGGCTTTGTCCTGGAAGGCAAGAAATTTGCTCGCCTGCCCGAAGAGGAGTTCGGACACTTCCACACCCAGGATTGCTATGTCTTCCTGTGCAGGTAACACCCGCCCCTACCTTCTCTGGGCAGCTCTCGCCCCCCTCCCGCCGCCCCCTTTCTCAGCTGTCAGAGCCCCCGTCCCTCAGGCTGATCCTCTGCCAGCGGCCCCCCCAGCCCCCAAGTGAGCATGGCATGGGGCTGCTGGGTTGGGGAGGCCAGGAGAGCTCTGGGATATGGTGGGACTGGGGCTGCCCTCCCCCCACATCACTGGGATCCCCACCCCCTATGCTGACAGGTACTGGGTGCCGGTGGAGTACGAGGACGAGGCGGAGAAGAAGAAGAAGAAGAGCGGTGGCAAAGGGGATGGAGAGAAAGGGGAGGAGGACGAGGAGGAAGAGGAGGAGAAGCAGCCGGAGGAAGACTTCCAGTGCATCGTGTACTTCTGGCAGGGGCGTGAGGCCTCCAACATGGGCTGGCTCACCTTCACCTTCAGCCTGCAGAAGAAGTTCGAGAGTCTCTTCCCTGGCAAGCTGGAGGTGAGCTGGGAGCCTGATTTTTTTTTTTTCCCCCCCCCCCCCAGGGCCCACACCATGAGCTGGGAGCCTGAGCACCGCCCCCCCCACCACCTCAGCTCTCAGGACCCAGACTAGGAGCCCCAAGGCCCCTGCCCTATATATGCTCTCCCATGGGCTGGGAGCACCCCTTCCATACAGCCCCATGGCCATACCACAAGCTGGGCTGTAGCAGGCGAAATCCCATTCCCCAAGGCCATCTAATCTCTGCTGCCTGGGGCGGGACAGGACATTACGCGCCCGTCTCCCAGCTGCAGGGCTCAGCCTTGGTGCCAGCTCCCAGGACCCTCTGGGGGCTGCTGCCCACCCAGGGGGGGCCCCTCGAGCTGCCCTGAAGTCAGTGTGACACACAGGTGCTCCCGTTGGCTGGGGCAGGCGATGCCGACCTGCCCTGGCTAACAGCAGAGGATCCAGCCTGGCTCCTGCAGGAGCCCGTGAGGGTGACGCAGGCCCAGCCCCGTCCAGCTGGTGGCTCAGCCAGGTGGCTGGAGCATACGGCTGAGCCTTCCTGGGGTCAGGCGGGCTCCTGTGCTCGCCTGCAGGGGGCAGCCGGGGCAGGGTCTCATTTGCATGTAGGTACAGTAGCTCCTCGCTTAACGTTGTAGTTCTGTTCCTGAAAAATGCGACTTTAAGCGAAATGATGTTAAGCAAATCCAATTTCCCCATAAGACTTAATGTAAATGGGGGGGTTAGGTTCTAGGGAAATTTTTTTCACCCGACAAAAAACTATATACACACCCCGTATAAGTTTTAAACAAACAATCGAATACTGTACACAGCAATGATGGTTGTGAAGCTTGGTTGAGGTGGAGGAGTCAGAGGGTGGGATATTTCCCAGAGAATGCCTTACTGCTCAATGATGAACTAGCACTCGCTGAGTCCTCCAGGGTTAACACATCGTTGTTAATGTAGCCTCACCCTCTACAAGGCAGCAGAAATGGAGGGGGGGGAGACAGCATGGCAGAGAGAGACAGACACACACCCTGTGTGTGCGAGAGAGAGAGAGAGATGGGCATTGCCCCTTTAAGTACGCTGACACCACACTCTAAGTACATTGCCTTTAAAAAGATCAGGAAGTTGAGACAGCAACTGTGGCCAGCTCTCTCCGTCCTGAGCCCTGTTGTCTCCCCCCTGCTCTATATGGAGAAGGGGTAAGCGGGGGGGCAGGAGCAGGGGGGAGGGGGACACCCTGACATTAGCCCCCCTCTGCCCCCCCCCTGCACAGCAAGCAGGAGGCTCCCGGGAGCAGCTCCAAGGCAGAGGGCAGGAGCAGCACGTGGCAGTGGGGGGAGGGACAGCTGAACTGCCGGCAATTAGTAGCCTGCTGGGCGGCTGCCGCACAGGGAATTTAGGGGAGCGGGGACCTGATGGGGGGGCTGCCGGCCCACCCTGGTTCCATGCTCCCACCAGCCAGCTCCAACGGGCTGCTCTTCCCAGGGCTGCCCGGGGGGGGGGCAAGTGGGGCAATTTGCCCCAGGCCCCACAGGGGCCCCCACGAGAATATAGTATTGCAACTATTTTTTTATGGAAGGGGCCCCCGAAATTGCTTTGCCCCGGGCCCCCTGAATGCTCTGGGCAGCCCTGGCTCTTCCTGCAAGCAGCGGACAAAGCAGGCGGCTGACAAACAAGGTTATAAGGGAGCGTTGCGCAACTTTAAACGAGCATGTTCCCTAATTGATCAGCAACAAAACAACGTTAACCAGGACGACTTTAAGTGAGGAGTTACTGTACCCAGCATGCTTTGCTAGCCGATGGCTCTCTGTCCCTTGATGGGTCGGCACATGTCCCAGGGTCCCCTCCGAGTGTGAGTGAACTCCCCGGCCCTGGACGCCTCTAACGCCATCCCCTGGCACCCAGGTTGTGCGCATGACCCAGCAGCAGGAGAACCCCAAGTTCCTGTCTCACTTCAAGAGGAAGTTCATTATCCACAAGGGCAAGAGGAAGTCCAAGGACAACAGCCTGCAGCCCAGCCTGTACCACGTCCGCACCAACGGCAGCGCCCTCTGCACCCGGTGAGAGCCAGAGGAGCTGCTCTGCTAACTGGAGCCTCCTCCTTGGAGGGGTTGAATGGGCCGGCCGTGCTGGGGTAGGTGGGGATCCAGGCTGGGGCTGAGAACTCCTCCTCCTCTTGTCCCTTGCAGGTGCATCCAGATCAACACCGACTCCTGCCTGCTGAACTCAGAGTTCTGCTTCATCCTGAAGGTGAGCATCCCTGGGGCTCGCGTGCTGGCCCTGGCGCTCTGCTGTGGGCTCCGAGGGCTAGCACAGTCTCCAGCTGGGCCCGCTGCAGCGACGGCTCACGCCGCAGCCCCGGGTCCACACGGAGCGAGGACAAGGCGCCAGAACTTTTGTAGAAGTGGGGTGGCCAAGGCCAAAGTGCTCCCCCCTTTCCCCCCCGGCTGCAGCTGGCTGCTCCAGTCGTGAGCCCGCTGCCCTTTCTTCTGGCACCACAGCAGCCCCTGGTGGGCAAAAAGTGTAATTGCAGCGCCTCCCCAGCAGAATGGATTGTTCTGCGAGGGGTGGGGGTGAAATCTGTGGGGGACATGAATTCTGTGCTTTGTTTCTTTGGTTTAAAAAGTGGGGGTGGGCATGACCCCCCCCCCCCCCCGCCTCCCCCCCGTGCCGGTGAGCAAAGAGGACGAGGTGGAGTCCTTTGAAGCTTCCTGCTGCCACCCTCCTCGTCTTGACCTTGCTCCAGCACATGCCGCTCGTGGGCATCCTTCTCGTGGCTGGTCCAAGGAGGCGCCCTGCGTCTATGGCTGCCCTTGAAGGTGCTGGTTGCCTGACACGTCCTCCCCACAGATTATGGGCAAGGAGCATCTAAGGGAAAAGAGGAATGGAAGCCTCGAGCTTGGGGGAGGAGGGTGTGGGGCAGGATCAGGACCCTGCAGAGACTGGCTGGCAGAAGAACCTGGTCGGTGTCCGTGAAGCCACGTTGGGGGGTGACCGTGGGAGCATCAAGCTGCTCTAAACTCCTGGTTTAAGCCAAAGCAGCACCTCCTTCCGCCCTTCTCTCAGCGTGATTCCCCTGTCGACGGGGACTTCATCTGCTCCCATGTCTCCTCTCCTTATGCCCGGGCTTCCCATCCAACCCAAGGGCTCTGCTCCTGTCACCCTGACCCACGCTCCACTCCCCTAGGTGCCGTTCGAGAGCACCGATAACCAAGGCATCGTCTATACCTGGGTGGGCCGGGCCGCCGACCCCGAGGAGGCCAAGCTAGCCGAGGAAATCATGAACCACATGTTCGACGACTCATACAGCAAGCAGGTGAGGCAGGACGGAGCCTCTGTGGTCGTGGGCCGGTGGCTGGTTCTCAGTGGCGCTCTATGCCAGATGGGAAAGGCTGTTCTAGCCAGCACCGGCCAGCCACTACTCTCTCTGGGGTGCAGCCATGGAGAGCGGAGCCGGGGAGAGCTCGGTCCTCTCCCTGCCTCTGCTCCCAGAACCCTAGAGCAGGAAGTGACTCGGGAGTCGACTGAAACCCTCCAGCCCCCTGACCCCTCCACTCTGTGTGCCAGGTGATAAACGAAGGGGAGGAGCCGGAGAACTTCTTCTGGGTTGGCATCGGGGGCCAGAAGGCCTACGACGAAGACGCCGACTACATGAAGTACTCGCGGCTGTTCAGGTGTGTGCCAGCAACTGCTGTCCCCGGAGCCCATGGGCAGAGCATCCGCTGGGTAGACAGGTCCCTGGCTGGTCAGGGCTCCTGCCAGCCATTCGCTGGGTGCCTGTTCGAAACACGGGCTCGCACGTCTCCTCCTCAGCCCTGCTCAGCCTGCTCCTTAAGCCACCAGGGCACCAGGGTAATCTCTGCCTATTTGGGCTGGCCCTGGGGGGAGGAGACCCTAGGCACTGTGACATGCTGGCCACTGGACTGGTAGAGCTCGGGAAAATGTTCCCCAGGGTTCGGCTGAGATCTGACAAACTCATGGCCACTGGCGCCCAGGATTTACCCTGGACAGCCGGGCTGGCCCGAGGCAGGGCACGCCCCCTCGCTAACGGCTGCTTGGCTCTCCGCTCCAGGTGCTCCAACGAGAAGGGCTATTTCTCCGTGTCGGAGAAGTGCTCCGATTTCTGCCAGGATGACCTGGCGGACGACGACATCATGCTGCTGGACAACGGCCGGGAGGTGAGTTCCCGGGGCCTGGCGCCCCCGGTGCGGAGTGGGCTGTAGCCTCATGATTGTCCTCGGTAACTCTTCTGCATCCTGCAGCTGGGTCTAGGCTCCCTTGTAGGGAACCTCTCGCTGCAACCCCAGAGAACCCAGTCTCTCCCCCAGGACCTTCCAGGGGGGCTCCTGGGCCCAGATCCTCCCACTTCTAGTGGGTGTTCGATGCCGCATGAGGCCCTGCCCATGTGGGGCAGGGGATGAGCCAGGCCTGGGTGGGCTGCAGCAGATCTGCTCTTCCCGTCTCGCGCTCTGACCAGCGCCGTCTTAACCCTGCTGTCTTTGCTGTTCCCTGCAGGTTTACATGTGGGTGGGAACCCAGACAAGCCAGGTGGAAATCAAGCTGAGCTTGAAAGCTTGCCAGGTAAGGGCCGGGCCCAGGCCTTGGGATTGCCCCCTCCCGGGGCTGGTCTGGAGCATCTCGAAAAGCTTCCCTGGCTATGACTGAAGGCTGCTGTGAAGGGAGACACTCCTCCAGCCTCTGACAGCCCCCTGGGGGTGGAGGGAGTCTACTGCCCTGGCCCATAGTTCCTGGGGGGTGGGTCCAGCAGCTTGGCCCCTTCCCCTTGAGATGCTGCAGCATCTGCCACTAGCTCGGCCCTGACACCCGCTGGGGCCTGCGCCTCCACCAGCCCCTGGGGACAGAGCTCGGCCCCTGCGGGCGCAGCGGAAGACCTGTTTTGAGGTTCCAAAGCCCCTGGCTGGGAGCACAGCAGCCCTGGCTCCCTGGGGCCTCCTCCCGGTTTGTGCAATAGGAACGGAGCAGGATCTGGCCTTGGGGGGACCAGTGCCTGAGGCCACCCCTTCCCCTCCTTTCAGGTGTACATCCAGCACATGCGCTCGAAGGCGGCCGAGCACCCCCGGAAGCTGCGCCTGGTGCGGAAAGGCAACGAGCCCCATCCCTTCACCCGCTGCTTCCACGCCTGGGGCGTCTTCCGCAAGCCGCCCGCCTAAGGAGCCGCGGGGGAGCACCTGCCCTGCCGGAGCCGGCAGCCAGCCCATGGGTCCTCCGCAGCGTGACGCTTCCCCAAGGGGAGGAACAGAACCTGCCTCTGCCCTCCTAGGGCCATCTGCCCTCCTCTCCCCCCGCTGCTTTGCTGCTGCCGCCTCTCGCGCAGGGGCTGGTTCCTAGCCGGGGGCTTGGCCCGGAGCTGCCCTTCTCCCGGAGAGACACCCCGAGGGGCGTGGGGAGCAGCCCACGGTGCTGAAGCTATGTGACTAAAACTTCCCAGCCTGGCCTGTAACATGCTGCACCTCACCTGCCCTAAGGGGACAAGGCCCAGCCCCTCCGCTCTGGTACCAGCTCCTGGCGCTGAAGAGGGGCTCAGGGCTGGATCAGGCTGGGGCCCATGGCTGTATTGGGCTGATAAGGTTATTTCCTCCCCTGCTAATGTGCGAGGGGCTTTGGGTACTTTCGGCCAGGCCGCAGCTTCTGGTCTGACCCCAGCAGGCAGGGGCACGATTTGGGTGAGAGCAGGGTGCAGGGCCTGTAGGGAAAGGAGCCAAGCCGGGGCAGGGGAGGGAACTCGGCTCTAGGCAGGAGAGGCTGGGTGCTGTTATCTGGCTCAGTGGCGCTGGAGAAGTGGCTGCAGTTTCCTGCTGAGGGAATGCAGGTCAGCGCTGGGCCAGAGCCAGCTCTCACAGCGGGGAGGGGAGCACTACGGCCAGGCAGGGGGAGCAGTGGGTGTGATATCAGCCACAAGGCTACACAAGCGCCAGGAACCTCCCGCTCTCCAGAGGGAGGCTGTGGCTGTGTTTAAAATCCCTGAAGCAGCCGGCCCCTGTGAGAGCAGCGGCCTGGTGCCAGCCTGCACCTCACGCTTTGTCAGTCCCCACCCAGCCGGGCGCTGCCTGCAGCAGCCTGGCTCTTTACCCTCATGCAAGCAGGCTCTGGGCTCTGCCTGTCAAAGGCACAAGCCACAGTTTGGTACCAGCTTCCGATTGATTTTCCAGGGGCAGTAGGTGCCTTTCATCTCCCTTCCCTTGCCCCCGTGCTCTACGGCCTACGTGCCCATGGCCATGCTGCTGTGCCCAGCCCCTGTGAGGCTGCTGAGGGCGGGAGCCCCTTCTCCTACCAGCCTGGGGCTGGTTAGAGGCAGGCAGGGGCTTTGCTGCTGTCTGTTATACAGCAAGAAGTCACACAGCTAAAGCAGGGCGTGTAACCAGCAGGGATGTGCAGACACAATCCACACAGGCCAGCACCAGCTGGCACCAGCAACTGGCCCCTGCCCCCTGCTGACCCTTGAAGGCTGCTGCTGCAGTGAGCCATGGTGTGGCCAGTGCAGGCCACTAGGGGGCACTATAACACCAGCATGGGCACTTGGGTTTTAGCACAGACTTTTTCCTGCATGCTGCAGCTAGTGGAAGCAGCTGGCTGGACCCCCCTGCCCTGCGCTAGGACAGTGCTGCTTGCAGAGCCGCAGGAGAGGGGTTAAATCCCCCCCCGTTGGCGCACAAGGTCGAGAAGCACTTTTTGCACTCTGTGCCCCCCTCACAGTGACTGTAAGTGCCAGCTCTGTGCCTGGCTGGTGCGTTCTGTATCGTATCAATAAAGATTGCACTTCACCGAGCCTGGCCCCACACGCTCCAGTTTAACTTGTGGCTTCTCTGTAACTTGAAGTCTTTAAACGATGTGCTGAGGCCGTCAGTAACAGGGAACTGTTAGAGGAGTGGGATCACGGTGCAGCAGGTCACACTACAGCAGGGGTGGTGTCAAGGCTGGATCCCCACTTTGAACTTTAGGGTTCAAATGTAGGG
>NW_020664444.1:6677305-6711934 GCF_002925995.2 Terrapene triunguis
GTCTCTGTACACAGAGAGCTGTTACCCTTCCCTTCATAGTTATGACAGGTGGGGAGCAGGATCTGGGGCTTGCCCCACTCCAGGCACGGAGCAGGGTTGGGGGCTGCTCCATGTGGCTCCCAGAAGCAGTGGCATATCCCCCTCCAGCTCCTATGCATAGGGGCAGCCAGGGGGCTCTGTTCTGCTCACAGCCCCCCACCCCAAGCACCACCCCCATTGGCCAGGAACCAATGGGAGCTGCAAGGGCAGCACCTGCAGAGTCAGACGGGTGAGCAAGGAGCAGAGCTGTTGGCTGTGCCTCCACGTAGGAGCCAGAGAGGGGAACGTGCCACTGCTTCTGGGAGCTGCTTGACGTAAGTGCCGCCTACCGCCCTGCTTGTCCTCTGCACTACTCAGTCCCAGCCCAGAGCACCTCCTGCACCCCCCAGCCCCAATCCTTCTCCCACCGCCTCAGTCCCAGCACACCCTCCTACACCCCAAATCCCACGCCCCCAGCCAAAGCCCTCACCCACCCCTGCACTCCTTCCCAGCCCAGAGCCCCCTCAACTCCTAATTTCTAGTCTCATGCTGGAGCCTGCACATCAACCCCAACTTCATGAGCATTCATAGCCCACCATACAATTTCTATACCCAGATATGGCCCTCAGGCCAAAAAGTTTGCTTTCCCCCCCCCCCGCCTAGACAGTCCCGTCTGCTCTCAGAGGCTGTGCACGAGGGTAGGTGCAGCCCAGGGAGCTGGGCTGGCGCATGAAGCTTTTACAAAGGAGTGTCAGTAAAAAAGCAGCCGCCCCCTGGGCCCTGCTTTGAATGGAAACAGTCTGTTTTGAAGTGCATTGGAGCTAGTTTCCAGCCCCCCCTTATCCCCAGGCCACCTTGCCCATGTGTGTGTGGGGGGGTCATATGGCACTGGCCCAGTTCAAAAGACAGGGGAGGAGAGGGGTGCTATGGGCATGGGAACAAACCAAACAGGAACCTGCTCCTCTGGTCTGTACCCTGGAACCCAACGCCCGAGGAAGAACAAGGCTCTCTGCGCTGAGGGGTCCTGCTGGAGTCTCCCTCCCTGACAGTGGAGGTTTTTCTACCCCAGCTGCTCTTGGGCTTGGTTCTGGGCCATGCTCCGGCCAGTTACACACAGCCCATGAGGTGAGCACAAGGGTCCCACCCAGCCTTGGACTCTGGGGCCATCGGCATTGCAATAAAATGCCCTGCGGCAGCCGGGCTCTGAGGCCAGATCAGTTGCCTCTGGCTCCCAGGGCTCTGGCCACACGGCTACGGCTAGCAGCGCAGGCTGTCGGCCTTGGGCTGGAGCCCTCGGGGGGAGGGGGGGGAGCATGGAGGGGCTCAGAGCCCAAGCTCCAGCCCAAAGGTCTGCACTGCAGTTAGTTGAAGGCTGGATTTAGCCATGCCCAGCTGGGCTTCCTAACCAGTGAGGAGCTGAATTGGGGGTGGGGGTGGCTTGCTTCTCGACCGCTTCCCTTTCTCCCCAGCACAGGGGTGCGGGAGGGTTTGGCCACAACCCAAGGCTGCTGCTTACCTGGGAAGGTGGTTTTCCTTTTTAAGCTGGGGGGTGCAGCATTGGGGGCTGCACAGGGCCCTACCTCCTCTTCCACCAAGTGCAAACAGCAGCCTCGCGCTGAGCGGTGGAAAGGGCCACGCATGCAGGCTCTGGCTGGGAGCCGCCCCAGCCCCACGAGCTGCATCTCCCAAATGCTCTGGCTTTAGCCAAGCCAGACTAACCCCTGCCCCCCCCCATGAAAGCAGCTGGTTTCCCTACTAGCCCCCACTCCGCCCAGCACGGAGGGGGCGGTGTATTAACTTCGCCCCAGGGCTGCCACAATGGCCAGGCCTCTGGCACACAGGTGAGGGACTGTTCAGAGCAGGAAGGTGGAGCCCGGTACACAGCCAGGACCAGCCTGGTGTGAGCAGGGACCAACACCCGGGTGCTAGGGCTGGTAGGTACAGAGGGGAAGGGGAGGAAGCAGCTCCCTGCCCCAGTGGCTCAGACACTGCATGGCACAGGCTGTGCTCTGTACAAGACAGTGCCAGCTCCCTCCTACCCACGTGAATTTTGCCTCTGAGACCAGGCACAGTTTAACTCTCTGCTCCCCTCACTCCAGCAGTGGGTACCTTGTGCTCCCAGGCACGGCTGCTGTGTGACGAGTACGCTGGTGCCCTGCTCCCTGGGCGGATCCCAGCCTCCTGGCCGGAGTGCGGCCACCCTCGAACACAGGGCTTCTGATGCCCAACCCCCCAGCGCCAGCCCCCCCTTGCAGAGGGAGAGAAATGCTCCGATGGGTGGGAGCAGGGACAGGCACCGCCACAGCTAAGATATTAAATGCTTTATTTTCAATATTAAAAACCAGTATTTCATAACTAGACAATGCTAAATTCATATTACCAAAAAGACACGGTGGGGGGGGGACGACATTCTACCGGGGCCACTAGAACCCCACAGGGCTGGGTTAGACTGCAGGGGACCCCATGGCAACTACATTTCTCCCCTCCCCCCACAGATCTAGTACCAAAATAGCCACACACAGTATTGGTTCCGGCGGCAAAGGTCGGGTGTAGAAAAATACTATCAGCAAACAGAACCGGGAGGGGTCCAGAGAGTTTGTGCAGTTCAAATTCTTCCTTTGCCCCAGCCCCGGCTCAGCCAGTTCCTTCAAAGACTCAAAGTATCGGCCACTAACTAACCGAGCCCCCCACCCCACCCCCGACACGCTTCCGATCTCCGGTACCAGGCTCAGATTCGGGGACATGCTCTGCCATGCACCTCCCGATCAAAGAGCCGCAGAGAGAACTGGGGTCGTCCCAGAGCTGGTTTGGCATAAGGGGCCATGTGACAAGGCCGGCCGAGGGGAGATGGGCATTTGCTCGTGCTGGTAAGAGGTGGGGCTGATGACCCATAAAGGCAGGGTGAGGGGGCTGCAGGCAAATGCCCCCATCCCAGCCCTTGTAACTCCTACAACAGCTCAGGTACTGGGGCTTTCAGGGCCCAGCATGCCCTTTGGCACTTTGGAAAGAGGAAAGCAGCCTGGATCAGGCACTGAGGGGGTACGGCATTCACTCGATCCCAGGCCTGCCCTGGCCTCCAGCTCCAGGCCCCCAGCCCTTGCAACGGGGGGAAAAAACAAGGCCTGCCCGGCAGCACTGGGAGCAGGTGCGCACCCTGTGAAGGGGCCTCCCGGAGACGAGGGAGAACACTCCGGGGGCTAAAGCTGTGTGAACAAGAGCTGACCTGGCTACGAGATTCCCCCCCTCCCGCTGGGAAGAACAGAGCGGAGCAGGGGACGTTTCCCAGCCCCAGCGCTGATCAGGCAAGAATGGAGAGTTCAGAGCAGAGGGATGGCAGCCAGAGATCGCTGTGGAAGCCGGGCCAGGCTTGAGCCGTTGAGCTTCCTCCGTCCCAACCCCGAGGGGAGAGGCCCCTCAGGCCCAGGAGTCACCTTCCAATCCAGTTTAGAGACAGGAATCCCCAGCGGCCACCGGGCTTTGCTCTACACGCCAGCTCAGAGCAACTAAGGAAACTGATACTGCTAGAAACGGGACCTACCGCTCGACAGCGGCTCAGGCTACGTTCTTCAGTGCTGCCTTCGGGGCCCCCCCACCTGACTTTTAAGTGTGACCAAGTCAAAACAAATCATCTTCAACATTCACCGAGCGCGCCCCCCACCCCCCCATCCAAAAGCCTCATCCCACCTGTGCAAAGAGCTCAAGCGGCGCTGAAGGAAAAACAGGATCCTAAGGAAATGGATTAAAATAACCCCGCTGAGACTGACCAGTCTGCCAGCAACAAGCCTTTTGATCAACAGGCACCTGCATTTCCGCTGCCTGGGAATGAACTTCCCTGACCAGCAGCCACCTGTCAGCCCAGTGGCCGGGGAAGTTTCAAATGCCACATGGGGTTAAAAGTGTAACTCGGGCCAGGGTTCCCCCCCAGGGGCCGTCGGGTGGCCCACGTTAAAAGCAGGCTGCGCGGAAAGCCAGTTCAGAGGTTGCTTTGCCCTGAAGCAGCAAGAGTCTGATTGCAAAGCCTGGCTGAAACGCAAGGAAGGGAACCTCCTCCAGCAGAACTCGGGCCCCGTCTCACACCTGGCTGAGGCTGCGAGCAGCCTGGAAAGTCACAACTGCACGTAAACGGTCTTGGTGCAGGCAGGCAAACATCTGGGGCCGTTTTCATACAGAGGCGTTGGAAACCAAGTGTGTAATCGCCACGGACCGGTTTCCAGAGGAGCCGGGCACTTGCAACAACCGGTGAGACCAAGAGGCAGCTGCTCAGCACCTTGGAGCGGGCGGGGAAAGAAGAGAAGAGTCTACAGCCCCTTGTTTTGGCATCTAACTCTTAGGCACGCCTGTTTGAAGGCACTGGCCTTGGGTCACCCACGCCTGGATCAGCATGGCAGGGTCCCATCTTGGGCAAGCCGTGCCTGGTGCTGACTGACTCTGCCCTGGTCTCCTTCATCCAAAGGTGTTCCAAGAGGTGAGGGGGGGGGGGAACCCAGCTGGAGCCAGCTGTGAAGATGGAAGATGAAGGCCCCTAGAGGCAACCAGCCCCCAAACTAAAGGCTGCTAAACCAGAGCAGGAACTTGGCTCTCCTGCCCCTCAGGAGGAGGGAAAGGTGCTAAGAAAGGAGCTGGACCCTAGCGCGGCTATTTCACCTCCAGTGCCAGTGAGACGCTCTGGAGTTGTGCTATTGGTCGCAGCGATCACCCGTCCGCTACACGACGGAGCGGCTGGCACCAGCCCTCCACCCCCACCAGCTTCCCCTGTCCTCCTGGCACTTTACAGCGAGAGCCAATGGGTCCCCAGAGGGTGAACTCTGCTCCTTGAGACAAGTGGAGATCATTCCCCATGGGCCTTGCAGAGGGGTGGGGAAGGGGGCCGGGGGGGAATGCCGTCAACATCACTGAGAAATCAATCCGGTATTGAGCGAGAGGGACCCCTAGTGGCAGACGGGTGTTAAGGCGAGTCCAGCCAGCCCTCCCGGACTTACCATCTGCGGCAGGCAGGCAGTTCCGCGGAAAGTAGAAGTATTCAAAGAGCTGCTCGAGTGAGGAGTAAACATGTAAACACCACCCCCCAGGCAAAGCAATGTCCCTATCCCCCCCGTCCCAGATCAGAATCCTTCTGGGAGCTCAGCAGAGGGGGGGAGAAAAACCCAAACCAGAGACTAACTGTATAAAACCCTCCCCCCAGGCGTCCGTGTGATGCTGCGCCCCGGCAATGGGGTCCCGGGAGATGGATGCAGTCCCTTCCGGTCTAGGCCAGGCGGAAGCAGTGATTCCACCCCGCTGCCCCGGGTCCGGATTTTGCTTTGCGGGGGGCAGAGCTGTAGTGTTGCAGTGCACTGGGCCCGCTGGCGGAAGGCGGCTCGGCGGAGAGAGAGAACCTTCGAACCGGGGCAGAGCGGGGGGGGCGGCGGCGTCACGCTCCAGCTTCCCGGCCGGATGTTAAAGAGAAGAGGCGAGTCTAAGTTACGCGGAGGGTCTCTGGGGAGAAGCGGAGCCGACAGCCTGGCTCAGTCAAGTCTTGTGTCCAGGGAATCCAGGCGCGGAGACAGGCCGGCACGGTCCCTGCAGAGAGCACAGGCAAATCCATCAGTACAGCATCCCTAGCAGGATTCACCAGGGCAGTCCTGTCAATTACATTATAACCCAGGGGGGGCATCCTCCTATCCCCTGCCCACCCCCCGAGCTGCACCTGGGCTAGTAGACAGCTTTCAAGCAGTCACACCCCCCCCTCCGTTTATGATTGGGGGCGGGGGGATCCGAGAGTGTGTTGTACTATGGGGTGGCAGGGTGGAAAGATAGAAACTGCCTAGCCTGGAGCAGAGTTTAAAATCAGGCAGCGTCAAGAGGCTTTTCAAACCGCAAAACAATTGCACGAAAACCAGGCTCCTCCGAATGAAAAAAAAAAAAAAAAACAAAAGTTTCCCCAGCTCTACTCATGAAGCCACTAATGCAGGACGCTGCCCTCTGCTGGCTACAATCAGAATGGGGTCATAAGCCCTGTACTGCTGGCAGCTAATGGAGATTCTTTCGCCCCATGGCAGCAGCTCTGCTCTCAGTTTGGTTAGGTAGCAAGCAGCAGAGAGTCGTGTAACCCACCCAGCTTAGCACTTTGCCCCTCTCTAATAGTGGCTGGGCCACGGAGGCGATGAGCCTCCTCTAGGCATGGCTGATAGAGCTGGGGATTTTTAAACTCAGGCTTTAAGATTCACGGTTCAATCCCCACTGCAGACAACCCACCCCTGGGCACAGGAACAGAAAAAGGACCGTGCTGTCCCCAGGCCTACACTAGTGCAGTACAAGACTCTCCAGCTGAGCCCCGCCTTGCAGAGGTGCACAGAACCCCCCCAGAGTGCACCATCCCCCTCCCTGCAGGACCACGTGCTGCCAGTTATTAAACCTAGAAGATCCCCCGGGGGCCAGCCATTAAATTAACACGCTGCCCGGCTGCCTTTATTAAACGAGGAAATGATGCAAGACAACTGCAGCAGCTTCCGGAACGACATTAAGGCCTTAAGTGGAGCATTTCAAACCATTTCACAGCCGGGGAAACAGGGCCGAAGCTCGGCCAGGAACAGGACCCAGGAATCCGGATTCCAAGCCCCATGCTCAATCCACTAGCCTGCAGCAGCCTGGAGGGTTTAAACACGCAGGAGGGCTTCAGCCAGGGAACCTCACACCAGGGCGACATCAGCCAGCACACACAGATCCACACGGGATCTGGCTGGGTGGTGCCGGAGTGGCAGCTGGCCAGGGCCCCAGAATGCAGGGCATCTGCAGGTACCTGTCTGTGGGAGGCACTCCCCCCCCCAGAGGAGCCATTCCCCACTCTTGCGGGTGTTCGCAGAAGGCCACGGTCCTGACTGCTGTTTAGATCCAGGCTGGCTTAGGGGACAGCTGGAGAAAGTGACCCCAGATGCGGCGAGAGGCATTGAGGGGGTGTGTGTGTGTGTGAGAGAGAGACACGCCTGTGGCGGGCAGGGAAGGGAGGGCCAGCGAACAAGGAGGGGCGAGGGGTTGACTTGCGGGTGCACAGAGCTGATCGGGCGTTTCCTAACGTTCCCCATGGGACTGGAGTTCTGCCTCTCGACCCGCTCTGTCGCTGCAGCCATTTATCCAGGTCAGTCCTGCTGACCTGGGCCCCTACAGCTCCCTTAGCCGAGGTAGCTGGAGCCTCCGAGTTCCTTGCCACCGCCTTACTGCTCCCTCCAGCAGTTTGGGGCCTGCAGGGTTTTAAGGGCAGCCTCCAGCCCATCCAGAGCCCAGTGCAACCCAGCTCCATCATTCAGCTGCTGGGATCTGGCACAGCCTCGCTCTGCATGGGGGGAAGGAGTCTCCCAGCCACCACCGCCTGGCACAGGTTGGCAGACAGCTCTCCCGCTGGCAGGCCAGGCTGGGCACACAACAGAGCCATTCACCGCGCTCGCAGGGCACCAGGCTGGGGACACCGTCTCCACTCCCGTGTCAGTCGTCTGGGTAGGAGCTTCCCTCACTGCAGCGCAGACGCTGGGACCGTGCTTCCTACAGCAGGTTCCTGCGCTGGGCAGCGCCATGTGCCCAGCTAACGGGGCCCCGCACCCCGAGGCAGCACACAGCAGGCAGATCCAGCATGGCTGACTCCCAGGGGCGTCCGCACAGCCTCACCCAAAGGCAGCCAGGTGCCACAGCGAGCAGAACAAGCCAGGCACTGAGCTCCAGCGGCCCGGTGAACAGGCACCACCAGCAGAGCGGCGGCAGGGCGCGGGACAGCGTGGCACCAGGGACCACTGCACCAAGCTCTGCCTCACCCGCAGGGCAAGAAACCCCTGCCTCCCCGCACACCTCATTTAATCAGGATCCCCGGAGAGCGGGCCTCCTCCTCGCTCACATTCCTCAGGTTCCTCTCCGCTTCCTCCGAGGAGCTGGAAGACAGACACGCCGACACTGAGACGGCAGCCGGGAACTGGGCCAGAGACGCCCTCACACAGCTAAGAGCTCCTGGGCTCCGGACACCCCCCAGCCTCCCGGGGGTTAAGGGCAAGCCAAGACCATTGGCAGGGGATGCTGGTCCAATCACCCACCTGCGTGTGCCCCACCAGAACAGGACAACGCAGGCCCGCGTCCGAGGCCAGACGCGGGACGCGCCAAGCGGCTTCCCCACTCATGGAGACACCTGGGCCTGGGGACGGAAGCCAGCTCCTAGGGAAGGTGCCCGCCCCACAGAACCATCCCCGCCCCCAGTCGCTCCTGTGGACGCCCGCTGGAGAGGCCGACTGGGCAGGATCGCTGACCTGCCCGCAGAGACGAGCTCTCCGGGGCTTGGCTGCGCACTGAAGCCTCATCTTAAGGAGCGAGGCACGGCCTGAAGACAGCGAACCAGCTCAGGAGCGGGCCCACAGCCGGGGCTGATTCCAGGCCGTGCTACACACAGAGCGACCCCGGCTGGGGCAGGAGGCTGTCCAGCACGGCACAAGCCCAGCCCCATGGGGGGGATGTGCACAGACGTGCAGGGAGCCCCTGGACCGGCCTTATCTCACAGGCTCTCCGTGCGCCCGGCCAAGGGGCTCCCAGCAGAGAGGCTGCATTGTCCGTACAGCTGAGGTCTGACCGGGGTGCGGGACCCTTCTAGCTAGAGACGGGCCCTAAGGGAAGAGACCAGGGTGAAAATCCTCTGCCACCCTCAAGGCGCAGTATGGCTAGTGGGGTTTCACCACCTCTCCCCTCTAACACTGCAGAGAGCTCTGGCCTCAGGGTGGGCAGCTCTGTGCATGCACAGCGCCCCCCGGAGGAGCGCAGGTGACACCTCACCGGATTCCAGTCACAAGCAGTTTGCAGTAATCAAGTGCGCGCGTCGATCCCTAGGCACGGCCGGGCGAGGCTGCGTGCGGGGAGGGTGAACAAAGCCCCTGGAGCCTGGGAGATGGGGAACTCCTCGGTCTTGTAAACATCCCCCAGGCCACATGCTGACTATGCCCAGGGAGCAACGGCGCAGCTGATGCTGCCAGGCCCCAGAGCGGAGCTCCCCAGCCGAGAACGCTCAGGCTCGTTGCACCAGTGACTCCCCAGAGCCCGAACTTACGCCAGGAAATCTTTCACTTCCTCCACGGTGATGTCCCCGGTGGTGTCCAGGGGGCTCTCCGGGCTGCTCGGCGAGTCGGTGGGCGCTGGGGAGAAGGCAGCCTGGGGTTCCTCAGGCGTCCCTGGAGAAGAACACAGGCAGCACCGGGCTTGGTTCCAGGACACCCCTCAGGGTGCTAGTCCTGCTAGAGGGCAGGCCGGGCGCCAGCAAAGGAAGGAGCTGACGGCTCCCCCGGACAACACCCCCTGCCCTCGAAGACAGCACATCCAGAGCTGTGCCAATGACGCCTGTGCCTCTTCCTATGCCAGGAGCGTCCTGACTGCCGCACCCATGGGACGAGCCTTCCCGCGGGACCCAAACTGTCCCAGCAGCTGTTCGGGCCAGGGGCAGAGAGGTCCCCGGTCCACAAGACGGGGTGTGCTTTGGGAACCGCCTGGGGCGCTGGGGGGGCCACGCAGGACAGTCACTCTGCCAGGCTGCACTCCAGCCTCCTGGCTCTCAGCAGGGTGCCCAGGTGCCAGCCTGTCGGAGGGGCCCGCTTTGGCATAGGGCCGTTTGGCTGGAGATGCTGCGTGCACCGGAGAGGGAGAGAGATTCGCCACCCAGCAGCACTTCATCCCACCACAGGCCCGCGACAGACCCCCGTCCCCTTAGGCAGCACACGTCAAGGATTGCCAGTGCAGCTAGAGTCTACTGTCTTCCCATGGGCTTTGCCGAGGGAGGAGACCAGCAGCCTCGCAGCGACAAGCACAAGGACCCTCCTCTGCCATGATCCCCACAGATCTTAGCCGAGTCCCAGCCCCCCGTGCCTCGGTTTCCCATCTGTATCACTGGGCAGCTGTGAAGCCCAGCTCTGTCAGCACCCGCAGCACACCGAGCCCCTCGGCGGAAGGGCAGAGCGGTTCAGAGAGTCAGAGCCGTTTCCTTACGGGTGCTGTCGCCGGGGGAGCCGTTCGCCTCCGAGCCCTGCAGCACGTGAGTCCCGTTGGCCTGGGTCAGTTTCGGTGTCCCGGTGAAATTGGGGCTGACGAGCAAGAAGAGAGAGTTATTTCCGTCCCCGCCAGCTCCCAGCCTGCGCAGAGGGAAGGGCAGCGAAGGGGGGATAGGGGGCACTTTGCTGCAGGGGACCGAACTGCAGGTCACCCCCAGCTTCCGCATCACCGCACTGGACAGAGGGCAGGACCTTTGGGATCTAGGGGCAGTTACCCGGCCCCATCAGGGCAGAGGGACTCAGGGGCCATGACACAGGGCAGCAGCCAGTTTGCTTCGGCCCAACAGCGTTGGGAGGCTGCTCACGCCCTACAGCCCCAGCATTCCCCACCAGGGACACAGTTCCTGCAGCCCGGACGGCCAGCCTACCTGTGACAGGCGGTACCGCGAAGCCGGACGAGCTCCAGCGAGCACAGCGGCTCTGTGATGTTCCGGGCGCTCAGGGAGAATCGCTCGAACTCGGAAGGCGAGATCAGGTAGAAGCCTGGGGAGAGGAGGGCCAGAGAGACTCAACAGCGGGCACCCACTCGGCCAGATTAACCAGGGCGGCTTACGCTCCCCTGGCGTCTCAATGCACCAGCAGGATCTCAGTGCACCAGCTCCCCCAAGAACTGCTCCCCAAAGCTGCCCCCTTGGTGGCCCAGCTCAGCAGGGAGGAGATCAAGGCCCCACTGCACAGATGGAGAGTCCCGGCCAGACAAGAGATGAGAGGGCAGGTCCTAGGTCCCAGCCCAGCGCTCTACCCACTGTGCAGCACTGTCTGCCACACCGTGGTAGCCTGGAGCCAAGCGAATGGCGCCGAAGGAGCCCAAGCCAGGAATCCATGTCCCGGCCCCCGCCAGTCCCACCGGCGCAGTGCCCTCACCTTGCCCATGCTTGGTGAAGACGCAGGAGGCGATGCCGCTGATGTCCTCCTTGCGGATGCAGTCGTAGTGCACCTGCGGCCGCAGGCCGGGCACCGTGAAGATGTGGATGTCCCCCAGGTTGGTCAGGCACGCCAGGCAATTCTCCGTGTAGTCCTCGCACGCCAGGCTGGTGAAGCTCACCAGCGCCACCTTCCGCACCCGGCAGCCCTCGTGGGCCGTCAGCTTGAACTTGGTCTTGGCACTGACTTTTGGCAGCGTGAACACCTGGGTCAAGGCAGGGAGCAAGCCGGCTGGAGAGCGGAGACCTGGTCCTGCCTCCCCACTCCACTGCTATGGGACAAGGGACCCATGTTGTCCATGGCTACAAGCTCCATAGAGGCTCCATCCGCAGGCCGGCTGAGTCTTACGGGCAAGGATCAAGGCCTTCTGGTGTAGCAGGGCTCTAGCCAGCAGCCATGGCAGACTCATGCAGCCATGTCCACACCCTTCACTAGCCCACAGCCACCAGCCTAGAAAGCCCACGGCTGGCTTAAAGGGATCGTTCTCCCAGGGTGGGAGCCGCTGCCCTGCTGGGTTAGGGAGCGTGTTCCCGAGAGCCAGGCCCAGCTCCAAGGGAGATGTGGTCTGTGGAAAGGCACAGGCCCTGGACACCCACTTTTTGAGAGCGGAAATGCCCTGCACCCAAGCCGGGGCATTTCATCTCTAAAGAAATCACAGCAGAGACCCTGGGTCCTGCCACAACGTGGTTCCACCCAAGCCAGAATTTGCCGTGTCCGCCCCCCTGCCAGACACCCCCATCCCTCGGGAATGGGAACGTCCCCGCCGGCATGAGGCAGCGTCTCCCGCTACCTACGCCACCTGGGTCAGGGTAACGGCGGCCAAAGGCAGCAACTCGGCAGCGTGAGACACAGCCATCGGCCCCTCCCCTCTCTTACCTTGAACTGCTCCTCCGAGGCGATGAGCACAGAATGGCTGCCCTGCATGTCAGGGGCTTTGGCCAGGTCCCGGGACACCTCGTAGGGCTCCGGGAGAGGGTTCCCTCGCCCGTCCAGGACCGCGATCGACACCACCGGCGCCCTGTGCATCAGCTGGATCTCCTTGCCCAGTACGGCTTCCACCGAGCGCTCCGAGAACTTCTCCTGGGACGGGACCTCCAGGGCGTAGGCGAACACGGAGCCCGAGTTGGTCCCAGCCCACATGGTGGGCCCGTGGTGGGCGGCTGAGGAGCCGGGGGAAAGCAGCAGCATTAGCAGGGCTGCGCAGAGGTTCTGGGGGGGCCCGGCCCCCCCCAAAAGACAGACCACTGAGGGGTGGCCCCAGGGCGAGGAAGTATTGGAGTCACCCCACAGCAGCGTTTTCTATCCCACGGGGCTGGGCCCAGATCCCCATTCTGGACATTGCAATCAGGCATATGGGGTCACAGCGCCACTCGGGTTTGTGCCGGGCCACTCTGTTTGGAGGCCCTCGCAAATGGGGGCCTCTGGGGCCAACTGCCTCCCCCCAGGCAGCCCTGAGTATTAGCACAGCATCAACCCACACAGAGCCCCAGAGGCAACCCAAGTAAATCGGCACTTTCTGAGCTTGGGGTCTTTAGCACTGGCTAGTCTACTGCCCAAAGGAAGAACTGCATAAGGCAGTGCTAGCCTGGGGAACTCCCTGCCACATGGTTTTACTGAAGTAAGCAGGGTTTAAAGATTAGACCTTTCTATGGAGTAGAAACTCTCGGCAGCGCTACTAGACAGCATAGCTAGAAACTATATTAATCCTCATGCCTCAGGGCACCAGGTGAGCACCAGACGAGGTCAGGAAGAAACTGCCCCTGCTTCTCAGTACAGGGCTGTACCAGCTGGGGATCAGGGGTTAACAACGCCTGCCTCTTGGGCAGCTTGTATTCAGGGCAGGTGCAGACATGGGGTCCGGCCAGGGGCGCTGTAGGTCCAGCCCAGCACGGGATCCCCTCCCTGCCTGCACAGTCGTATTCCCTCTCAGAGCTGCGGCCAGGCCTTACCGTCTCGGAGGAAGGTATCGGCGAAGTACAGGCAGCGCACCACCCCCGAGAGCGAGTCGTCGGCTGACCGGGGCTCGATCCGCCGCTGCACGGGGGTCATCTCCACATCAGTGGGGCCGGCCTGCTCGGCCAGCTGGGCATTGGCTTCCTGCACCTGGGGGACGAGACACCAGTCCTGTGAACAGCCTGGATTCCAGGGGTCAACTTCTTCCCTCCCTCAGCTAGGGAGCAGCCCCCCAGGACAGCCCCTCCTGGGGTCCCTGAGAGAGAGCAGGGACCCTTCAGGTGTTGGGAGTTAGAGCTCAGCTATGAGGGAGGGCACTAGTCAGAAATATGGGAGGTTCAATTCTCTCCTCTGCCAGACTTCCTGTGGGAACTTGGGCAGGTCACTTAGCCGTTCCCGGCCTCAGTTTCCCTTTGCCCAGAAGACGTGTGTCAAAGAAAAGCAGGAGCAGGGATTCTGCTTGGTTTAGACATCAGAAACTCAGGCCCCACCGGCCCTGGGGGACTCTACTGAGTGGAGGCGGCTCGGAAGCAGCTGCAAGGGACGGGGAAGGGGCAATTTTGTTTTTAAACGGTCTGACGAACCCCCTGCTCCGGTCACATCTCACTCCAGTGCGTCGAACGCACGCGGGACAAAGGATGTCCGTGTTAAAGAGCCAACACGCCGCCCAGGCAGTCCAGGTGCGAGAGGTCACAACCCCCCACCCCAGGGGGCAGGCTCAGGATGAGACGGTCCCCCAGCGTGCCCCGCCCCGCGGTTACCTTGCTGGAGGAGCTGTTGGCACCAACTCTCTTCTTGCCGGAGACTCGGCTTTTGCGGATCCTGCGGAAGGACTGGCGCAGGGACTTCTTCAGCGACTTCACTCGGGAGAGGGGCCCCTCCATGGCCAGGGAGTCGTTGGGGTGGAGCGTGCACCTGGGGCGGCACAAACAGCTGCTCAGCGCCAGCCTGGGGGGCAGGAGCGGGGACCCTCCAGGATTTGCCGTGTTCACAGAGGGGAGACTCGTCCCCAGCCTTCTCCCCAACCGTGCCTATGCCTAGCTCCGCCCTGGCGGCCCGGCAGGGCCGCCCAGGTGGCCCCCCCCCCCCCATGTCACTTGGAACAGGCGGTTATCAGGTAACCCACAAACACAGGGGACTGGGACTAGACCCCTCCCACCTCAGCAAGGCCCCTCTGCGGGCTGCAGCCACCAGAGGGCGCCTCTCAGCCACCCCATGACAGTAGGATCAGGCGTCCCAGGGGAGCCCCTTTCATCCCAAAGCACTCCATGACGTGGCTGAGCGCCAAGCAGCCTGGGTTCAGCTAGGACACTGTGTCTAGAACATGCTCCGCAACCGTTCGAGCAGCCAAGCCAGTCAGGACGCCCAGGTCGGCATCTGCTGCCCTCCAATCAAGGAACTGCTCCATCGAGGGACCCTCTTCCTGGCCACGCTCCCACAACACGTCCCACTGCCCCATGCGGCACTCTGCCCCCTGGCTGCAGCAGGAGAAGGAACGGCCCTCCCAGTGCCGTCTGGAGAGGTTCCCGACGCAAGGATGGAGCAGCTGCTGCCGGGTAGGGGAGATGGACAGCTCTTCCCTGGGCAGGGACAACGGGGGGCATGGGCCCTTCTGCAGAGTCACCCATTCCCCCCCCTAAGCAAGCCCAGGCAGCCACACCTGCTCTGTGTGAGGCCGGAGATCGGCAGCAGAAGGGGGGTGAAACCCCCGGGGCGTCTGCTGGTCTGTTCCAAGCCTCCTCAGCACAGTAACGGGGTTGGGAGATTCCTCGGCCACAGCCTCGAGTCAGGATACCTGGGCTCCCTATTGGCAAGCAGGGACACTGCTCGCCTACCCAACCCCCCTTCATTCCGCAGCAGCTGTAAGGAGCCCGGAATGGCTCCGAAGGCAGGAGATCGGTACGTGCCGAGCACTGGGCTACTGCTGGGGACCACCGGCGGCACATGGACAAGCCAGCAGGAGGCCGCAGCATTGCACGGGACCGTCTGCTGGCAAGCTACAGCACCTGCTTCTCCGAGCCGAGCCCCCCTAGGACTTAGCTGCACATGGGAAAGGGATCAGCCACACAACATTTAAACCTCCCTCCGTCCCACTCATGGGTCACCGGGCCCCCCGCCAGCTCATTATCTCAGCTTCTCCCAGCACAGCACCGGGCTGTGGCCACGACCCACAGAATCCTTGGCACTGCTCCTTCCAGCAGGGGGTAGAGGGCTGCTGTGGGGCAGGACAGTGCCCCTTCCCGAGCACAGGGGCGAGAGGAGCCGAACTCCCTAGAGCCCGGCCCTGCCCGTCTGCCAGGGGAAGGATCAATAGCAACAGGGTTTGTTGTGCTCGTTCACCGCTCAGCTCCGCATCCCAGTGCCAGCGCCGAGCTCCGTGGCTGGAGCCGGTCCCCAGGGAGGAGGGAGGGCAGTTACCTGGCCAGCACCGCGTTGCGTCGGTAATAGTCGAAGAGCCCGAAGCCGTGGCTGGTGCCGAAGGCCACCAGGTTCCACTCGGAGTGCAGCGTGACGGCGGTGACGGCGGCCGGCGGCATGCACTGCACCAGCACGCTGGGCTGGAAGCCTGGGCTGAAGGTGATGGAGCCATTCTTGGGGGTGAGCCGGTCGTGCCCCTTCCAGGTGAAGCCCTCCCGGTCCTGCAGCAGGTCCACCATGGCCACACTGATCATGTGATTCGACTTCTCGTCACTCAGCTCCATGACGAGCACCTGGCGAGAGGCAGACGGGGCACTGAGGGCCAGTTCCACCGAGGCATCTCCACACTACTGGTGCATGCAGCTCGGGGGAGAGCTCCTGGACTCCAGCTGGGAGCCTGGTGCCCATGACGGCAAGGCACCCCCAGCACTGGGACTGGTAGATAAGTGCAGGCTCCAGGCGCTAACAAAGCACCCCTCAGCCGCAGCGCCCGCCGTTATCCCAGGGCCGACGCCCGCCCCGGCGCCAATGCTCAGTGCCCCCGCCCTCCCTACCCAGTCCTGCCAAAGCCAGATGGGGGTTGCAATGAGGGCAGAGGTTCAAGCCATGGAGTCTCATGTGACAGCTGGGCCGGGGGAACCTCTCCTCTAGGAAGCCACTGGTACATTCCTGCCGCCATCAGCGCTGGCTGGCCAGTGGGGCAGCGCGACGGCCCAGGGGCAGCTGGTCACGAACAAGGGGGTTTATCCCTGCTCGGACTGACGCCTTGCAGCTGGATGGCTCCCCAGAAGCAGGAGACAGAGCAGACGTTCCACAGCTGATTGGAAACGTACGAAGCTTCCCCAGCCAAGTCAAACCCACCCCCAGCAAGGCTGCCAAGCCCTGGGGTAGATCCCACCAGCCAGGGGCTGCTGCCCTTCATCCTACAGGCCAGGTCACTGGGACGGCTGGGAAACACGCGCTGGCATCAGCTCTCCAGCCCCTTTTAAGAGGCAGAGCGAGAGCATGGTCTGAGAATCCCACCCTCCCGACCAAATACTTGGGCTCTGCCCCTGGCCCCCACACTCCCTTCCCCCTCCCCAACTTTGCCTGTAAGGAAAACCCGGCAACAGAACAGGGCTGGCTGGCTGTTCCCTTGGAGCGTCACCCCCCCCGCCCCACAGTCACCCTACCTGCCCGGCAGTCCCAGCCACCACGATCCGGGCCGTGTATTTACACAGCGCAATCTTCTGGATGCCCAGCCGGGGGTCGTCGCTGTACGGATCAAAGCAGCCAACCTGGACGATGGAGACAGGGGGTCAGGGGCGCGAGAGGGCAGGACACAGCTTGCGTTCGGGGCTCCGGCAAGCCATTGCACACACCGACTCCCCCCAGTGTGGGAACCCCCCTCTGCCCCCTCCCTTTAATGGTCTCAGATCCTACCTTAACCCCCTGCCAGGACTGGCCCTCGCCAGGGGCTCCTGATCTGTGACACTGGGCTGCATTGTTAGACAGCTCCCTTCTATTTGCATTAGAGACGGGCCTGGACAGACACCCCAGGACTGATGCTCCCCACACAGCCTGCCCTGGCCCTGCTCAGAAGGAGAGAGCAGTTTATGGCCTACGGCCTGGCCTCTCTCCAGAGGCAGCCAAAGGGTCCCCTGGGGTGGGTGATGTGCAGAGCTAGTCTGGCTCTCTGGGCGCCCCCATCAGCTGGCAGCATTTTGTCACCCACTACAGCCCCGGGCTGGCAGCGAGCCACCCTGCACGGGGGAGCTTATCCGATCCATGGGCATCCCGGGAATCCTCAGGCACAGGGACACGCCTGGAGAGGCCCAATGGCTCCTGTGGAGGCCCCACAGGGAGTTGCCAGGATGAGGACGGGCCAAGGGCGGTACCTTGCGGAAGGGAGGCCACTCCTCCTCGCTGGCCGGGTTGAGGCAGTCGCTGTGCTCGCAGTCCGTCTGGAAGATGTTGGCCGTGCCCAGTTTGTACAGCGGCCGCAGCGACACCCCCGAGGCGTCCCAGAAGCGGACCGTGCCGTCCTCGTGCCTGGGGAAGGGAGAGGGAGAGACGTGCCGCTCGGTGAGGAGAAGCTGTGTCTGTCCCTTGCCCGGGGCCCTGACTCCCCACGTACGGCCAGCTAAGCTGCTCCATCCAGGCCAGCCCGTAGCCTGCCCACTTCTGCAAGGGAGAGGCAGAAGAGGGGAACAGACTCTCCATTGCCTCTGGTAGCGTGGAACTAGTTTTGACTCCTGTCCAGTGGCTCTGCCGCTCCAGTGCCATTGCATGCCACCTCCCCACCCCGCAGCCATCAGGGCTGATCTCCGCGTGCTCGGATTGCGGGCCCTGCCACCTCCCCACCCCGCAGCCATCAGGGCCGATCTCCGCGTGCTCGGATTGCGGTCCCTCCTCCCTCCCCCAGCACGGAAGCTTAGGGAGCCGGCGGGAATGAGCTCAGGGGACCAGCATTCACGCCCAGCTGGCTCAGGAGGGTGGCCAGGTGAGGCAGAGATCTCCTTGGTCCACAGCATGTCTGGATTCTGGACTAGTCACTGGGCCATGGACCAGGCGACCTGCCGCAGTGGTGATGCCCTCAGGACGGAGCCGTCACAGAGCTGGACGGCTCCATCCGGCAGGGGTCAGGAGGGAGGGATGTGGCCGCACAGCCGGCCCCTACTCAGCTTGGCTTAAGCCAGCAGCGCCTCGGTAGCAGTAGACCGTCCCACGACGGCGAAGGGAAGCAGTTCCTCGGCAACAACGGGCCAAGCCACCCAAAAACTCCGTACTTCACAACGGCTCGAGGTGAGCAACCACAAGGCATAAACACAGGTTGCTAAGCCCTGGGAAGAGCGAGGGGAGTTCTGCGGTCAGCTGCCCACGTCACAGCCCCTGGCTGCTTCCGGTTCTGCGCTCCGGGCACAGCACAGCGATGGGAGCCAGCTCCCCGAGGCAGCCCCTGAGCACACCAGCCGCCACTACCCAGGCGTGGCTCCTCTGTAACTTATCAGCCCCCCCCAGCCTGCCCCATCTAGCAGCAGGCAGAGCAGCTCGAGTGCTGTCATCCGCACCGGATCAGGTCTCTGGCCAGGGCTGCCCCAGGAAACGGGCCAGAAGTAACTGAGCCACCCAGGAGCCCCCAGGCAGGCGTGCGTCTCAGCGGGACAGCAGGCTCCGCCCAGCATGACGACGTTCGTCTCGAATTTTCCTTCGCCCCCACCTCCCCCGCTCCAGCCTGAACATCTGCGGCCGCTAACAAGCCCTGCCTGCGTGTTCGGAGGAGCCGGTGCAGCGCTCAGCCAGCGACGCCTCTGGCAACACGTCGCCAACTCGGAGCCAAGATAAAACAACCACCAAGAGCGAGGAGAAGGAAAAACAAACAGAGTGACACATCCTTACCAGGCTCAACAGGGAGAACAGTTAGCAGCCCACCCAACAACTGAGGAGGGGCTCCCCCCACCTCTCCCCTGGCATCCGTCCACCCCCACACCTCTCGCCCGGCCTCCTGGCGTTACACTCCTCTTCCCTTCCCCACTCTGGAGAAGCAACATCCCCCACCCTGCAATTCAGCAGCATCGAACCCAGGTCTCCCAGACCCCTGCTCTAGTCACGACACACCACTACCCCTCCTGCAGTGGCAGAGAACGCCCTTCAGGACAGACTTTGGCCCTGACTTACAGTCAGCCAGGAAGAGGCCCCCTCGCCCCCCAGCCCCCCAAGATGCGGCTTTCTCCGCTGGAGGAGAGCTGGCAGAATCACTCGCTGGCTGCCTCTAGGGCATGATGCAAGCCCCAGCCATTCCAGCACGTTTTAGCCTCGCCCATTGTACGTCCCTGCCCCAGTCCCTTCGCTGCCCCTACTGGGCCCTCTATTGGCACTGGCCAGCTGGGGAAAAGATTAGCCAGTCGAACGGGTGGTGGCCGAGCCGTACTTACCCCGTGAGAAGAAGGCCTCTCTGGGTGGGTTCTTGGGCTAAGTTTTTCCCTCCGCTGATCGGCCAGTTCTAGAAGACAGATCCCACCCACGCAGGGTGGGGGGAACATTAAGCAACAGCTCATTCCACAGGCCCATTGGGGCCTCACCCACGTGCACCCCTCCCGCCCTGCTGCTGGCATCCAAGCAAATCGAGATGGGTTTGTGCAGCCCAACTGGACGCTGCTCGCCAAGCCAGGAGGTCAGCGTGACAACTCCCCACAGGGGCTCCAAGTGTTGTCAGGCTCATTGTGCCAGGCGCTGTATGGACCCCACCCACCTCCTGGCAAGACCCAGTTGCAGCTCAGTAGCTTTTCTCCAGCAGGGGGCGTTCCCTTACCACAGAAGAATGCCGGGGGCTCTGCTGCTCTCCAGCGCTGATGATTCGCTCCCACAGCTTCAGGGGGACGTTGGAGATATGATAGGAGCAGGTGATGGCGGAGGAATGGAGGGGCGCCAGGTAGGGGGCAGGAACCGTAGGCCAGCCGGGCGTCTTCAGGTCGAAGACCACCAGCTCCTCTTCCACCAGGACCACCAGGGCACTTGGGTTATCGAACTCTAGAAGGCAGAGCAGTGAGAGGTCAGCCGCCAGGCGTCAGGCTGGCGGGGAGACCGAGACGCGCTTGGTTCTGAAGAACGGGCCGCCTACCCTCCTCCGGCTCCGTGTGGTGCACCGTGAAGAAGTCGATCACACGCGACGTGAAGTCCAGGGTGACCAGGCTCTGGCCCTGCAAGATGCTGACGCAGTGCCGGTCCCCGTAGCTGGCACGGGGCATGCCCCCGCTGAAGATGATGAAGTGATTTCTGCAGGCAGGGGAGAAGTAGCTGGCTATCGGCAAGTTTGCTGCTAGAATTTCCCTCCACCCCACGGGCTGGGGCTTGAGACCTCACAGGCCCCACTGAAATGTGATGGGAGTGGGGTGCCCAATCCCCTCAGGAAATCCCCAGCCAGACCCACCTCTGAGGACAATAACCCAAGGCTCTATGGGCCTGGCAGGACACCACTGGCAGGGTAGCAGGGCGCCTCGGCCAGCCCCGGGACACCAACGCACTCCGTTCTCCCAACAGCTCGTGTGACGCCCAAACATTAGCTGCCTGCGTGGTACAAAGGGCGTCGCCCCCAGGGAGAGTTTTGCTTGAAGGTGTTTGCTGGAGGCATTTTGAATGGGGAGCTGTGCCCGGGAGGGCATGGGTCAGGCACCCTGTGTCCCTAGAAGGGGCCATTCAGAGAAAGGACGACGCTGGGGTTGGGGCACTAACCTTGGCACAGGGAGAGACGGGTTTAATTCCCTGCTCTACCCCAGGCTTCCTGTGCCATCTTGGGCAAGTCACTTGGTCTCTGGGACTCAGTCGACTAGCTGTACAATGGGGACATCAGCCCTGCCCTGCCTCCCAGGAATGAGGGGGACCCCAGATGAAAGAGCGTGAGGCCCTCAGACGTTATGGTGATGGGGCCACAAGCAGAGAGATTGCATAAAGCTAACACGCCCCCGCTTCCCCCAGAGGAAGTCATTTACCCCAAGCCCAGAGCCATTCCCCATACAAGCTTCCTACTAGTGAAGGCACCACTCATGCGCTACTCCCCCCACTCTGTAGAGCGGCTTGGCCAGTTCTGCCAAGACGCCCTACATGCCCCCCGCCCTCCACACAGGCTGGGAGGAGCTATATGAATGCAGCAGATGCAGGACACGGGCCATGCTGCCCCGAGGAAGAGGCAGAGCACAGAGGCTGGTCAAATGGACGTTTCTCCAGAGAGAGAGAACACGCCTGGATTAACGGAGACACTATGAACGGAACAACGATGCTCGCTCTAGGTCTGCGGTCCCTACCCATATCCCTCCCCCGCCCACTCAGGAAGGCTGAGATGCCGGCATTGTACACGCCATGGCTACCTGGGCTGGATGTACAGTTTATGTGGATTTGGGTTCAAGACAGTCGGGGGAGAGGGATAGCTCAGTGGTTTGGCCTGCTAAACCCAGAGTTGTGAGTTCAATCCTTGAGGGGGTCACTTAGGGATCCAGGGCAAAATCAGTACTTGGTCCTGCTAGTGAAGGCAGGGGGCTGGACTCAATGACCTTTCAAGGTCCCTTCCAGTTCTAGGAGATAGGATATCTCCATTAATTTATTTATTTTTATTTATAATTTATTTAGGAGCTGGACTTCCCTGCGTTGGAGTCCAGGGTTTTTAATCCCCTCGGCAAAACTTCAGACCCAGGTTTGGATCCCATGAGCTCCCAGAGCTCCGGCTTGCTTAGATCTGGGCTTTGGTTTAGGGCCCCCCGGCTCCACCTTTCAAAACCTTCCCCCTATTTTGGTCCTAACCCTCGAGGCCTCATCACAGCCAAGCAGCCTGTCCCTGACCGGAGTGACGGCAGCTGAACTACACCAGTAGCTTCCCCAGGGCCATGTGCTCTACGTGCTGGCCACTAACTTCCGCTCCTGGGCAGCGCTCCCATTACAGGGGACTTGGGTGGACTGAGCCCCCCTTCCTACTTTTAGGGGCTACCCCACTTCGGTCTTATTCAAGGGCGCCAGGGGGCCACGTTTTAGCTAGTTCACAAGTTTACTTGCCAGCGCTGAAAATGTGATTTGCCAGGTAGTGTCAGTTGTATTAAAGAGTGTTTAAAACGGGAACTTGGGCGCCTGTCCTGAAAATAAAGTCTCCGGCTTCCATTAAAGGGGCCCTCTAGTCGTCCCCCGCCCCCCACATTAATTCGAGCACCCCTCCGCAGCCTGGTGGGACAGCCCCCCACGGACACAGCCCTTTGCTGCAGGAGCTGTGGCAGAGACGAGCACCGCGATCAGAACCAAGGGCCACCTCCCCAGCGGTCTGACAACATTCGCCTGCAGGGGACATACCCAGAGTCACAGGTTCTCCGCAGGATTTTGTTGATGGCTTTACAGGGAAACGGACCTGGAATGAAGAAGGAGCCGCCACATTAAAGCCAGCCTCCCTGCTCAACACCAGCTCCTAGGAGGGGGCTCTGTCTTAGCCCCGGTAAATCAACCCACTCCCATTTCTTTGTACCACAGCAACTCCTCCAGCAGGCTTAAGAGTACATTTTCTCTCCTATCCACCTCAGCTGGAGCCCGGTTTAAGCTCCCAGATATTCCCTTCTGTATCAAGATAGATGCTCAGCACAGCACTCCGTGCTGACATACACAGCATCTGTCCGTCCCCGTCCCCCCCCCATTAGAGCAGCTTTCCCGGCCCGACTTGGACAAAGGACACAACCGTCACGAGCTGCTCTGGGCTAGTCTTCAATGTAGCATTAAATCGAAAGTTCCCAGTGATTCCTGAACAGCACTTCCAGCAGCCTCTACATCACCCTTCCCTAGCCTGCTAGAGTCCGCAAGGGATCCAAACTCGGGCCTCCCTCCCCACCTGCACGCCACGCAGACGTGGCAGGGTTCTGCCCACAGAAGGAGCTTCTGGGGAAACACCCCACTAGCAGCAAGTCGCTGATCCGGGCTTGGTGATGCAAGCTTGCTCCATCCATCCACGTAACGGGGCAACGGTCACCTCCAGAAGGAAGCTAGAGAGCCGAGTCATCCTAAGTGACTCCATCTTGCACCTCTTGCACCACATATGAAGCAATAGGTTTAGCCTCATGTTCCCATCTCCAAGGGCCCAGAGGGGAGCCTCCATTGCCCTCTGTAGGTGGGCTCTTTTGGGGAACTCAACGCTTCTGGGGTCCTCAAGGTGTAGAAGATGTAGCTATAGGATCCACTGACGTCAGAGCCCTAGCAGCTAAGACAACATTTGCTGACAAGCCAGGTCTGCAGCAGTTGTACGACACTTACAGTGTCCCTCTCCCAAGCCCTAGGCCATCAGTGGTCAGCTTCCCAGAGCACCCTGTCGAGAACAGCACGACTGACCACATGAGTTAATGGCTCAGTCGAGGCTCCTTGTGGCCCCATATCTCCCTCCCCCTCCAATAAGGCGTTGGGGGCAAGCATGAAGTCAGAAGCGGTGTAATGACAAACCCTATTAGAAGGTAAAACGGCGCTTGGGGCCGTCGCGAGAAGGCAGAGGAACAAGGCGGGTGGGTCATGAGGCAAAGCAAACTCACCATAGGGGATAGTTGACATGAGTGGCTGCAGAGTCTTATGGCAGCTACTGTTGATGGACCACACCATGTAACCTCCATCGCTGTGCGAACTCACCACCGTCCTGCCGCTCCGTTCCCAGCCAAGGCTCTCCAGCTGCTGCAAGGAACAGATGTGGCCAATAAACCCAAGATGGAGAGAGACAGGGGGCTACAGGAGGCAGCTGTGCCGTCTCGTCCCCTCTATGCATACGCAGCCTGGGCAGAATCTGGTTTTGCCACAGGGACATGGGGAGCAAGGCCCAGCACTTCAGAGTGGAGATGGAAGAGGAGGTCAGCAATGGAGGTTTGGGGACCACTGCAATATCACGGGTGCAGCTGTAAGTTAGAAGAGTTAAGTCAAATGCATCAAGTTCAGTTTGGCCACAGGTCATTGCCTGCGAACCCTCCTGTCTCCCTGACCCCGAAAGGAGGGAGCCTGGTTAAGCGTAGCCTCGTTGACGAGGCCAGCAGCATTCTTCGAACTCCAAGCCATCAGCTTCCAGCAGGCGAGCCACCAGGTATGGCAGAGCGTGGGAAGCTGGCTCAGAGGGAAGCCACAGAAACTCATCTAGCGCAGATGGCTTGGCCAAAGCTCCCGTGTTCCGTGCTAAGTGGGACACCCACCGGCCAGAGCGCGCGGTGTTCTCGGCTCTCCCATGAAACCCCATTCAAGGTACCTGATTGCCCAGGAAGAGGTGGTGGACATTTCTGGTGCTCTGGTCCCACACGATCGCCAGCCCCCTGCTGTAGCCAATCAGGATCTTGGAGAAGTCTTGAGGGTGTTCCTGCAGCGACTCCACTGGCCCAAGAGCCTTCCCGCAGCGGTAGTCGTCTGGCACGCTAGCATGGAAGCAGAGGGGTTGGGAACACCAGGCTGGTTAACAGCCATGCAGCCTAGTCCCTTGCTTTCTCCTCGCTAATCCCTCCCCCGCGCTGCGGGCGAGACAGCGCAGCCCAGCTGTTCCGTAATGGGCAGGAGGAAGATGGTCCTCTCTCAGCCCTGGATCAGGATATTTACGTCCCCGACAGCCAGTGAGGACACAGACGGATCAGCCAGGGCAGCCTCGTCACACAGGGCACAGACTCAGTAGCTCATCCCTCCAATGGGCCAGGAGGAACGCAAGCACAGACAAGCGTGTTAGGGAGCCCCTTGAATCAAGGGACTGGCTTGAAACTGAATTTGAACTTCATTGATCATCTGTGCTGCACAAGGATACACCCAGCACTGCCAGTCCCGAGTCCTGCCCCCGCGGGACTAGGCTCCATGTAAGACCTGGGATGGATTCTCTGGTGGCAGTACCCGCTTTGGTCTTTCCCAAGTCCTGCTCGGGAATCTGGGAGAGGATAGGGTATTGTAAAGGTGGAGAGGTACTAGATCACCACTACGTGACCTACGTAGATGCTACCCATCAGTCATGGGGCTGCGGCATCTCCAGAAACATCTCAGAGGGAGCAGCCTCCAGGCATCCCAGATCCACCTGAAGAAGCTGCTCAACACAGCCCCCTGAAGAGCTGCAGACACTCTACACTTGCCCGGCAGCCTCCCAGCTTTACAGCAAACATTTAACAGGTGCAGCCGCAGCCAGTGCAACCCTGGGTCGGACGGCTCTTTCCACAGACCCCTGCCAGCAACCCACCCCATCTGCCGTGGACCTTGGTGCCCACAACCATGAGCTGATCTCCACTGGCACCAGTTCCCGGAGCTCCCCAGGCCAGCTCACCTCTGCATGATCTCCTCTTGATACAGGGTTTTATCCTCCAGCAGCGTTAAGCCAGAGAGCTCCAGGAAGTACACGCCACCCCCTTCTGTGCCCAGGCAGGCCACATCGCAGGCAGATTTCAGCAGGATCACCGTCACCCGGGTAATGCTGGGAGGAGAGCTACCAGGAAGACAAGATTCAGACAGTGAGAGCCACGCCGGTTTACAGGCTGGATGTTTACATGCAAAGTTGCAATGGCTCATTTTGAGAGGACTTCCCGTTCCCTCCAGGAGATGCACAGGCTGCACCATGGGTCAAAGAGGAGCATGGGCTGGTTTCCTCCGGCCAATATTGGGTCGGCAAAAGTCACTCCCTTTTATGGACCCCCAGGGTACGAGACACCAGAGGGGCCTGAAGGAGGAGCAAACTGGTTAGAAGGAGAAGCTTGTCCACAAGAATCTACCAAGCAGAGCCACGTCCGTGGGCCCAAGCCTAGAAATGCTGAGCTCCCTCAACTCCTACTAACTTTGGCTTCAGTTCCTGCCATCAGCACATCCTCCTATGATCCAGACCTGCCCCAGCTACCAGGGCCCAGCAAGAAGGTAACAGACCCTAGATTGTGCGTAGACATTCCACTGCAGTGGAGATGGACGGTGATGCACAGGAGTCTGAGGAAACGAAGCCAGGGAGACCTCGTACCTATGGGTTTATAACCGGCTTTAGACCCAATGTGGAGTATTGTAAGCCAAAGAGAAGCAAGCAGCTCTGTCTATACACGATTATTAAGCGGTTTAGGACAGGTAAGAGAGACACCCGGGAGAGGATCGCTACAGCCCCGGACAGCAATCGCTTGTCACTTAGATTCTAGCTTGCGCACTCTTTAAGCTCCTGTGCATGATGAAAGGAGAAGCAGATGAAGCTTCCCCGCTGTGCCAGGCTGAGAACCGCCTGTCAAGCCGGCAGAGGCAACAAGGAGGGGAAGGAGTCACGCAACCCAGCAAAAGCAGCCACCACAGGGAGGCATTGGAGGGTCAAACAGAATCTCAGCGTTGGGGCAATTCTCGCCGGGTGCCTGCCATGCCCGGCCCCCAGCAGCCTCTGGAGTAAGTCAGAAGGCGCAGTTCTCCCCAGCCCACCCTCAATCATCGACGCTTTGCCAAGCAGCCTCTTGCTCTCTATTAACACAAGCCCTGCATGGGCCTGAGGGTATTTTAAAAAGGGGGGTTGGTCTTTGGCTTCTAGCACTGGGCCCGATTTTAAGAGGGGAATTCAATGCACAGCAGCTGCGGCAGTGGCATGCAGAGAGAGATTCCAGCAATAAAATGACACGCTCCAACGGAGGGCGTGGGTCTGCATGTCGGTTAGTCCTGAAGACCCCTCCTCTGCCATCAACAGGATTGCTCTGGGCCCTCGTGAATGAGAGCTGCTGGATGCAGCGCCAACGCAGGGGCAGCAGGGGGCAGCGTTGCCTAGCATGGAAGGAAGCCAATAGGCGAGTCTAGCCAAGCCCCATCAGTATCTGGGCTGACACAGTTGTTTATTGGGGATTTGGCATGCCATGTGGTGTGGAATCCCCGCCTCCCTCAGAGGTGCCGGCTCTCCGAGGGAGCCTCCACAGCAGCACATGGCCGTCAGGGATGTCCCCTACCCCTGGCCTAGCGCTCAAGCGGGGCTTGGGACTTCCTTAACCTCGTTCAGTCTCAGATGTTGCCTTTTACTGTCATCTTCCATAGCGGGCGAGCAGCATCTCTGACCTGGGGTTTGTCACCCTACAGATCCCACCTCATGGTCCCCTTCAACCGGCCACCGCAGCAGCTGGTTCTCTGACTGCAACACTTCACCCCCTCCTCACCCCCAAACTGTCTTCCCTGTGGGCTTTGGAACCAGGAATTAAGTTACCTCCACGGAGCCTGCTCAGCTCACTGGAAACGGGAATGAGACAGGTCTACTGCCAAGATCAGTCATTCCACGTTGCGGATTAGCTTCCTGAATTGCTATAGACGCATTATCAATAGCTGGGCCAATGTCTATTCCCTGCTACTAAGCAGCGCCGGCTCTAGGGTTTTGGCCGCCCCAAGCAGCCAAAAAAAAGCCGCAATCGCGATCTGCAGCGGCAATTCGGCGGGAGGTCCTTCGCTCCGAGGCGGAGTGAGGGACCGGCCGCCGAATTGCCGCCGAATACCTGGACGTGCCGCCCCTCTCCGGAGCGGCCGCCCCAAGCACCTGCTTGACAAGCTGGTGCCTGGAGCCGGCCCTGCTACTAAGTCTGTGGGGTCACTTGTACCGCTCTCCTTAGGAGATCTCATTGTCTAGGTAAGCGATCAGTTAACCTGTGCGCCGAGTTTGTATTGTTCTCGAAAGCCTGAGATCCAAATAAAGATGGCCCCAGGCAATGATCCAGGCAGTCTCTCTTTGTAAACCCAGATGCTGCACTGGCAGGTTATGGAAGTACTGAGAGGTAAATAGGAACAATCAAGTATTTGTAGGTACACTAGAATCTTGGAAGAGCCACGACTGTAAAGCGACTCTCACTCCTTTCACGTGCTGCAAGTTTCCACAGCCCCTTCACAGGGCTTTCCACCCAGAGAATGAATAATGCCACTGCCTGCACTCCATGGTGCAAACGGCACAAGAACAAAGCCTTCATTTAAAGAGACTGCTACACAGGAAGAGGATCTTGCATCTTCCAGAGCTAGCCAGCGTTAAAGGGACACAGAATTTACCCCTTGATTTTTAATACTGCGATCCCCTCAGATGAGGGGCTGTAGATGCAAAACGCATCATTTGAGCATGCAATTGTGGCAACCGAATGCTCAAATGAGTAACTCTGGGCCCTGAGCATCTGCTCAAGTGGCACACAAAGGGATTACTTTCAGAGATGCTAAGCATCCACATTCTCTGCTATCAGTTTCAACTGGAATTCTGCGTATCCAGCACTTCTGAAAATCAGGCCGAAAGGCGTCGGGAGTCCTGGCACCAGGTGGTTTTAAGAAAACATCTTTCTTTGCTGGCGTTCTCATTTTAGAAATTAAAAAATGTCAACATTTTTTGAAATTTTACCCTTCAATTTTTGCTCTTCTTCGTTTAGTGCCCAGAAACAAATGGGCTAATGAATTCTACTCGGATTATCACAGGCTGTGCAGCAACTCGAGGCTTGCTGAAGTTTGGGAAAATGTCTTCCATTATCTTTTTGGAAAGATCGCAGAAGCATATCCATCAACAGTAGGAGCTGCAAAATTTAACTCCCGACAGCGTCCACTTAACGAGTGCTACCTCCCTAGAAGAGTTAGTACCAAGTTTAACAGAGTTTATTTGGGCTACATTCAGAACCGAAGAGCAAGATCTGCAAGCGGAAGAGCCCTTAAAATGAACTCAAACCATGTTTGGTTTATACTGATGATTGGCCAAAAAGATCCATCCCATCCCTTGAGAATTAGGCTCGTTTGGTCATTCCCCACCCTTGTGAGTAAAAAGAGGCCAAGCAGATTTAGATCATTTTTAAAAAGAATAAACGTTTGCATCTGGCAACACTGGAGCCAAATTTCACCCCAGCACAGAGACTTGAGGATAAACTCTGGCAGACCTTTCGCAAGAGCTCTGCTGCGATCCTTGCTGCTCGTTCGGGACGGGTTTTTGTTTAAATGTAAAGACAAGAACGTGCAGAGTCCAGCAAGAGCCGAAACTCAGACATCAATTCATTGCCCTGTCAGTTACTCATCCATGTTGCCTTTCCCCATTTATAAGCCGAGGCGTCTGCAGAGCCTACGCTAATCTCAGCCTAGCAGGCTGTCTATTTTCTCCACCAGTGCAACCATTCCCATGGTAACCGATTGATAGGCAAGCTATACAGCTGGGTACAAAAGGGACAGCTTTGGAAACCACAGAGCCAGGATAGAGATTCCCAGAGGGGAGTAGGAATGAAACTGCATCTTGGGCAAAGTGATTGAACCAGATGGAGAAAATTAAACGGGGGGGTTCGGCCTTTTAAATACCCTTTGGCTGTTTCCACGGAGTGGCACGTACAGGGCACAGACTGGAATTTCGATTCAGTTCAAATAGCCCAAGACCTTTTACGCTGAAATCTGGGCTGCTTGGACAGCCTCACAAGGCAGAGCCGTTAAAGATTTCACGGCTGGCCTTCCAAGCCCCGTAACGAGCGCTTTAAAGCAGGGCTCCGTGGTGGACAGTGGCTCCAACACCTGCCTCATGGCCCAAAACGAGCAAGGCCCAGTCAGTGGCTACTGCCTCACGTTACTCCTGGGTAAGCTGGCTCAGTCTGCACTGCCGCTGCAGAGTTACTGGCTCTGCAAACGCAACCTAGGATCTGAGAGGCCCATGCCGAGCTCTTTCTGATTCGCACATCACCACCAGCAAGACTGGCAGGCCCGTGGTTTCCCCAATGCATGTGAGGTTAAAACGGGGCGCTGGTGCTGGAACTCCCTAGGAGGGTTTTTTTTTTGGGGGGGGGGGGGGGGGAGAAGAGGGCGTTTGGATGATGCACAAAGCAGAACACAGCCCAGCTCCCTCAGAACTGCGCTGACCCTGCAGCACAGCCAGCAGCAAGGGGCCGTAATTGTCACTGAGTCAACAGGACACAGGTCTGGCGATGCTGGGGGCGGAGCTGCACAAAGCAGCCTGGGTCCTGTGCCGGCTCTAAGCACCACCTCCGGACAGGCCCTATCTGAGCCATGGCCGGGCCCGGATGGATTGCCGGGTCAGCGAATCAGGGGAAGAGCCATGGCAGGGCCCGGATGGAATGCCGGGTCAGCGAATCAGGGCAATGCACAATTAAATCCTAGGAGCACCCCCTGCTACAGTTAAGCCTGAACTCCCCAGACCAGCGTGAAAGAGGAAGGCAGCAGTGAGTACTTAGTGCTGTCGAATCCGGGTCGGCCCGGGAGGATGAAGCTGCGGGTCTCCTCCAAGCGCGAATAGCCATCCTTCTGGTCGACGTCCCACAGGTGCAGGGTGTTGTCATCCAGCAAGGACAGCAGCCGACCCTGGGAGAGAGACCGACGCGGAAGGAAACAAAGGATGTCACAGGATTACGATTAAAGTCTCCCCCCTCCACAACAAGGCCCCTGCTGCGGCAGTGAGCACGCTGGACTTGGCCACACCAGCCCACGCATCTCAATCAGGACACTGGGGTGCAGGTACCTTTACACACCATCCCAATGGCATCCACTTCCTGGCCTGTTGGCCGTACCCACCCACCCCTAAGCAGTTGCTAAAAAGTCTTCCCAGGCCCTGCCCAGTAGAGCTATCAGAAAGGGGCAGAGGTTTTTATAAGACAGGAGGTCCCAGTAGGGGGATCAGCAGGCCAGGAGGAGTCCACGGGGGTTGGAGACATTAGCCTGCCGCCTTTCTTGCCAGAGAATGACCAGGAGTCTGGCTAGGTCAGAGGATGGGCTGCTGCACCCTGGTGACAGCGGGACATGGGTTACTCTCCCCCAGAGGCACCGGCACCTGCCTGAAGGGAGACGCGAGGTGACGAGAACCGGAAGCAGCAACGTACCTGTCCAGGCAAAAAGTGTATCTGCGTGACGGCAGCAGTCTCCTTGTGCAAGCCAGTGAACTCCACTCCTGGAGCGCCGTATCTGGCATGGGCGGAGAGTCAAGGAGGCAACGAGGGGACAGAGACAGCCCTGAACCGACCCCCCTGCCCTCCCCTCCAAAACCAACTCTGCCACCACCTGGGGAACTCTGCCTTTTAGCACACCAGCAAGTAAGACCAAGGCTAAGAACTGGGAACTAAACACTTAAGATCCAGCTATGTCCATTTTGGTGGCATCTTGCTTGCCACCCAGGTATCCACGCACCTACGCTGGTACCTCGCCAGGAGATTTTAAAAGCCTGGCATTGCCATTCTGCGGCCAGGCATTCCGCCGGACTGCTCAGCAAGAAGCCAACCTCCCCCAAAGTACCTGAATGAGGCATCAAGGTTTATGTGGTCCTCAGACACCTCCAGAGAGTTTCACACCATCGTCTGCCTGCCCGGTCTAGGCACACCTACTCCTGCCTCAGCCCAGCACAGCTGGACTGCGCAACACACACCAGGGGTGGCGCCCACGGGAAGATGGGTCCCAGCAACCCTTGTGTTTGGGAGCTCAACGGGCAGCAGAAGAGGGACTGGTTATTCCATTATACCCAGCAGCGGATGTACTGGGGGGGGGGGAAGGGGAGGAGAGGGGTTTAGGAACTACCTGCGCTTTCCACACCTGGGTTGCGTAGAGCCATACAGGACAGGGTTAGACTTGTGAAAGCAACACACCAGCTCCCACAGCTGATCCACTCCAGTGCCTCCGTCCAGGATGCTCAGAAAGAACTCTAGGGTCTGTCTACACTGCAATTAAACATCTGCGGCTGGCCCGTGCCGACTGGCTCAGCCTCGCAGGGGTTAACTAACAGTGGTGTTGATGTTTGGGGTCAGGCTGGAGCCCAGGCTCTGGGACCCCACAAGATGGGAGGGTCCCAGAGCTCAGACTGCAGCCCGAGCCCAAACATCTACATAGAGGTGTCTAACTGCATGTCGGGGGGGGGGGGGGGGGGGGAAGAGCACACAGAGTGGCTGCAGTAAGAGCATGTGGGTGGGATGCAAGGCCCCCCGCACCCTGCCTGTTTAGCCGCGACACAGCAATGAAGCCAAAGGTGGTCATTCTTTCGGCAGGATTAGAGTGCAGCAATTCCTGAGCCCTTCGCACAAAGTCCCCTGGTAAGTCCGGCTCAAGCAACGTCCCACACTGCAGCCGACGGCCTGTGGCGTCCATATTGGCTCTGTGAGCACACAGCAGACCCAGCCTGCTGCAGGGAGTCAGGCTGGCAGGAGGGGGTTCTTGGGGCAACCACAGATCAAGGTCGGCAGACAACAGCTGATGCAGTCTGGCAAGGTGGCAGTTCCACCCCACTGTCCTGGTCATGGCTAGGCGGGGCAGGGGCTGCCCACCCCCACCCGGGAGCATGTTTACCTGCTGCAGACAGGCAGAATAGGGCTGCCCAAGGACAGGGGTTCATGCTCTGAGTTGGTCTGGGCTGGGTGAGTCTAGACAGCACTGTCATGCCCCAGACACCCCGCACTTTGGCACAGCCAGCAGCTGTTCTGGCAGCTTGCCAGGCACCCCAGGGCTGTTCTTCATTTGCATAAGGCAGAGCTGGTTTCCCCAGCCCTGATCTTTAGAGAGGCTGCTCATGTCAAGGCCTGCAGCCTTCCCATGGTCCCCTCTCCAGAGCAAGAGGACCGCCAAGGTCTGCACTGGAGAGCTCTGCTTTCCACAGCCAGCCATCTGCAGAGGTTGAGTTCACACACGAGTCTGACTGTAGAGGTGCACGACTGTTTGCATCCTGCACCCTCAGCCCCACCGCTTCACAGCAGCCAGCACGAGTGCTCTACCTTTCTCCTCCGGGATCTGCACCTGCTAGAACAGGACCTTAATTTGTCTCGCTACAGCCAAGGGAGGAAGCCCCTTTAACATCCCTGGGGACGACAGGCACCTGGAACTCAACGAGCACTCCTCAGAGGGCTCACTAGCTCAAAAGCCAGCGTGCTGGGGAACTGTACATATCCAGGTGGGATGGGGTTGGGGCAGATGCCTCCGCAGCCACAGGTTTGTCATCAGTCTGCCAGGGAGGCCCCACCCGGCTGTCTCTGCACCTTGCGAGAGGTTAATAGGGTGGAGATCAGCTCATGGGCCCACAGCGCTGCATTCTCCATCCTCGAGTGTTTATTCTTGCAACATCCAACTTGCTAGTAAAATCCACCCAGCTGGCAACTCGGGAGACCAGAGTTAGCTAGCCCGAGCAGGCACCAGGACTGGAAGCTATGCCAGATAGGCCATGCTGCCCTGGTACGCCTCTAGACGGACCAGCTCTCTGGACAAGTGAGTATTTCAGCCTTTAGGTCCATTCAGTCCTTACCTGCACTGCCAACAAAGTGCCAGCTGCCCGACAGTCACAGACCCGCCCGCTCACTGGGGTGGGTTTGGATAAGTCGACCCCTGCCTCAGGTAGGCTAAGACGGAGTCTCTCGGGGAGACTGTCCCATTGCTCACAATGGATCTCCCAGGAGCACTGCAAGTGGCTTAGGGATAGAGAAAGTTGCATTGAGAATGTGCTCCCCCCTCCCCCTTCTAACGAAGGCGAAGTGCACTGGCAGAGCCCCAGGACATCTGGGTTCTGCTGGTCTCCATCACATTCTTCTGGAGCCCCCCGTCACAGCTGGCTGAGTGCCACAATCCCACCAAGACGTTTCCTGGGTCTCGCCAGTACCTCAGCTCCTGGAAAGGAACAGGCTGCCCCCTCGCTACCCAGCAAGAAGCAGGACCGGAAGCCATCGCTGTGCTTTGTATTCATGACAAGACACCAGGCTGCGAGGACAAACGTCCACCCTCCCGGCGGGCGGGGAGGAGCGTAGGGGTCAGCAAGAATTCTGCACTGCAGCCCGGGGGCAGGACTGGGAATGGAACCCGGACGGCTCAGCCCCACGCGGCCAAACCTTCCTCCTCGTCTGCAAAATCGGCTTCCAGCCTCATTGCCGGGGGGCTACCGGCAGGGTTATTTCATAGTTAAGCTGGGGCCCTGTTGAACCATGGCCTGCTGCAGGAGGCAGTGGCCTCCAGGCTGTTTTCCTGGACGGATAGTTCGTGCGAAAGCACCTCCCAGGCGGTGCAGTCAGTCCTTCGGGGGAGACCTTCCACTGAGTCCTCTCCTGGGCCTTTGGGGATTGGCGGGAGGAGACAGCAGCGGGAAGGCCGCGCAGGTGAGTCAGCGCAGACAAGCAAACCTGGAGAATCCATGCGACTGGGATGCCCGATTCACAAGCCCTGCTCCCCCCGTCGCTGCCGCTCTTCCTAGCAGGCAGGCATCGCGCTGAGCCTGTTTTTCAAGCAAATAATTCACAGATCCCAGAAAGACATCCACTCTTGATTTAAAAGTTGCCTGTGATGGAGAATCCATCCTGACCGCTGGAAAATTCATTCCAATGGTTAATTACCCGTCATTAAAAATTTACATCTTATTTCCAGGCTGAATTTGTCTAGCTTCAACTTCCCGCCATTGGAGCCCGTTATACCTTTCTCGGCTAGACTGACAAGCCCATTGGCAAATATTTTCCTCCCCTATCAAGTCACCCCTTAACCTTCTCTTTGTTAAGCTAACCAGACCGAACTCCTTGAGACTATCACCGTAAGACATGCTTTCTAACCCGTTAATCGTGCCCACAGCTCTTCTCTGAACAATGCATCAGCATCAGTCTTGAATTGCAGGCACCAAAACTGGACACAGGATTCCAGCCGCAGCTGCGCCAGTGCCCAATACAGAGGTAAAATAACCTCTTCTCCGACTCGAGATTCCCGTTTACATATCCAAGGATTGCACTGGCCCCTTTTTGCCCCAGCGTCGCACTGGGAGCTCACGTTCAGCTGATTATCCACCACGACCCCCAAATCTTTCAGTCACTGCTTCCCAGAACAGAGCCCCCCTCCCCATCCTGTAAGCACGACCTACATTCTTTGTTCCTAGATGTACACATTTAGCCCT
>NW_020664444.1:6712034-6787594 GCF_002925995.2 Terrapene triunguis
TATGCCCAAATAAATCTGTTAGTCTTTAAGGTGTCACCAGACTCCTTGTTGTTTTTGTAGATACAGACTAACACGGCTACCCCCTGATACTATTTAGCCCTATTAAAATGCATATTGTTTGTTTGTGCCCATCTTAACAAGCAATCCAGATGACTCTGTATCAGCAGTCTGGCCTCTTCCTTATTTACCATTCCACCAATTTTGGTATCATCTGAAAATCATCACTGATAAAGTTTGATGTTTTCTTTCAGATCACTGAGAAGTGTTAAATAGCGTAGGGTCAAGTGCCAATGCCCGCAGGACCCCACTAGAAACAACCTCTCAATGATGAGTCCCCATTTAGAGTTAGATTTTGAGACCTATCAGCCACCTTTTAGCCCATTTAAAATGTGCCATGTTAATTTTACATCATTTTAGTTTTTAATCAAAATGTCATGCAGTACCAGGTCAAATGCCTTACAGAAGTAGATTACATTGTTACCTTTATCAACCAAACTCAATCGCAAAAAAATATATATATATCAAGCTAATGTAACAATTTATTTTCTGTAAACTCATGTTAATTGTTATATTTTCCTCTAATTCTTTATTGAGTTCCATATCAGCCACTCCATTATCTTGCCCAGGTTTGATGTCAGACTGTCACACCTATAATTACCTGGATCATACCATTTACCCTTTTTAAATACTGACAGCTTTAGCTTTCTTCCAATCTTCCCCAAGTTCCAACACTTACTGAAAGTCATCATTAATGGTCCTGCAAGCTCCTCGGCCAGCTCTTTTAAATCTCATGGATGCAAGTTATTTAGACCTGATGATTTAAAAATATCTAATTTTCATAGCTGCTGTTTAACATCCTCAAGAGATACTAGTGGAAAGGAAAGTGTTATATTATAGGACTACATCATCTGTGTTTGGGGAAAAACAGAACAGAAATATTTATTAAAACACTTCTGCCTTTTCTACATAATTGGTAATTCTACCATTTTCATCTAGTAATTGACAAATATCATACTTAGGATTCTTTTTTGTTCCCAATATACTTTAAAAACTCCTTATTGTCCTTAACTCTGCTGGCCATAGATTTCTCCTTGTGTCCCTTTGCTTCCCTCATCAATTTTCTACAATTCCTTGCTTCTGATTTATATTCATTGCTATCAACTTTCCCTTTCTTCCCCTCTAAACCAGGTCAGGTATTTTAATATTATATATATATATATATATACACACACACACACACATATATACACACACACATATACACACACACACACCCCAGTACAGCCTTCTTCCTCAATTGTGAGATTAAAAAAACTACTGACTAAGTAGCCAGAAGCAAGACTGCTATTCCATTCACTGCAATGAGCCTGTAGAAGTCGGTCTTGGGTATTTAGACTGCAAGCTCTTTGGGGCAGGCACTCACTACGTATGTGCAGCGCCCAGCACAACGAGGTCCCGTTTTCAAATTGGGCCAGAGATACAAACAGATCAGTACCTACGGGAGCCATTACAAGGAGTACTATGCTAATCGAGTGAGCCTACAGTTTGCAGCAGGGACACTCCAGGGTTTATTACCAAATGTTGCCGTCTCTCTAAAGGGCTAACGGGAACAGCAGTCGATAACATGGTTCCCAGAGGATCACCAAGACACGAGCAATCGCTCTGTCCTGGGAGAGAGCTATCAAGTAGCCAAACTGCCTTTTGTTGCCAGCAGAGGCTTAAAGTTTAATCCCAGAGAATTTGCTGCCCTCTCAATCTGAATCAAGGTGTCCCTTTCAGAGACCCCATGACTGTCTGTCACTTGTTTCCAGGGGCATTTCTTGCAGGCTTTAGCTGAGAGCAGCTTGAATGTCTCTCCCTGGCAATTCCCCTCTCCCCACAGGAGCAAAGCGCCCTGTAAGAGTCCCTTGCTTCTCCTGGTGCCTCCCTTCCTTTCTTTTTGGTTTACCGTGGCCTCCCAGAGCTGTATTCTCTGGAATCCCTCACTAGAGGGTCACCAGGCAACCAGCTGCCTGCTTGCCCGTTGCTCCGAGCAACCACCTCTTCTAACTCCAGACTCCACGCTATGCTTATTCAGCAACTCTCCAGCCCTCGTTTCCTGTCCCAGAAAAACAAAAAGAACTTCTGAAAACACAAGGAAACGGAACGTGAGCAGAAAAACCCAGCGCATCCGAAATGGGGACGCAGCGGCTGGAGGATCTGGGCTCCTTCCTCGCTCAAGGGCCAGGAGTGCCTACTTTGCCATGAGGTTCCCCTAGAAGTTTGGGGGTGGGTACAGATTAACTCTTGACTGAACACCAGGACACAGAACCTGGGGTACAGCTGACACGGGAAAGCCGCTCCCCTTGAAGAGGATCATGCTATGCCTAAAGTATTGCAGAGGCTTAGTACAACACAGAATTTCGAGTGTAAATATCCGCAATGCTTGGAGGAAGATTCGGTCAGATCTTCACCAGAGACACTTTCCCCAGACAAGATGCGACTCAGTCTGATGTGGGTTTATACAAGGATGGAGGGGACTTGACCCTCCCGCTTTGAAGGCGACCAAAGGGAAGGGGCAGGCTGGAGTTAGAGGCCGCGTTTGGCTTCGTTCCCTGGACCATCTGCACTCGCATGCTATTGTCCTGACTCCGTAAAGCGGCAGCCGCCGCGTCCGCAATGCAGCAGGAGCACGGGGAGGAAAGCGGGTGACATGATGAATTTAAGTCACTTTCATAAACTCGTTTCATTGCCCAATTAAAATCCCAAACTGCTGGCGCTCCCGAGATGGGTAATCCAATAGGCTGGGTATGTCTGCAATTAGCTTTGCTCCTTTGGGCGCACACAATGGCATTAGCGCTCATGCTCTCTAGGACCCCGAACTTTCCCATGGGTTCATTCTTCCAGCTTTCCTGCTGCAGAGACCAAGCCGCTGTCTACCTGCGCAGTCAGCTGCCGGAGCCATACTACCGCAGTCGCAAGAAGGCAGATTAAGAGAGATTAGTGGCACAGGACCAGCCTGGGCTGGCAGGTCTGGGTTCAAATCCTACCACTAGGGAGCTAGGATCAGCTACAGTCCTGGGAGACATTAGCCCACGTGATAGCAGGACCACACAACTCAGCCCCATCAGTGCTGCCTCTGCCCATTGCGGGACAGGACTGAAATACGCCAACACAATCCTGCCTTCTACAAGGCCAGGCTGCAGCAAAACACCAGAGATCAGGAGTGGGCAAACTGCGGCCCACGGGCTGCGTCCACCCCGTGAGATGTTTTAATCCGGCCCTCGAGCTCCTGCCAGGGACCCCGCTCCCGCTCCACTCCGCACAGCTCCCAGAACCAGCGGCATGTCCCCCTCCGGCTCCCACAAGGCTCAAAAACAGACACTAGAGAGTGGCAGGAGCGCACGCTCTTGGCCGTGCCATACGTACTGGTTAGGTGCTTGTATGCAGAACCCCGGGTCACTGTGATAGTAACCTGCTAAGTCCCAAGGATCAAGAGACTCCAGCCATGTCTACACTACAGGTGAAACAGCAGCACGGCTACTGTGCACTAGTGCCGTGGTGCAGACGCACACTACAGCGAGGGAAGGGGCTGTAGTAACTCCACCTCCCCATGCCGGAGAAGACAGAGGCGTTAATGAGGCTGGCCGCAGCTGGAAAGTCAGGGTAACTGCCAATAGCTAGTAATTAACCACTCCGTGAGAGGAAACAGCCCTGCAATTCCCACTGCTTCACTGAAGGGCGAGGGGAAGGAAAGTAGCCCCAAGACATGGGCTGGGGGGAGGGGGGGGCGTTCAGATTCCCCCACTCAACTCAGTTGTGTGTGTGGGTTTCAAAGCTGATTAGCAGCCCAGAGCGCAAGGAGGAGCAACGTGGATTCTTAAAAGTAAATGTTTAGTGGCACAGAGCTCGAACACTTCCCATTCCCTTAACCTGTCACACCGAGCCCTTCCGACTCATCCAAGCAGCTGTCACGGATGGAATACAGACGCCCGGAATCAGGAAGTTCCCTGGCTGGATGCCTAAGCCTGCTGCAAGGCAAAGGGCTCTAGGTAAGTTAGTGGGCTCAGCCCAGATTCCTCCTCCCTGCCACCCTCTTCTCGCTCACGAACTGCTGGAGAGCCAGACCCCCCTGGGTATGCACTGCAAATGACCCCAGAATGCTAAGCAAGTGCCTGGTCCCCCAACAAGGATCTCTGCCTCCTACCCACAGGAGAGTCCTGCACAAGGAGCTAGTCCGAGCACTGCAGGCTTAGGTTGATTTGCAATGGTATAAACATGCTCCATCTGGGATCAGCTCTACAAAGCTCCCAGCTTCCAGCGGCAAGTAGCCAGAGCCAGACCGGCACCCCGAGTACCCGGCCAGGCCAGTACAGCCGAAGTACGGTAAACATCCCATTCCTGGGGGGATTACAGCCCTGGCCCATTGTCGCAGCGTCCTACACTCAAGCACAGACAAAATCAAGAAAGTCTGATAGGTTTCGTCCCCTGGCTCCGTGGGAGTTTGATGCAAGGTGCGTTGGCTCGGTGATGCAATAGAACCATGGGCAGCACAGCTGCAGGCACGTGGATTTTGGGAACAGCGACTGCGGCCCAGCCATTTCGTTCCCGTAAATACCCAGAACAGCGTCGCAAGATCCCACGCTCATTCCACCCAGGCCTGGAGATCACAGCCTTGCACTGGAATTGAAACGAGTCCACTCCCCTGGCAGAGATGCCTCAGACTGGCAGGCGGCTGGTCACGAGAGGGCATAACACTTGTCACTGTCGCTACTCCTGACATCTCAGCACGGCCTCATTCACACCTTGTGCCCACGGGGGAGGCCAGGGTCACCTGGCACTGGAAGAGCCAGAGTCAAGCAAAGCGTATAATGCCTACCTGACAGCCAGGCTCTAACCTGCACCAGCCATCACTCCCAAGAGTCAGTCGTGCATTAGTGGGTGCCCCACATGGCAGACGGGCTCCTAGAACAGCTACCAGCTCTGTCAGCTTGGTACAATTTAGAAGGTTGCACGTAGCATCAGATTCACAGATTGTAATGCCAGAAAGGATCAGCATGGTTATCTAGTCCCACCTCCGGTATGACACAGAACTTCCCCAAAATAATTCCTAGAGCAGATCTTAGAAGAGACATCCGATCTTGATTTTAAAAAGGTCAATGATGGAGAATCCACCACGACCCTTGGTGAGTTGCTCCAAAGATTAAATTACTCACTGTTAAAAATTTACACCTTATTTCCAGTCTGAATTTGTCTAGCTTCAACTTCCAGCCATTGGAGCAGGTTAGATCTTTCTCTGCTAGATGGAAGAGCCCACTATTAAATATTTGTTCCCCATGTAGATTTAGACTAACCAATTCACCCTTTAGCCTTCTCTTTGTTAAGCTAAATAGATTGAGCTCCTTGAGTCTGTCACTATAAGGCAGGTTTTTCTAGTCCTTGAATCATTTTTCATGGCTCTTCTCTGAATCCGCTCCAATTTATCAACATCATTAATTGTGGACCCCAGATCTGGACACAGTCTTCCCGCAGTGGTCGCACCAGTGCCAAAAAGAGATAAAATAACCGCTCTAGCCCTACTCACAATTCCTCAGTTTATGGATCCAAGGACTGCATTAGCCCTTTCCGCCAGCGTCACAGAGTTCATGTTCATTTGATTATCCACCATGACCCCAAGTCTTTTGGAGAGTCACTGCTTCCCAGGAGAGAGTCCCCCCACCATCCTGTAAGCACGGCCTGCCTTCTTTGTCCTTTGATGTACAACTTTGGCCATATTAAAATGCATATTGTTTGCTTGCACTCAGCTTACCAAGCCATCCAGATTGCTCTGTTTCAGTTTCTTGTCCTCTTCATTTACCACTCCCCCAACTTTGGGGTCATTTGGGAACTTTGGTGATGATTTTATGTTGCTTTCTTCCAGGTCATTGATAAAGGCGTTAAACAGAGTAGGACCAACGCCTGCAGGACCCGACTAGAAACACAACTACTTGATCATTCCCCATTTACAGTGACATTGACACCTAGCCGTTAGCTAGGTTTTAAATCCATTTAACGTGTGCCATGTTAATTTTATATCATTCTTTAATCAAAATGTCATGTGACGCCAAGTCAAATGCCTTACAGAAGTCTAAGCATATTACAGCAACACTACTGCCTTTATCAACCAAACGCGATTTCTTTTTCACAAGCTTGGTTGATGGGAGCTATTCCCCATCAATCCACATTGATGGGAATGAGTTACCTGCCTTAAATTAATAGAGTCCCATATCAGCCGCTCCATTATCTTGCCCAGGATCTATGTCAAACTGTCAGGCCTAGAATTATCTGGATCATCCTGTTTACACTTCTTAAATATTGGCACAAAATTAGCTTTCTTCCAGTCTCCTGGAACTTCCCGTTTTCCAAAAACGTATTAAAAACAAAACCCAAAATTAACAGCCCAATGAGCTCCTCAGCCAGCTCTTTTAAAACTCTTGGATGAAAGTTATCTGGACCTGGTGATTTAAATAGGTCTAACTTTAGTGCTGCTGTTTAACACCCTCCGGAGGTACTAGCAGCACCAAAAGGAAAGTGTGTTATATGGTATGACTACATTGTCCCACAACCCCACCCTAGTACAGAACAGAAATATTTATTCAACGCTTCTGCCTTTTCCTACACTATTGATGATTCTACCATTTCCATCTAGTAATTGACCAATATCTTTGTTAGGATTCTTTTTGTTGCTAGTATACTTTAAAAACTCCTCCTTATCGTCCTTCTCTCTGCTGGCCATAGATGTCTTCGTGTGTCCCTTTGCTTTCCTTATCAATTTTCTACAATTTCTAGCTTCTGATTTCTAGTCGTTACGATCAACTTCCCCTTTCAGCTATGATCTGTGATCAATTCCACTTATCTGTCAAGACAAGGTCTAATATACAACTCTCCTGTGCTGGATGCAACATTGTAATTTAGGAAATTGTCATTTCTAATATTTAGAAATATTAAGTAACCCTCACCTTCACACTAAGCTTTACGGTCAGGAAGGTGTGGAAAAGCCAGACCTGAAAAGCAGGCTGCAGAGTTGCAAAAAGAAACAGCCCTTCTCAAAGGGAACCAACCAGCCACTAGCCTGAATAGCTGCAGCTCTTTGCAGCATTTTGCAAGCATCTCTGCAAGGAGGAGAGACCAGGCCCCAGGAAAAGCCAGGCTGTGGGCTCCAAGAACAGCAGGCACCACAATTAAACTTCTCTTTCCTCCTCTCAATCTCTCCCCTCCGTCAGGAAGGCAGCAATAAATTAACACAACCCCTGCAATGCCATCTACAGAAATCCCCAGCAGTCATCCATTGGTGCCACAACACAGGGCCAGACGTAGCCCCGGTGGATGGGTTTCTGGACTGGCTGCAGTTGACACAGGCCCCAAGCAGAAGGGTGTTTGAGGTGCCATTAAGCTAGGGGAGGAAGCTGTTAGGAAAAGGCTTACGTTGCTCGTTTTACGGTGTCTGAGCCAGGCAAATTCACAAGAGACCTGCCAAGGCTTTAAAAGTCTTGTTCTTTGACCAACATTTTAAATGCAAGGCTACCTCGCAACTGGATTTGCCACGCGGGTGCATGCTCTCCAAGATGGTGAGTATGGAGAGGTTTTAACCAGCTAGTGCAGAAACCCAAAGATAAAAGCCAAAACACCCAGGCTTCATTAGGGATTTTGCAGCCCAAGTGTAGGCTTGTCAGAGGAAGCTGCAAATAAATCTAAGTCCTGGACCATTTCTATTTAAATTCCAATGAGAGTTCTGGACGCAAGTATTCCCTCCACCCAACCTGCTACTGCACGTAGGATGACCAGACAGCAAATGTGAAAAATCCGGATGGGGTGTGTGTGTGGGGGGAGGGGCTGGGGGGGGGGAATTGTCCCTATTAAAATCGAGACATCTGGTCACCCTAACTGCACGAGGCGGGTGCAAGAGAACTCGGATGTGAAACCCACCAGTCTGTTGTCGGCATTCCAGCCAAGCAAGGTGTCAAAAGACATTCTGCTTAAGTCACTCTCTTTCAGTGCCGCTTTAAAAGGTGTTTTAGTAACAGATAAGGCAGCATGGGAAAGACCAGCTCAATTTGATAGTTCTCTAAAAGCATTTCCTCACTTTTTTTTATCTGACCTCATTTCCGAGGCTCACTTCACAGCATCCAAATGCCTAACCACACAGGAAAATACAATTGGCAGCAAACAATTTAGAGGAGCCTAATACAAGCAGTGGGTTTCTTTTTTTTCTTTTTTTTTTTTTAAAAAGACCCAACAGTTTGCATAATCTACTATCTGGCATTTTATCACCTATCAAGAAACCCTCTGCTGTGATAAACTCAGTCAGTGAATGGTGAATTTGCTATACTGCAAGTGTGTCAAATGCTTCAGCGTTCTGCATTTGACATCATCTGTATCTTTTACAGAGAGAAGCCCGTAAAGCTGGTAATTTATCAAGGCTTAGGAAATGTACTTGTGTTATGCGCTAATGCGATATACACCATCTCATTGTAAGTGTCTCCAACAGGACGGTGCCAGATGCAAGGTGACTGTCCCTCTGCTCAAACTCGTTATCGCAAGCCTCATTCTAAAAATCTGCCTATGCACTCGTTAAGATCCTGACGACTCCTACGTGAATCTTGGCTGGAGCAGCAAGCAGTGCACCAGCGCTAACCAAAAGCTACGTTTCAGTTGGAAGCTTACAACAAATTCCCCCCAATAAAGACACTGCGTGTTAGCAGGAGACATGATCTCTTCAAGGGAGACTGCTCACTCCACAATGGCAGCCTTCCAGCAAGGGGATGCTTCCAGACTACCACAGTTGGAAGTCCTACAGACGCCACAACAGCAATTAGAGATTGCCGATGGGAGGAGTTTAATGAGTCCCACGCTGGCAGTTAGCCTATCTGCATTCAGGATCACCAAAGAGCCTTCTGTAGCAGGAATTGGTGAGCTCCCTGCACAGACGGGAAACTGCTAATGCCCTAGTTGAGAAGGGGACATTACAGGGAAAAGGGCTGCTAGAGTTCCAGGACCAGAATTGAAGCCATGTGAGACAGGCAGGAATAAAAATCCAGAAGGAATCTGATCCTCAAAGGCAGCAATCCCATGGCAGCATCTCAAGGAGCATTTGCGGTCTGCTCCCGCTCGACAGCATTGTGTCCAGCCACCAGGAGGAATGTTGGAGAACCTTTGTCACCTACTTTGCAATTCAACCAGGGACAACCTAGCGCTGCAAGGAATTAGGCTCAACACCACAGGAGAGCGTGCCCTCCAGCCACAGAGCTGGTACAGAAGCAGTGCACGCCCCCCACAGGAGTGTACTGGCGTAACACCACACCAGCTTTAACAGGAACCCCAATGGCAAGAGAGATGCATACTTGTGCCGGAGTGCAGGCGAAGCGCTCATTAAAAGGGACACTATCAGGGAGATTTCCTTATGCTCTCATTATAAACCAGGTGGACTGCTTTGCTTTTCAGACCCCACGCTGGTTACTATTTGCTCTTCCCTCAGGTTGGGCATCGGCAGAAAGCCACTAACTGTTGCTTCCAGATTCTCAGGCACACCCCTGCTTTGTTTAGAACTTTGGTTCCACCGTTCTAGTGTTTTAAGTCTTAGGTTTGTTTAGTAAAGTTTGGTCAAAATTACCTTTAAGTAATCAAGGTCCCCCAGACACAGAAGAATGGAGCAGGGACTACAATGAGCAAGAGCTATTCGAGGCCAGTTAAGAGCAAATCTGGTATATAATAGCATCTCCAGTGGAGATGCTAAGACTGCAGTTTCTTTCTGCAGACATCTAGAGCAGCGATCCAACGGTTAGGTGTCACTTGACCATCTGTACAGCTCTATTCTACAGGACCACGGACGCTGGCAACAACTGTACAGAAGCAGGAGGGTTGCAGACACCCTCCAAAGCCGGGCCAAGCAAATCAGAGAGATGACTGCTGCATAATGAAAGCTTTCCATTGGCTACTGCAGCACGACAACACACACACACACACACACACACACACACACCAGACTTTTAACACCTTAAAACCAAAATACATTGAGACTTATTTACTTTAGCACTTCACTCAGCTTAAGTGGGTAAAACAGATGGGTCACTTTCACTTTTACTACTATGCAGTTCCAGCGGCTCATCTGATGGCCCAGGGCATAAAGAAAACAACACTTTTCATGGTAATTGTGTCTGGGGAAAGTTTCCATGTTCAGTGTTCTCTTTTGTCAAGCACAGGCACACACACATCCTGACAGTACTTTAATGTCTGGGGGAGAGTGAAGAGTTAACAATAGCAATGCCTAAAAGCACTCTAGCTAAGCAGTAATACAGGGAATGTAAAGCTTTTAATATTCCTGGGGTAGATCCCCTGAATTCACCACACACAAGTGCCCCACAGATCCATGTACCCAAAGAGGAGAGCTCTTCGCTCTCCTCCCTTCCCCCCAGTGTCGACATTATCCACAGCGGTGCTCGTTTGCATCACGCTGTGGTTTGCACAGCTACAGTTCTACATTTCACTGCAACGCTGGAGCCAGTTGTAGGAGTTTAAAGACTGAGCTCAAAACAGTGTCAGAGCCGCCTGCCTCGCTGCTAATGCTCCAGAGCTGCGTGAAGTGCTGAAACCACACCCCCAGAGCGGCCTTTTTTACTGCTAGTGTTTGCACTAGCTTTTCCCCCCTGGCATTCCCCCACCATTTCATTATTCCTTGTACAGCTTCACCGGCAGCCGCTCAAGAGCGAGCTTCCCTATACCACAGTGGGTAAGACCACCAGCGCCCTTTCCACACCGGCACTGCCAGTGGAGAAGTTAAGTTATATGCTATCAGAGAGGAAACCTGCCCTCAAATAGAGGGGGTTCCAACGGATAACCAGGCTACCTAGGGACCACCTCGGGTCAGAATTATTCAGAAAGTGACAAGTATTCTTGCAGGACCAAGTCATTGACATCTGCTTTCAACAATAAGCCTTATCCACTGAAGGTGAATTAGCAGTAAGATGCCGGCCAATGAGCTGAGTCTCCCAGACACAAGTCCAGGTGTGATCTCTTGTAACAGGGTGCAATAGGTGTATGACACCCAGATGATGTCATTCCTCCTCCCTCCCCCACCAGTCAGAGTTATAAGGGGTTAACACCAGACCTGTGACAGGGGCCAGCGTTCACCATTCCACTAGTTACTGCTAGTGAATCATTTGGAGCACCTGACGTAGGTTTAGCCTCATCTACAGGACAGCCGTGGTGTGTCACCAGATCAGGAGGCAGCAAGGCAGGAGGGCATCCAACAAAGGTCTGTTTCTGTCCTCACAAGCAGGCTTGGACGGGTCGCTAACTGAGGTAACTTGAGGCAACTGAAGTCTAGTCTCCCTGTGCCAATGGACACAGCTGCATTGTTCTCTTGGCTACACAAGGCTAAGAAGTCTTCCAGTAGCTCTCTCTACCCCACTGCAGTCCCAGAAGGAGAGCCGTCCTCTGTGAACAGCCCCTGGAGAAGGGAAAGGCCGTTGTGAACTGGAATGACAGGCTTCCTTAATGGCACATGGCAGCTCTAGACAAGGCCCAGGTATGTATCCAGATTCATTGGAATTTAGCAGCCTCCTGACAACACCTCAAGCCATTGGGGGTAGAAACCAGCCTTGCCCAGGCCCCAATAGGAAGAGGCTGATTTAAGCTATTTCTGCCTCCACATCAGGCTAGGAGAGTCACCCATAGCCCCCACATCGAGGGCTTTCCCTCGAAGTGCTGAAGTCACTGCTGCATGGCCTTGGCCCCAGTGCCTTCAATCGCTGGATGGCCAGCGATGAAGGGTTGATCCAGCCACCCATTCCCCAACCTCAACCAAGTCTCCCTCGGGCACCTCTCTCTGCAGAAAGAGCTTAACAGTCATCCAGGGATCACGGGCCAAAGGTTGCCGACCCCAATGTAGAACAAGCCCCCCCTTGGAGGAGTCTGCTGGGAGGGGGCTGCAGCTTCCTAAAGCGGAGTTGCTGTGGGAGGAGGGGAAGCTGGAACCCAGTTCTCCAATGGAGCCAGTCCGAGTGAAAACCAGGCCCCTGCATTTCAGCATACGCAGCTCGTTTCTTTGGCCAACTCAGGAGGAACGGATTGCTTTGGAACAAAATCGGACAATTAAACAGCAATAAGTCACCAGGACCAGATGGGATTCACCCGAGAATTCTGAAGGAACTCAAATATGAAATTGAAGAACTGTGGTATGTAACCTATTGCTTAAATCAGCCTCTGTACCAGATAACTGGAGGACAAACGAAATGCCGATTAAAAAAAAAAAAAAAAAAGGCAATTACAAGCCAGTAAACCTATCATCGGTACCAAGAAATTGGCTGAAACTATAATAAAGGACAGAATTATCAGACATAAGACGAGCACAATTTGTTGGACAAGAGTCAACAGGGTTTTTGTAAAAGGAAATCATGCCTCACCAATCTATTAGAATTCTTTGATGGGGTCAAACATGTGGACAAGGGTGATCCAGTGGATACAAGTATCAGGGGGTCGCCGTGTTAGTCTGTATCTACAAAAAACAACAAGGAGTCTGGTGGCACCTTAAAGACTAACAGATTTATTTGGGCATAAGTTTTCGTGGGTAATGCATCCGAAGAAGTGAGGTTTTTACCCACGAAAGCTTATGCCCAAATAAATCTGTTAGTCTTTAAGGTGCCACCAGACTCCTTGTTCCAGTGGATACAGTGTACTTGGACTTTCAGAAAGCCTTTGACAAGGTCCTTCACCAAAGGCTCTGAAACAAGAAGTAAGCAGTCATGGGATATGTGTGAAGGTCCTCTTGTGGATCAGTAATTGGTTAAAAGATAGGGGAAAAGGGTAGGAATAAATGGGCAGTTTTCACAGCGGAGAGATAAATAGCTGCCTCCCCCAAGGATCTGTACTGGGACCAGTGCTGGTCAACATTCATAAATGATCTGGAAAGGGGGGTAGACCGTGAGGTGGTAAAGTTGGCAGAGGATAACTAGCTTGAGTAATTTTGTAAGTCCAAAGCTGACTGCGAGGAGTTACGAAAGGGATCTCTCAAAACTGGGTGACTGGGCAACAAAATGGCAGATGAAATTGACTGTTGCTAATTGCAAAGCAATGCACATGGGATTTTTTTTTTTTTTCCAAAACGATACATACAAAATGGAGTCTAAATCAGCTGTTACCACACGAGAAAGAACTTTGAGTCACTGTGGATAGTTCTCTGAAAACATCTGGTCAATGTACAGTGGCAGTCAAAAAAAAAAAGCTAACAATGTTAGGAACCATTAGGAAAGGGAGAGTAGATAAGACAGTAAATAAAATGCCACTATATAAATCCATGGGACACTGATGCTTTGAATACTGCAGGCAGACTTGGTCACTCCATCTCAAAAAAGATCTCACAATTGGAAAAGGTACAGAGAAGGGCAACAAAAATGATCAGGGGGATGGAACAGCTTCCATAGGAGAGACTGAAGAACCTCAGCTCGGAACAGACACAGCTGGGGGGTGGGGGGAGGGAGGGAAGAGGACAGACGTCTATAAAATCATGACTGGTGTGGAGAAAGCAAACAGGGAAGCGTTCTCTACCCCTTCACATAACACAAGAACCAGGGGTCCCAATTCCATTGATAAGCAGCAGGTTTAAAACAAAAAGGGAAAGAAACAGTCGGTGCAGCCGGCGGTTAGTTAGGATGCTGCTTCCGCCCGTTGCTCTGAGCTAGCAGGCGCTGACCCTCCTGGACTGAGCTCTTGCTCCCGTGGAGAAGTGGGCTTGGCGATGGGGAGCAAGGGGAATGGGAAGCTGCTCACTTTGTCTAAGTTATCCACTGCCACCGGCAGATGTTCAGTCTTACCCAGCTGAGGCGATTCCTTGCTGGGTACAATCCACCCAGCCGATGCTAAAGCGGCTCTAGCCAGCCCTGTCAAAAGCAATAGCTTCAGATACAGGCTACGTGACCTGGCAACGGTGGCTTTGCTTTGGCGGTGAAGAGAGGACCTTTTATGCTGCTACCCCTAACCAGGATGGAGCGAGAGGAAAAGGCACTAGGCCGCCCCTGCCTAGTTATTCGTACTGTTACTGCACGTCACCCCGTAGGGGTGCACAGCATAGAATAGAGACGGTCCCTGTCCCAAGGAGCATCTGTGCTCCTAGGTCAGTTTTGTATAACTGGGGCGTGGGAGGGGGTCGAGTTGCCAGGGCAACGTATTGGTGCCAACACACACACACAGTCTGTTGTGCCTGTCAACTAAGCTCTCCTCTCCGGGGACAAACAGAGCCATCTTCTGGCTGCGTGGCCAGCGACGTCGCAGCTGGGCCGGCATTCAGGCCTGGTGCACAATGGAAAGAAATGCCAGCTTTGTGCTAGGACGCTGAATAAAGGGAGCTCCTCTCGGGTGCGCACACAGCGACTGGGTCTTCAATTTCCTCCCCCCTCCCGTGCAGAGAGGCTGCAGTGGCGCCGGGAGGAGATTCTACGGCTAGGACAGACCAGGGAAGGGCCAGCTCTGCACCTTGTCCTGTCCGGCACGTCCGACCGATTTCCGACTAACGCCCCCTCGCATTCCTGTGGAGCGGGGCCCGGAGAACAGGGCCTCAAAACCCCTGGGACAAATTGATTCCTGGCCTGCAGCCAGAAAGCCCTCTGAAGTCCCTCCACACAGCAAGCAACAAAGGACGCTCTCTGCCAGGCCTCGCAGAACTTGCCAGCTCCCCTCTCCTCCGAGGAGCTTTGGCTACGTGCAGCAGACTGGTCAAGGATGCCCTGGATACAATGGGTCAGCTCCCCGCCCCCCCCGCCCACAACGGCTCAAGACAGACGCTCGATTCAGGGGCAGCCAGTTAGCCTCGGAGCTGGGAAAGGCCCTTCCCCAAAGGGTCCCTGTAAGACTGCATCCCGATTCCCTGAAAACGCCAGCCCAAATCACTAGGCTGCTGTCCAGGGCGTTCCGGTCCATTACTGGGGCGGCTCCTCTACATAGCGGCATCCCTGCGAGAGATGTGCTGGTAGACCGCATGCAGACACCCCATTTCTAAGGCTGTGGTTTGGGCCCATGTCTTGCCTCTAGAGAGGAGTCTTTCCTCTGCACTGGAGAAAAAACCCCAAAACAAAACAGCGCATTTGCTAAGAAGTGTTGTCCGAGCCCTGCGTGATGCACAAGAATCGGGTGGGCCTCAGCATTTAACTGATTGCAGTTTAAGCTGGATGTACGTGTATTATTTTTTCAGAGAGAAATCCAGCTCCTAATTGGACACAGACTTGTGCGCTCCATGCATGGACACATCTATTATTTGTATCAACGTAGCACTTATGAGCCCGCCATGGGTCAGCACCCCACTGTGCTAGGCCCTGTACAAACAGTACACAAAAAAACCCCACACACCACAGTTCCTGCCCCCAAAGTCCGGCCAATCTATGTAGAACCCAGATCTCCAGCTCAGTACCTTATCCACCAGAACTTGCTGTCTAATAACTCTGGCCTATTTGTTCGGGGGAGAGGGCCCACTTGGCGGGCTAGTGGTCCCCATTTCAGGTTCGCCTTCCCCACCGATTGTTTGCAGAGGTGGAAGAACAAAAACACTGGGCAAGGAGCTTTAAACACCAAGTACCTGGCACCCCAGCTGGCCCAGTGTGTCCCCACCAGCCTTGCTCTCCCCAACCACCTCTGCAATTTGCCATCCTCAGCCTGCAATTTGTGCTCCTTAAATAATCCCCTGAGCTGAAGGTTTGTTGGAGGAGGAGGAAGAAACACACACATCTGCTCCTTCTCCCCAGCGTGCATCACTGCTCAATCCCGACTTGCCATTGGCACGTATTCTTCATGGAGAGAGGAAATGAACAGCATCACGGCACCGTGAAGAGAGCTGGAGGGAAGCAGTGGGGAAGCCGCCAGCAGAGGAGGAGTGCGAGCGTGAACGCTCTCCCTATTGCAAGCCACCAGCGGGATCCGGGAATGTCAGTTTTTAGTGCCTGATCTGCCGTTTCCCCTGGGCACCGCTCCACGGCGAGTGATGACACCACGTCTACTTAGAGCGGAGGTGGACTCCATTCATAAGTCAGATACCGTATTTTTGGAAGATTGAGCAAGTTCAGCTGTTTCCTTCCCCACCCCTTGGGAATGAGGAGTTTGGATTTATCCTCCACTCAGCCATACACACACACACACCCACACCCCAGCTGCTGCAGAGATCCATCTAGGCCCCGGATTCGGTTCTCCATGGAGAGATCCCTGATGCCCAGGGAAAGCTATAACCAGGTTATGCTAACGGGGCAGGCTTGTGCTTGAAGTGAGGGGCCGCAGAGAGGCGTTTGGTTTGCCACACTTGAAGGAAATCCAAGAGCTTCAATGAGGTTGCCCCTTTGGCTCACATGGGCACTGTTTTACCCTGTCCAGTAAGGGCAGAAAGTAGCACCATGGCGGGAAAGCCACTGCCACCGCAGTTGGAGGCAGGAGGAGAGCACAGGATGGCAAGGCTCGCTGGCATCAGACGCGAGGCTGCCGTTTGGTCACCGTCTCCACGTCTGCCCCTACCCACAAGCTGGTTTCTATGACCACTTTGCCAAGCCAAGGCCCAGACGCGGCCATTCAGCTATTTACCAGAGGGCCGGTTGCTAGGCACGGAGTAGGAAACATGCTAGAAGAGGAAAAAGCCATGCTCCTGCTGAGAGCTGGAGGATCAACTCTGAGTCACTGCTCTGCACAGACAGCTGAGTGCAGAGGCTGGAATCTTGGCAAGACCTATTTGCAGCAACACCCATGCAGGGAGAGGGCGGGCGCTCCCACCCGCCCACCCTATCTGGAGCACAAGCAGCCTTCCCCTCCCCCACCCCACCCTCAAACTTGGCCCATGCAGCCGTGACTTCACTTCCCATCCCCAAGGCGTGGTGACTAACCCTTACGGAACAACACCCCTGGGAAGCAGGTAAACACCATCATCCCTGCTTAACAGATGGGGAAAACTAGAGGCAAAAGCGAGGACCCATGAACAGAAGGGATCAGTGTCAGAACTAAGAGGTCCTGGGCTCCAGTTCTGTGCTCCAACCACTACCTCCAATGTGGGCACCTGGAGACGTAGTAGGTTAAGATCTACATACACCCCCTCCACACATACACCTTTCCCAGATGCTGGCTGTCCTCCCACCCACCCACCTTGAGCCACTCTGCTCCACCCCCGTCCCCTCCACTTTCACCTGCCAAAAAAGGTGGGAACAGAACGGCACCCTTGTTTTCCACGTTTTAGATGCGTATAAACAACCCACACCCACAAGAAGCCAGGTACTAGCAAACTCACGTGCACAGCAAGAACACACCCATTCGCAGTGGGTTACAATGCTCACGACACAGCCTAGCCTTGCTTCCAAGAGCGCTATGCAGAGTCCTCCGAAGCTACAGGCTCTGCAGCCTTCGGCCCTGGGTGGGCACCGAAGTGAAGCAGTTAATCCAGGCCTTAAGCTTGGTTGCAATCATTGCTGTGAGATTTTGCAGAGACAAGTACCTCAACGTTCCATGCTGTAAGCCTGAATTTTCACTCTCATCCGGACAATGCAGTCAGCCAGGGTCCGAGCCCCGGGACATCCGCTGGGAAGCTCACAATACTCGAGGCTATTTCATGGGAGAAGAAACCCCACTTTCCCGACCAACACTACAGGCTCTCAGCCAGAAGTTCAAGTTTTCAAAGCTGCAGATGAGCTACTGAATCGAGATCAGCTGCCATATTCATCCCGGAACCGCAGTGGGCTGAGCTGAAATACAGCCCTCGCGTAGAGTGGTCCCAACACCTTCCCGAGCCAGTAAGGAATGCTTCTGCCTAAGCCAAGACTGGATCACCCCCCGCAGGTCCCAGCTGTTTGGCCTGCAAGGTATCTTGAGACACTATAAAAAATGCTTAGCTAGCACCTACCAAGGTGAACAGAGAAGACCAAGCCAGTGTCTACAGTTAGCCAAAGAGTTCGAATGAGACCAACCCAACACCGGAGCCATGGGCAGTGGCCACATCAGGCCCATTTGTAGCTACAGCGAGTTTGCCCCCCAGCTGGCAGGAGGTGACCTTACCTTCCGCCCTTCTCCAGAGAGTCCCGGAAAGGATACACTTTCACAGCTCCCGATTTGGTGCCAACGGCCATAATTCGCAGCTTGGGGTCGTAGGCCAGAGAGCTCGGCTGGTTGGGGAACCCATGTTCCACGGTCTAGGAGGAAGACGAGAGAAACGAGACAGCGTCACATGCCACGGAGTTCAGCGGTGCGAGGCTGACTCGCTTGTAGCCCCCAGAGATGGTTACACGGGGCCCATCCCAAAGCCTTCGGCCGGTGCTGCCTCCATAGGCTTGGACAGCGCACGCAAAAAAGAAGTTTAGTTGCATCCCTATTTACAGGGCCCAAGAAGATCTCACAACTGACATGCCACCCTTCCCTGCAATGCTGGGGAGAAGGGGGAGGGACTCTCGCTCACTTGCTGCTCAGAGACTGACTCCCCCTTGAGCACCTGCCTGAAAGCCTTTTTCACGGGATGTGCCGGCGGTGCCAGGCAGTTCTGTTGCCCCATTGCCCAGGTGGGCTAAGCAAGGACCACACACACTATAACCTCATCTAACATTTCTAGCCCTTGGCCAAGCCTGAGCCTTAGCATTGTCTGAAAACGGGCAGACCTCGCCTTCCCTGCTCCTCAGAGAAGGACTTGTGACCCAGAGCTCAGCCAAGGATCAGAGCCCACTGGGCTTGGCACAGTCCAGAACGTGGGAAGCCGGGCCCTGCCCCAGACACAGACTGGCAGGAGCATTACAGGGAGACAGTAGGTCCAAGCTCCACACAGCTTGTAAACTGCAGCCAAATTTAAGAGCCACAGCTCAAGACACCTTGCAGCTACCAAGCCTGGAATAACCAGGTGAGTGGGGGCTGGCCAATCACTGTGCGTCCCACTGACTTCATCAAAGCCTTTCAAACAGCCTGCGTGAGCCTTAGCTGGGAGGGCAGCGCCGGATTTGCCGTGGCTCCGGCCCAAGCCTGGCCTTTGCAGCTAAGATTCCCAGCAGCAGCTATAAAAGCAGCCCTGGATAGACAGCCCCACTCCTTAGACTGCTGGCGGTCTTCTATTACTGGCCACAGCTTCCTTTCAGGAAGGTTAATAAGAGTCGACGCAGCCCACGCAGTGCAGGTGCAGCCTCCCTTAGCGCTGCTCCCACCCCAGTGGCCTCCTGGAAGGCCACGTTTTAGGAGAAGTGGAAGGGAGGAAGAAGAGAAAAGATTAATCAGGCTTGGCTGGAAGAGCCGCCTGGAGCAACCGCTCCCTCCCACCTCCCCTGAGCAGTCCCAGCAGCGCCCCATCCAAGGACTGGGTTTTTGTTTTGTTTTTTTTCCAGGACCAACGTGCAAGTATCCGAATTCCAGCTACGTCTCAAGTGTCAGGGTCAATCTGAGCTCAGTACAGGAAGAGAATGAATCTTCGCTCTCGCTCAGCAAACACGCCCCGCTTCCCCTTGGCGATCAGTGTGCAGCTCTGAACGCGACCACCCAGGGAATATATTCCTCACCCCTGCAGCCGAGCAGAGGTGGGCAGTGGGATATGGGCATTCTACTAGGTACCCGCAACCAGAGCTAGGGGACAGCCCAGCATAAAGGCTGGCTAGAGGGAGGACCCCTCTTAGCAACTGGATCTAGATTATTGGATGAACTTCAATCACTTGCCAACTCAGAGAAACAGAGGCTGTTTTTGCATCGAAAGTGGTCATAAAACGGACAAGTTCTCCAGGAAGCGATGTCAGCAAGAGACCCTATTACAGGATCAGCGTACAGACCGGTTAATTCCTCCTACCCAGAGTGAAGGAAGCTCATTCCAGCTCCGGCACCCCTTTCCCTAATGCTCACAGACAGGACCCATCTCCCCAAGCAGGGGCATTGAATACTGGGCATTTCCAAGGCCCCTCACACAGAAGGCTCTCCCCAGTGCTTCACAACTGGCTCCAGGAATAAGGCCATGTCTATACGCACAGTGCCGCTGCTGCCAGCTGTGCCAAGCGGCAGAAGCTCTCCCGCCGATATGGCGCCATGCACACGAACGCTTATGTCGGTGAAACTTACATCGCTCGGGGGGGGGGGGGGGGGGGGGGGGGCACAGTCACACTCCTGAGTGATACAAGTTTTGCTGACACAGGTTGTGGTGTAAACATAGCCATAGTGTCACCATATGGTCTGCAGGATCTTCCCAACTGCACCTTCCACACACAGACTCTTAACTCTTGCGTCCACTTAGCGGATCTTAACCTCCTGCTCCCTCGTGGCTGCTGTGGGCGACAGATGTTCCAAGTGCCCCTTTTAATGCCAAAGTATTTTCTCCAACGGTACATAGCAGGGAGTTAGATGAGGACCCGACTACGGATGCTCTTGTACAAAAAAGGCCAGAAAAAAAGTGTTTTTTTGTAAACTTACAGTCCAAGGACAACTAAATGTTTAAATACACGATCAGATTGTAACAAGGCAGCTTGAGAGGTAGTCGGAGAAGTTTGCCAGAAGCCGGTCAGAGGATGGCTGGGCAAAAACCCTTGAGAAATCCGTCATCAGCCCCATCTGAAACATACGACTTGTTCTGAAGACAATGCACTGCACAGACACCAACTGCAGCACCACCAAACAGGGGCCCCCCGAAATCGTGGCCCACACAGTTACTCTGCAAAGTAGCAACACAGAACAGACTCAGGATCTGGTCATGGTAAGTACGAATCGTAAAAGCGCTGATTTGCTAGTGGCTGCTGGGCCTATTCTGGCATTTAGAGACCAACAGCTCTCTTTACGTGCGAGGGATTCTGAAACAGCACTACACAAGGTTAGTGGAAAGACTCTGAAATGCCATGGGAACAACGCAACGCTCTAGCTCGACGAAGACCAGGTTTGGGGACTGGGTCTATATGACAGCAGGGGCTTCACACCCTGGACAGAGGGACACTTTGTTACCTTGCACTTGAGGATGCACTGGACATGATACCACTACAATTCTCTTGGGAACGGGGCTGGGACTAGCACTAAAGTTTGCCACATTTTCAAGTGGAGAGTTCCAGTGAATAGCCATCAGGCAAAGGCGATCCAGGGAGCAGGACATGGGTATCCTCTCTCCCACCCTGAAAGATAGCAATCGGATAGCTTCGAAAGACTTGGGTGCCAATTATCAGAGGGGTAGCCGTGTTAGTCTGGATCTGTAAAAAGCAACAGAGAGTCCTGTGGCACCTTTAAGACTAACCGATGTATTGGAGCATAAGCTTTCGTGGGTGAATACCCACTTCGTCAGACGCATGGGTGCCAATGTTACTCCTCCTGCGGGGGACTCCATCACCAAGCCAGACAGCTCTAGGCTCCCTGCCGTCATGCCACCCTGGCCGGTCAGATTTCTTAGGCTAAGCAGGGCAGGGCCTGGTGACTGCATGGATGAGACCAAGGAAAACAGATTCTGCGACCGATAGCATTGGCTGTTAACGTGGTTGCTACTGCTCAGAGTCAGTACTGCACCCACTGGCCTAGGCTGAAGACACAGTCCATGGGAGGAAGAAGGGGACAGGAGAGGAGTCACTGAGTATGAAGCAAGGGTTTGGAATGCAGGCTCCTTGGAGCTAGAGGAGAGCCAGCCGCCCCGCCATTCAGCCCCAGGGCTCTGTACTAACCACACTCCCTCTGCACCTTCCAGCCAAGGGCCTCTAGTGCTTTGCAGCCATCAGTTTGCCCCCAGCCCCTCTGGGATGTAGGTCTCCATTCTGTAAGTGGGGATACACCAAAGAGAGGCTAAGTGACTTGCCAAAGATCTCAAAGTGAGTAAGTGGCTGAGCCAGGAGAGTCTTTGCTTTAACTACTAGGCTGTTTTGCCAGCAGAGGAGCTCCAACATATGGGCTGGAGATAGCCAGCGTAGGACACCAACGAGCTACTCACAAGTAGCGAGTGACATTTACAGTCTTCAACACCCGCTCTCACAGGGGAAGCGTCACCCACGGTCTAGGTTGGGAACAGCGCCCGAGGTCATAGGTCAGCATGAGCGCTAGGAATTCAACCCAGCTCTCCCAAGTCCTTTGCACAAGGAAATTCTTTGTTCCTGACAAGACACTGCACAGTCGTAAGGGGTGAATGGAGGGGAAACATTCACAAATCTCCTACATCAAGGGCTACGGGATCCCCTGAGTCCACACAGGACAGAAAGGATTTGATATCACTGCTGAAATAAAACGGGTATGCAGTTCCCTCTGTAACTGGAGGCTTCACCTCTGACTCCCCGAGAGGGGAATGGCACACAGCGGTTAGGCCCCAGGAGACCCAGGTTCAATTCCTTGCTCTGCTACAGACTTCCTGTGCAACCTTGGGCAAGTCACTTAGTCTGTGCACTACCTATATAATGGTCATTAATATTTCCCTACCTGCAAGAACAGATGCACGAAAGACTGCAAGGCGCTCAGATATTATGGGACTGGGGATCATATAAGCCCCTAAGACACATCACTGCATAGAGCAGGCGTGGGAAAACTTTTTGGCTCAATGGCCACATCTGGGTATAGAAGTTGCATGGCGGGCCATGAATGCACACAAAATTGGGATTGGGGTGCGGGGGGGAGGGCTCTGGCTAGGGGTGCAGGCTCTGGGGTGGGGCTGAGGGGTTTGGGGTGCAGGAGGGTACTCTGGACTGGGATCGAGGGGTTTGGAGGGTGGGAGGGGGATCAGGGCTGGGGCAGGGGATTGGGGTGTGGGGCGAGGCTCAGGGGTTCAGGCTCTAGGCAGTGCTTACCTCAAGCGGCTCCCAGAAGTAGCAACATGTTCCCACCTATGGCTCCTATGCGGAGGCGTGGCCAGGCAGCGCTGTGCGCTGTCCTGTCCGCAGGCACCGCCCCTGCAGCTCCCAGTGGCCGCAGTTCCCGGCCAATGGGAGCTGCAGGGGTGGTGCTTGGGGTGGGGGCAGCGTGCAGAGCGGAGCCCCCTGGCTGCCCCTACGCGTAGGAGCCGGAACGGGGTCATGCCGCTGCTTCCGGAAGCTGCACAGAGTGGCCCCCGACCCTGCTCCCCAGAAGCGCCAGAGCAGGGCAAGCCCCAGATCCCGCTCCCCAGCGGGAGCTCAAGGGCCAGATTAAAACAGCTGGTGGCCCGGATCCAGCCCACCCGCCGTAGTTTGCCCACACCTGCCATAGAGTATTCCCAGACGATCAACCTGCCAGGTCAGGAGACCACCTTTCCCTTTCAACCTAAAGCAGGACACACTGCAGATGCATCTAGTACTTCCTTACGTTTCTCTTGAGCTACAACGAGCGGCAGATTAGTATCTTGCCCCCTACCACACACACATTGACATTAGCCATCTGCCATTTTATGTTCCCCCCAGCTCCCAAAAGCCAATGCTCCCACCTCTCAAACCGCCTCCCCCGGTTTTCCCACCGGGAGCTGAAGATTTGGTTTATTACGAGCCGTCAGCAGCAAACACTTTCTTTTTATCTCACGCTCCAGCTGCTCAGAGCTCTTCCCTTGCACTGGTGGTCTCTTTTGGGATGGGTTTCCACACACCAATTAAGTGAGCTAGGTATTGCTGGTGCACGGCTGTTTAACAGCCATCCTGCTGCATTTCTCACCCTGGTTTAATGACTCGAATATCAGATCAATCACTGTCCTGGGATAACTAGGAATCCAGGAAGCAGTCGGCGGGTGGGGCCTGTGGCTTCATTTCCAGCTGCAGGATTCCTTACAGAAGCTAATTAATTAGCTCTTTCCCCATTTTCCTGCAAACACCAGATTCCTAGCCCGGCCTATTTGGAAGGGGAGTTCAGGTGCAGCTACTCAGATGGCTGCTCCCCCTCTCCAGCCAGAGGAACAATCATGATAGGGAGGGAACAGCAGCTGCATCTGGTATTGAATTCAGACATCAAGGCAGGAGACAGGGCTGCTAGATTAAATTCCTGGCCCTGCCACAGATCTGTACATGACCTGAGGAGGGCATGTGGACCTGAGTGGCGATGGCGTTTCCTCACCTGGGGGAGGCTAGAATGCTTTGAAGCCTTCCAACAGGAGGAACTGTGAACATTCAAATGAATAAAGAATTTGTCGAGGCCAAGCACGCGGTTGGGATTGTCCCCGCCCGGCTGGCCAGGGATTCGTCATTTTCAGAGGGTCAGATTTTCCGTGCTGTCAGCCAGCTTGCAAACAGTCCTCTCGTTCCGTTTTTCTCAACCTTTTTGATACCAGGGACCGGTTTGCTGCCTTCCTAAACTGTGTCAGGGAGATCTCAGGGACCAGCACCTGTCCACGGACCCATCTTTGAGAAACACTGCTCTAATTGGTCATCGAGCCACTAAGGGGAAGCAACATTGAACCAAGGGTACAATACTTTGTGCATCTTTCTAGGGAGTTTAGGAAGAACCACCCAGAGGGCTGAATATTCGAGCACTTTACACATTTGGAGAATACCGCAGCATCAGGACAATCCATGATGAGTCTGGAGGCAGCTTACCAAAGCTCCTGGGCCCATCCTGCTCAAAGCAGATCCGGTTCGCACTATACTTGTCACCACGACATCCAAGGAGAGCCCGATTATAACTACACCAAATATCAGTGGAGGCATCACGGCTGTCATTAGCATGGCCTCCCCCACTCCCCTTGTCTGGTTTCATACAAAGCCTTTCAGGGAAAGAACTATTTCCTCTTGTCTGGTTGCATTCCACAGTTTGCGTTCCTCTTCCTAGATCTGTTCTCGAATCGTTCTTTGTGGTCACTTTTACAGCCAACGACTGACAAAGTAGAATCTTGGCACAGAGCTACTGCCACCACCAGGCCCTACTTGGACAAGACGCAGTGCATTCTTCTGGTCAGGAGTTACCCATCTTCTTGAAAATGAGGCACTTCATTTCTAGCTGCGTTGGAGCTGGGTTATTTTGAGAAAGGACCTTCAGAAATCCATAACTGGCCTGAACAATCATCTCTCTCCTTGGAAAAGAGACGGCTAAGGGGAGATATGATTGAGGTCTATAAAATCATGACTGGTGTAGAGAAAGTAAAGAAGAAAGTATTGTTTACTACTTCTCGTAACACAAGAACTAGGGGTCACCAAATGAAATTAATAGGCAGCAGGTTTAAAACAAATAAAAGGAAGTATTTCTTCACACAACACAGAGTCAACCTGTGGAACTCCTTGCCAGAGGATGTTGTGAAGGCCAAGACCATAACAGGGTTCAAAAATGAACTAGATAAATTCATGGAGGATAGGTCCATCAATGGCTATTAGCCAGGATGGGCAGGAATGGTGTCCCTAGCCTCTGTTTGCCAGAAGCTGGGAATGTGCGACAGGGGATGGATCACTTGATGATTACCTGCTCTGTTCATTCCCTCTGGGGCATCTGGCATTAGCCACTGTCGGAAGACAGGATACTGGGCTAGATGGACCATTGGTCTGACCCAGTAGGGCCATTCTTATGTTCTTATAAAAACAAGAAGAAGTCTGGTGGCACCTTAAAGACTAACATTTATTTGGGCATAAGCTTTTGTGGGTAAAAACCTCACTTCTTCAGATGCATAGAGTGAAAGTTACAGATGCAGGTATTATATACTGACACATGGAGAGCAGGGAGTTACTTCGCAAGTGGAGAACCAGTGTTGACAGGGCCAATTCAATCAGGGTGGATGTAGTCCACTCCCAATAATTGATGAGGAGGTGTCAATTCCAGGAGAGGAAAAGCTGCTTCTGTAATGAGCCAGCCACTCCCAGTCCCTATTCAAGCCCAGATTAATGGTGTTAAATTTGCAAATGAATTTTAGTTCTGCTGTTTCTCTTTGAAGTCTGTTTCTGAAGTTTTTTTGTTCAATGATAGTGACTTTTAAATCTGTAATAGAATGACCAGGGAGATTGTGTTCTTATGTTCTTATTTTTTTTAAACACTCTTTCAGAACCAGAACGGAGAGGAAGAGACAAGGAGTTCTGATCCACAACAGATCCCTTTAAAGCACCTGTTTACAAGTGGCCATCACTCCATCCTCAAGACATTCCTTCTTCCAGAACCCACGCACCATTCTCTAGACTAGCGAGTGCCCCAGGATGAGAGGCCACCTCAGAGTCATGCCAACCCTTTTCATTCTGTTGCCATTGAATGGGAAAAAGGGCCCAGGAGCTAGTACCCCATAGTCAGCCCTCCTTTAGAGGAGCACCATTGCTGCTTGAGCCATCCAGAATATAGCTTCAGGAATATAGCAGAAAATAGCTATAGGGCTCAAGTCACTTGCTCCTCATCCCCGTGTGATGGAACAACACTGGGGAGTCAGATTACGTCATTCATGACCATGAGTATGACCTGGGGCAACAAGAAGGACCAAAGCAGATCAATAGGTGTGATGGGAGGGAGAGGAGCTCCTTCTCATCAATGACAAACTAGAGGATCTACAAACTCCCCCCAGATATTACACTGATAAGAACAGATATAACTTAGAGAATTTTTTCACTTCAAGGTCCCAGAAGCAAAGACAAGGTTTTCATCTCGAGGCCAAAATACTACACTTGACCAGAGCTCAACACTGAGAGACACCCAGTGCCACCAACCCCCTTCCCCAGGTTTCAGCATCTATAGATTCACCAGAGCTTTGGCTCAGTAAGTTACAGATTTCAGGAAGCTGTCAAGCACCCCGCGGGGACTGAGTAAGTCTTGTGTTTTGACAAGGCTAAAAGAGTTTAGCCACTGGGCCGTGCAGAAACACAGCTTATTTGGGAAGAGCACTGGTCCTACCGCTGGAATCAGGATCTGTCACTGCCCGCGAGATGCTCTTCTCCCCACTGATCAGGGGCCCACCCCCCAACCTCCAGCTGATGTTGGAAGAGGCCTGTAGTCAGACAACTCTGCACTTCTCGGAGACAGTGAGTGAGAGGAAGAGGAGAGCCATAGACATAGTGTATGAGCGTGCCAGCAAGGAGCCGTTGGCGCCAGTGGAACGGCTATCAGAGGGATCTGCCACTCCAGTGCCAGGTCTCGTGCATGGGCTGCCTGAGTTATGCAGTGAGTGACAGAGTTGGTGACCTCTAGGGATCAGATTCAGAGGCAACGCATTTTACTTGTTAACTGACAAGTCTCCAGGGTGAAAGGTTAGCGCATTAATCCTGCTACAAGCCTCCACTATTACCCCTCCCCAACATCTTCCTTCTGCCACTAAATCCACAGAGAGCTTTTAAATTCCTCGTCAGAGCGACAGCTTAACGAGCTATTCGGTATGACCCAAGCCCATAGTACAACACATCCCCTCCTTCCCTGCCACGCCAGACGACATCCCCAAGAGCTGTATCTGGCACGCAGAGGCCGCCTTCTCGAACTCAAGCTCTGGGCCTGGTTACAGCAGATACAAATCAGATTTCAGGCAAGCTGGGGGGGGGGGGTGGAAGAGTCTTAATAGAAGTCAGGTGGACGATCCTACCCCGAAGTGCTCAGCGGAGCAGAAGGCAGTTCAGAGCCGCTCCTCAACAAGTTCCTGCTGCAGTGCAGAGACCCCAGCCACATGCAAATCCTGCATCCACAGAAAGCCCCTCAGAGCAATCTTGCTTTCTCCAGGCCTCCCAGCACTGGACAAAACTGCCTAGGGACTCAAAGCAAGAACTGCACCGTGCTCCCCCACCCCCGCAGCTTGTAACAGCCTTGAACGTATCTGGTTTAACACAAAGATAAAAATCATACACCCAACCCTGCAAACGCTCCTCGTGAGACTAGCCAGGCAGTAAGCGTTATGACCGGAATCGTCTGCAGGATCAGGTCCCGTGTCACCGATTACAGAGGCCTGCCTATAGCATGGGCAAGGCACATGGCCACACTACACAGGGCCGCTGCGCTACAGTTGTTTGCTCCAACTGAGCCACTGGCATTTGCCTCAATTCCAAGTGAGAGTAAACCTCACGTAACTCTTCCAGTGCAGCCCCGTTCCCGTCCTTGCCTGCACTGGTGCAGCTGCTCCAGGGCCAGAGTTGGAATTATTCCCATCTGCAGCCTTACTGTGAATACAAAGGTGCCACAGGACCCTCTGTTGCTTTTTACAGACTCAGACTAACACGGCTACCCCTCTGATACTGTGAATACAAAGGTTCTGTAAACACAAACTGATGTCAGGGCTGCGGGAGGGGACGATATAAGCTCACTGATTGTCCAAACGGTTTAGGATGGGTGCCCAAGCTCGGCCTCGGAGCCATCTGGATTCCTTTGCAGATGTCTGCAAGCATTGATCAGTCCAGGCCTTTATCTCTAATGCTCTGGGCCCAGCCCCTAGAGGAACGATTGGGAACGCTGACAGCCCTTCTTCCCTTTTTAAGCCCAGAACTCGCAAGGAGCCTCAGGAAGGAGACAGCCTGAATGAGGGGCAGATCTGCAGGTTGTAACTCTCAGACAGGATTTCGCAGCCCTTAATCCAGTTCAAAACCCTAACCATGAAGTGACCCCCTAGGGTTTGTAGCTTAATCTGCTTGGAGAGGCGACTAACGGGGCTCCATGCACAGGTGAAGTAGACGTCTGTACCCTCAAAGACTGATCAAAGTTCAGGACATCACAGACCATCACGTGAGTAATTCAGATCCCAGTCCTGCAAGGTACAGAGCCCTTGCCTACGCTTCAGTTGGGATGGAGAGAACATCCTACCTCATGCGATCAGGCCCTGGACGAGAAGGCAGTTAGCACACCAAGAGACCAACTGCACTGGCCACAGAGCTTCTTGTACACAGCTCTGCCCTGCATTTGAACCACAGCATTTCCTGGCTTCTGTAGCAGAGGCTACCCTTTAGGGAGGTCGCTGTGCAATTGGGACAGGTATCCAGGCCAGACTGGTTTTCAGCTGCAGCCAAAACTGTCCCCAGGTCTGCAGAGGCAGAGAGGCTGGGCTGACCCATTTCTGACATGGACAATGCAGCGTCTAAAGCAATCAGTGAGTATTCCATCCTTGATCACGATGATCTGGCAGAGACCCTGGCAGATCTAACCCAATTCCTTGCAAATACAAGAGCTACCACAGCCAGTGCACGAGAGATGGCCATTGTGCATCTGGTTATGAAATCTGAATCTATACCGTCTCCGTTAGCTTCCTGCTGGCATCGGAATTCTATAGCTAGCTCCAGGCACACAGACCATTAAGCCTGCCTCTGCGAACAGGAATGGATCAAACCAATATTTGCTCACAACTGTCAGCATGAAGCACCACAACAGGAGACACTATCGGTTCAGACCACGCTCAGCTTCATGGTCACGCTCCCCATATTGAACACGGAGCACAACGGGCCTGCCAGTTATAACGCTGGCCACGCCCACCCCAGATCAACTAAGCTGGTCTCATTGATAGCCATGCTCCTGGCCATTTAGAGACATCCCCACATGCCGGAGCATCACGCAGAGTGGAGCTTTGCCTCTTTCCTGAGCTGCCGTCGACCGCCACTCCCTCCGGATCCTTCACTCAAGGCAGATGGAAAACCCAATTGCAAGTCAATGGGCGTCCAGCATTTCGCTCCTCTGGGGGCAGGCTAGTCATCGTAAAGCACAGCTGCTCGCTGAGGTGAAGGTAGCAAAGGAAACGGCTTCTGGCAGGCTGCAGAAGAGACCGGAAGGTTCCGAGCCTGGCACCCCACCAGTTGCCAGAGTTATCCAGGCTATGTCCCAGAACCGAGCTGCGTGCCAATCCCATCAAATGTAGTTAGCTGCTAGGGGAGTGGTCCATTCTTTCTGCCCAGGAGATTAATGGAAGACTGTCTAATTCCCTAGCACAACTAGAGGAGGAGATTATGCGATCACAGTCACTGTACATTTCAAATGCAGACTTAAAAGCCTCCACACACAGCTCATTTTTCCTACCTGACATCAATGGGAAATCCACTGCAGATCAAAGGTAGCGCAAGACCCAGAATCCTTCAGGGCTTTGTCCCCAGCCCCACTGGGGAGACCCACATATTAAGGAGGGAGCTTTAGCAAAGACAGGAACAGCCAACAAATTGGCTACAGGACTCAAGTGCTAGTAACATTCCCGAGCCCAAAACACACAGCTGGCTGATTTGGAAGACGTCTGCATCACTACACCCCTTTGAATCCTGGTCTCCAGTTAGATTAGGAGCCCCAGCCACGGATGGCTTTAGAAATTTCAGGCTCCCCAAGCAGGCTGTTCTTGAGCCACCTCTCCAAAGCCACCTAAATTCACATACAGCCCTAGTGTGCTAAGCCAGCAGTACAGCCACACAGCCTGACATGGGAAGTGTGGGGCCACCAAGCATGGGGGGGGGGGCTGGCCATTTAGGCACCTCATGGTTTGTGGGTCCCCAGAGCTTGCTTTCTCACATCCCATATTTTGTTAGGCAAGTTCCAGCTTCGCTTTGGGAACAGATTAACACCACGAGAGAAGGTGGGCAAAACCTCCACAACCCTACAGAACCCTACAGGACAAGCCCCAAGACAGGGGTGTTTTATCCCCATTTCAGACCCACTATGAGCTTTTCAAGGAAAAATCGTCACCACTAAGGTCCAGCTCTACCTCCCTTATGGGGCAACTGGGAGTCCTGTGAAACATACAGACAACACACACAAGAGCTCCGAGGCCCATGGGAAGTGGACAGAGCTCCGGACCGGGACTCAAGTCCTGGGTTCTATTCCCCAACTCAGCCACTGACCTGCTGCGGGCCAGTGGGCAAGTCATCACCTTTCCGCTGGCTTCCCCTTTCCACTCGCCCTGCAAGCTCTCTGGGGCCGGGACTGCACAGTGGGGCCCTGCTCTCTACTTCAATATTACTGCAATCCATGAGACACCGAAGGACAAGCACTAGGGAACAGAGCAAGGCTGGGAAGAGACGGCCAGACAAAGTCATCGGGTCAGAACTGCCAGTTGTGACCTACAACTCCACGGCAGTATAGCAGCAGGCATTCTTCCTGCAAGTATCCCACAGCCTGTCAAGCCACAAGCACGGATGTTTGCACAAAGCAAGTAAGGCTCCTACAGCAGGATCATGCCACATTGGCTTCCAAGCTAAACAAGCGATAAGGTGGAACTGACCTCCCTTCATAGAATATCAGGGTTGGAAGGGACCTCAGGAGGTCATCTAGTCCAACCCCCTGCTCAAAGCAGGGCCAATCCCCAACTAAATCCCCAAATGACCCCCTCAAGGATTGAACTCACAATGCTGGGTTTAGCAGGCCAATGCTCAAACCACTGAGCTATCCCTCCCCTCTAGTGTGCAAGTGGCAGGACTGAAAAAGCATCAACCTTTGATGCACTCATTCGGGATGGACTCCAACCGAGCGAGAAGATTTTATTTATCTTCATAAAAAAAAACCCAGAGCACACAGCTGTGCCGAGGGGGTGCCGATCGGAAGTGGAGATGTGTGTAGCACAAGGGAGGGGATCCCTCCACTTCCCAGATCGGAGAGCATGGGGAGCCCCTAAAGCGACCCAGTGAGAGATGCAAAAGCAAAAGTGCAGCCACATTTACAGCATTTCTACCGAGGCCGCTTCTGGCTGCCTGACAAAATGTGTTTGTGGCCAGGAGGCCAAGGACCGCGGAGTCCCGTTTGGCCGTAAAGGAAGGAACAGAATGTCAGTATTTTCAGGGAGAGAGCGCACGCATTTGTCCACGGAGCGCCGCCCCCCTCCTGGGATCCCTGGTCTTCTTCTGTATCATTCCCCCCACCAGTCACTTACCAGGTTAATGTCAAGATCCCAGCAGGCTTATTAAGCCTGCACAATAAAGAGACAAAAGTCCAGGATGAAAAGGGCTATAAATCAAAGGGACACAGCTCTGCCCCTTCAAAGGGGAAGGGAGCACACCGCTCAGAAGGGAATTCGGCATTTTAAAGCCCCCTTTGCGGAGATGCATCAGAACTTGCTGCAGAGTTTCACCGCCAAAAGCCAGGCCACTTATCAGCCTCTGCACCAGAATAAAACTCAGGTGCTGATCTACCTTTCAGCTCCATTTCCTCCCATACAAAAAAAAAAAAAAAACCCTGAGCCTGTTTCCAGACCACGTCTGAGGACAGGAGTAAGTGAAAACGAACTGTTTCAAGCCGGAGCCCTACCCGCACCAGGCTGGCCTGTTTTCCTGTAAGTCTGCTCGCTGGAGATTGAGTATTCCTCGAGCGGCCAACATACACCTATTGTTTCGCTTGAGCGTGCAAGACACATGCAGAGACTGACGCCTGCAAGGGGGATGGAGGGATGGATGGCCCGGGGAAGAGATGCACAACTGGGAGGGGGGGGGGCTCAGCTTTTGGAACCGACGTGGGATTTCCCTGCACCCGAAATTCAGCGGCGCCCACAGGAAAAACCAGGCACGTTGCGTCCCCTGCCCAGTCTCAAGCAGCCCCGCAACGCTGCAAGAAAAACGCTCTTGCAACAAACTCCAGCCCGGGCCCCCCCCCACGCCGGCCTGCAGGAAAAGTGAAGCGATGACAAACGCCCCGAGAGAGGAGCAAATGCAGCCAACAGCATCACAACAGCGCCCGGCTCAGCCCGAGCCGGGGGAGAGGGCGCGGGAGCGCAGGGCAAGCGGCCCCCGGCCCCGGCCCTGGCTGTGCAATGCGCTCGGATCCCCGCCAGCCCGACCCCTCTGCAGCCCCCCCGCGCCCCGGCAGCCCCCCCCGAGCGCCCCCCAACAGCAGGGGATGGGGGGGCTGCTGGCTCAGGCTCGGCACGGGCTCCCTGCACCCCCACGCCCCGGACTGCAGCCCCGAGCCCCCCAGGAACCGCTCGGGGGGGGGCGGGGGGGGCGCCGCGCCCACCCACCTTGTTGAAGGCGAAGAGATCCAGCTTGAGCTTCTCCCGCTGGGGGTCGTGCCCCTGCCTCCGGAACCGAAACTTCATCATCGTGCCGGGCTGGGCGCTCGCCGCCGGGCTCCCTGCCACGCCAGCCAGGCAGCGGGCTCGCCTGCCCCATGCACCCGGCCGGCCCCGCGCCGCCAGCCCGCAGCCTGGAGGCGGCGGGGGGAGGGGAAGGGGCCGTTCAGGAGGCGGGGGGTGAACGACGTCCGGCCGAGCCAATCAGCGACCGCGGGGGAAAGCGAACCCGACCATGGGGGAGAGAAGAAGGCCAGCGTTCCGCGGCTCCCGAGTCCGGCCTCTGCTGGGCGCATGCGCCGGGGCGCGGGGGTGCCTGGGAGATGTAGTTTTTCCCCTCCCCCCTCGGTTCTGCCAAGTCTTTGGCGTCCCACCAGGGGGGCCCGATCCTGAGTGGGGCTGCTGGGCACACTCCTGCCCTATAAAGTCCTCAATGAATTCTCAGCCCTGTCTGAGCCAGTGTCTGCTCTGCCCAGAGAAGAGGTTTGGCAGCCGGACAGTAAAGAAAGTGGATTCTGATCCCCGACACACACACACACACACACACTCACACACACACACACACACACACACACACACACACACCCCAAAGAGTGCGAAGAGAATAAAAGCACTTGGGCCAGATCCTTTCACGACTGCCCTAGGCACAGCTGCCTTAGGAGGGGAGATGCAAAAGACGGGGACTGTTCGGCTTAGAAAAGAGACGACTGGGGGTGGGGAGGGTATGACACAGGGCTGGAAAATCACGAGTGGTGTGGTGGAGAAAACGAGCAGGGAACTGTTATTTACCCCTTCACATAACACGACAACCAGCGGTCTCCCACTGAAATTAACAGGCAGCGGGTTTAAAACAAACGTAAGGAAGCCCTTCTTCCCACAACGTACCGTCAACCTGTGGAACTCGTTGCCAGGGGATGTTGTGAAGGCCAAAAGTGTAACTGGGTTCAGAAAAGAATTAGATGAGTTCCTGGAAGATCAGTCCATCCGTGGCCATTAGCCAAGATGGTCAGGGACCCATGCTCTGAGTGCTCCTAAACCTCCGATTGCCAAAAGCTGGGACTGGCCGACAGTGACGGGGGATGGATCATTTGAAAATTGCCCAGTTCTGGTCATTCCCTCTGAAGCACGGCTTCCTCTTCTGTCACTTACGCTGAGCATGCTAAGCAGAAGACTGCGATGGTCTAGGCCTGATTTGCTCAACCTTTTTCTTTCTGAGACCCCTTAACAGGCTATAAAAACTCTGTGGCCCACCAGTGCCACAGCAACTGTTTTTCTGCATATCCAGTAGATTAAAAGCCAGAGGCGGAGTTAAGGGGTTGCGAGCAGGGCAATTGCTTGGGATGACACCACAGGGGGCCCCACGAAGCTAAGGTGCTTGGGCTTCAGCTTTCTGCCCTGGACTGCGGTGAGTCTAATGCTGGCCTTGCTTTCTGGTTTATTTGGAGGACCCCCTGAAACCTGCTCGCTGTCCCCCCGGAGTCCTGTTGAGAACCTCTGGCCTATGCTCTGAAATGCCAGGGTCGCACTCATATGGTGGCTAAGTTATCATCATCATCATCATCATCATAATACTAAGCAGCACTCGCCTACATTCGGCAGGGTATTACTTGCCGCTTTTTGCAGCATTCAGTAACTCCCAATCTTCTTGTACAGAGATGAAACAATAAGGGACATGCCTTGTAATAAGGGACTGTTGGTGACCCTACTTGAGGGCTAGAAAACTGAGTTTCTTGTGCAGTCACCTCCAGTAGCTATTCGGAGTCGCACCGGAGGTGCCGGCACTGGTTCTGTCCGGAGCAGTTTGTGCTTTTTGTGTCGTGGGTGGTGGCAGCAATTTTACTGAGCTTGTAAACGCTGCGGAAGAAGGGAGAACTAAGGAAGGATTGTAGCTTAATCTTCATAGAGGCTCAAGCCCAGCAAAGCATTTAAGCACATGCTTAAACCTCTGCTCCTTAAGTAAGTGTTTGCTGACTCAAGGCCATAGGGTTCCGGTACGTATGTACAGACCGATGCATATAGCACTGGATGTCTGGTGTTTCTTTCTGTGTTTCAAGCACATGAACAGCGCTCCAAAACAACCTTTGGTTTTCCCAACTTCTCTAGGCTTCTCCCTGTACAGATTAGAAATGGGGGCCATGGTGGCAGCTTTTAAAGTATCTCATTCCCATTGGAAGCATTCATCAGAGACACACTGACAAAGAAGCCCGTCGCAGGGCATTCGTGATGCTGCAGAAGCAGTGTTGCCAACTCTCAGGCTTTTGTCATGAGTCTCATGATAATTATTGTTTTCCCTAAAGCCCCAGCTCCTGGAGTCAAGTGGAAATGTGGTGATTTCCGCCTTCATTCTAGCCCTCGTGGCTGCGGAGAAAGCATCCGAATGTGACCCCAGTGCACCATAAAGGCTCAAAAAGCTGCAGGCGAATAAAAAGAACACCAAAGCTAGTCTTTTTACATAATCTCATGACTTCAAAGCCAATCTCAGGATTTTTTGGTGAGCCTGACTCGCAATTGCTGACCATTTGGGGTTGGCGATACCGCTGCTGACAAACCAGTGCAGAGCTGAGCTCTGCGAGGGGCGGGACTGAAGAGGAGCAGTGCTATTTGTACCAGCCAGCAGAGTACAGGTCATACACCCAAAGGCACGCCGAAGCGAGTCACCATGGTGCTGTGGGTGGGTGGTGTTGCTTGTACCGTTGGGGCTATTACACCAGTGCTGGCTGGCACAGCGTGGGTAGAGACTGGTATGGTGGTTCCGGATTCATTCCAAGGCAGCTTTTACAACACCCGCCTCGTGCCGCGCAGGGTTTTGCTCTGTGTGTTGCAAAGGGAGATGCGGAAGCTCACTTGTGTGGGTTTGCTTTGATTTGATTTTCCAAACCTCTCTGAAATTGGCACCGCTTGACAGACCTATTTCTCCAGGCAGTGTGTGGGAAGCGGAGGGGGAAAGCACGGAATAAAGCCCTGATCCAAAGCCCTTTGAAACTAACTCATTGACCCTTTGGATCAGGCCCTAAATGCGTGAAACTGCAGGCTTCTGGATGGGTCCTGCAAGATGCTGCCTGCTTTCACGGGCGGCAGTGGGGGCTGGGGGTGTTAACACTTTGCAGGATTGCACCCCATATCTAGGGAACTGGGTTATTTTGAACTGGAAATAAGAGGGCTGTGATAGCGGTCTATAAAATCATGAATTATGTGGACAAAGTGAACAGAGAAGTGTTATTTACCCTTTCCCACACTACAAAAACCAGGGGTCACCTGATGAAATTAATAGGCAGCAGGTTTATTACAAACAAGAGGAAGTATTTCATCATACAAAACACAGTTAACCTGTGGAACTCATTGCTATGGGATGTTGTGATGACCAAACGTATAACTGGGTTCCAAAAAGAACTGGATAAATTCCAGGAGGATAGGTCCATCAATGGCTATTAGCCAAGAGATGGTCAGGGATATAACCTCATGCTCAGGGTGACCCTAAATGTCTGACTGCCAGAAGCCAGGAGGGGAAGACGGGGTAGATCTCCCCAAATTACTCTGTTTTGTACACTCCCCCTGACGCTCTGGTACTGGCCTATGTCGGAGACAGGATAGTGGGCTAGATGGATTGTTGCTCTGACCTACTATGGCATTCTTATGAAATGGATAATAAGAAACATTTGCATCTGGAGCTGTCTCAGGCATCTGGAGCGCTACATAATTCCAATTCCTGTCCCTGGTGTCGTTCCATTAGAGCCAGTGTCACAACGTGGATCATTAACTTTAATTAGCAAATGACTGCACAGCGCTTTGAAACATAAACTCCCCTATAGCCGCTAAATATGATCACAAGTGAGTCACATTCACCCCTGGGGTAAAAGCAGTGATTTGAATTAGCCCAGGGATGATTTTGGGCCCACAGTAGGTGAGGAAGAGAGAGTCAGTTGAATGCTGGAAAGAAAGGGAAATTGTAAGGCGAGAATAAAGTCAGCATTTTCCAAAGTGCCTAGTGGTTCTGGGTCCCTCAGTTTTGGGGGAACCCAGCCAGACCCCAACAGCCTAAGGTTCAGAGGCGCTGAGCACCTGCAGCTCCACCCCAGAGGGCTATGGGGTTATGACTGACTGGTTTGGGGAGGTATTAGAGCAGGATGCAGGATTGTACTGGATAGTTTGGGGGTGATTTGCTGGGTGCGGGTAGGAGCATCCCCCTCTGGTACACTCATTGGCCTTTGCTTTCTTTATGATTTCACGTTAGTTTCACTTGGAGGAGGTGCCACCAAAAGTCATTTAAAAGATTATGATTTGTATCGCAGTAGCCTTGAAACCCAGCTCAGGTGCCTACTGTGCTTGGAAGTGTACAGCCCCAGAGTGAGGAACCCGAAGTGCCTGCAGATTAATTGACAAGACAAATAAAGGTTAGGAGGAGAAACTGAGGCACAGAGAGTCAAAGTGATTCACCCAACGTCATCCAAACAGCAGGGCCGAGAATAGAATCCAGCTCTCCTGATTCTCAACCCAGCGCCCTACCCACTTGACCACACCACCTAATTAGTGATTATTGTTCACATGAGGATGCCAGAGATATGAAACAACGTATCACAAGCACATAGACCAGAAGGACAAGAAGATCTATTGCCTCATGATTGCTCCCCACTCTACTCTGGCTAGAGGCCAGCTCACCATACTTTTTAAATTTACATCAGCCACAAAGTCAAACATCCCCGGAGTTCGGCTCCAGGGTTTTGATTAATTCCATTGTAGAGATGACACGAGCTAACTGAAAAACCTGGATTTGGATTTTGCTCCAGATCCCAACTTCCTCAAAGTTCTGCAGTGATTCAGACCTTGGGGTTGGGTTTGGTTCCAGCTAGAAAACAGATACCAGGAAGGTCGGTGATGGCTTGAAGGAAAGATCTGAGAGGAGATTTTCACAGTTTCCTTGGGCAGTTGGCTGTCCAATTCCCATTCAAACTAACCAGAATTGGGTCTCCAAATCTCAGTCTGGGATTTACGTCCAGTGTTACCCCTTTTAACGAGAGTCAGAATTCATGATCTTTCAAGTTGTTTCCATTAGGAGGAGAAAATGGCAATGGAGTCGGGTATTTCTCTGATGCAACCCTGTTAATTTACAAAGAATGTACATAATTTACAAAGAATGTACATAAAGCCCTGTTTCCCTGAACACAGCAGGAATCAAAGAGCAGGAGACAGTTTCCTTGCTCACAGTTCCAAGCCTCTTTCCAGCCAGCACTCTACCCACAAGCTCTTCCTTTAAGCTTTTTCTCAGGGTCATACTACAAATGCTTATGGGGCTGCCCCCACATGGTCTAGTCCTTGGGCAGTGATTTTCCATGGTTTCAGCTAGCACTAAATGAAAGGGCATTTAATTGTTCCATCATTGAGCCTGCATAGAAGGCAGCTGTCACACTCAACTGCTTGAAAGAGGACCGTGACCGCCCAACCCCCGACATTGCACCCGTAATTGAAGGCATGATAGAATGAAGCACTGCGTGGCTGAGGAAAGAAAGATTTTTTATTATTACCACCCTGTCCCTTCAGCCCTGAGCACAATTTGTTGCCCTAACAAGGTCTCATCTTCAGGTGCCTCCGTCAGGGGTTTGCATCCTCCAGCTGCAGATCCCCGGTGAAGCTGCTTCTCCGTGGCTTGATCTTTGCAAACCGTAGCACGTTCTGCAATCCCTCCCTGCCCCGAGAGAGACGGGACCTGCGGGAGCTGGCTCCCAGGCCTAGAAACACGCTCGCCCCCCCCTCACCGATCACGCTGCGGAGCCTGCCGGGAACCCGCTTTTCGGATTAGAGATACAGCCAGTTCCTCAAACGGATAGCCCCATTGTGCGCAGAGGTAAAGCTCCACACAAGGGAGAAGAGAGTCTGCCTAGGGGCTGCTACCTGCCCTCCACCGGGGAACACCCAGCTTGCCAGCACAGCCCTCAAAGCGGACAGCACTGGATGGGGCGGGAGCATGCATTGGCTAGGTGGGAGATGCACTGACTCAAGATACCCCACGGGCAGCCTCTGCTGGCAGGGTGCCTTAGCAGGCCTGGCTGTCACCCAATCCCTTCCCCTGGCAAAAAAACCCCAGGGAGGGCATGTGGCAAGGTCTCCCCATGGGGCACAGAGTGCTGGCAGGGGACAAATTCTGGCCCATGTGCTTGTGTTGCTGGGAACCGTGGCCATTTGCCCCGGTTGCTGCTCCCTGCCTGGCCAGGGAAGATCACCGTGCACACCAAAATAATAATGCTATGGGATAGTAACGAGTCTTTGCACCCATCTTATCAGAGTCCTGACTACCCCCACCCCCACATCCAGCTTCACCCTCCTTCTGACCAAGGAGGACTACACAGAATTCCACTTGGGATCTGCACGGACCACCTGCTAACAGGCTGCAGGGATCACCATGCACAGAGCATGGCCCGGGCCTGTTTCCATCCCTGGGTGCTAAGTGCAAACCTCCTGCATTCCCAAGGCCGGGACCACACCCGGCCGCACTGAGAAGTACCGAGAACTAGGGTACCAGGCTGGCGGAGCTGCTGGCTGTTAACAAAGCGAATAATCAGATAGGAGAGAGAGAGCGCTGTGGTGATTACACAGGAAGTGGATGATTCACCGGGCAGGTTTATGGGGCGACTGGTTGAACATGTCTGTGCCTCTGCCTCAGACGCTGACATCTCCTCACGAGGGCCAGCTGGATCCTGGGTGTAACTGGAGAAATCGGGCCTGGGTGGTTACCAAAAAACATGTTCCATTTAAAAGAGAAAAAAAGAACCCCCCAGCCCCGGTCTGTGAAACTATCCCAGGAAGGAAAATTGCAGTGTGTTACAAAGGCACAGTTTGGGTCCAGCTTCCCTGCTATGAATCCCGCCCCCTCCCTGTCCCGAAGAGTCCCCAGCCCCACTCAGTCGCTAACACCCGACGGCTGTAATAAACCACTTTCAGAGCCCTGCCGCCGGCGGGGTCAGACTGGCCCAGCGCAGCATCCACCAGCAGACAGAATCGCAGGCCCCAGGCATTCCAAATCTCTAGCTAGCCCCCGCCGCCCAAATAAGATTGGCTTCAGAACAAGGAGATTAAAAACAAATAAAATTGGGGGGGGTCATTGTCTTTGCCTTCTGGTGCCTTAGCCTTTTGGAGTCCCCTTCTCAAGCTGTCTCCACCCCCAGAGGGCTGAAAACTTTGGGGTTTCCCCCCCCCCAGTTCAAGCTGACATTCTAGCATAATCACCAGAGTCCAGGAGCTGGGGCTTCAAGAAATTCACCAAGTCATCTGGCATGGAAGCTTTCATTGGAAAAAAAAGGCTTCTAGCCGTTCTGGCTGCAAAGCCCACCCAGCCAGCAGGACCAGCAGCAGTGCTGGCTCCGAATCTGCAGGCAGCCAGTGCCAAACATCCATCCACATCCTGATCTTGCCGTGTGAATGTGAAGAAACTCCCTGCCCCTTGTAGACTAGCCTTCACTGGGTGGGTGAACATCAGTGCTAACAGGAAAAGGGGTGGTGAGTACAGTGCCCTCTTCTGGCTGCAGCTAGTGGCCACGCACTGGAGCAGACAGCCAATTAGCCTGTCGTGTTTGTTACAGCAACCAGCTGAGTCCCCCCCCGTGTGATGCTCGGGGGACCAGGGTTATGAGGCCCCCGCCAGTGGCATGACATGGGTCTTGTCTGTGCCTGCTGTAGATCAGCTCCCTGACTCCACCAGCACAAGTCCTGCTGTCCTGGCCTCCGCAGACCTGGCTCCCTCTGTCCAGGGAGTGACAGGCCCACGCCGAGTCCCCGAAGCGTGCCCTGCAGCGTCCAGCCCCTTAGCCACTCGACATAATTCAGAGTTACCCGGCCTGCTGGGCCCAAAGGAACGGGACAGGGTCCACTCCAGCTCATCACTTTGCTTTGCACCGCAGCACAGAGATCTAGCTACAGTGAACACAAGAATGTTTATTATCAAGGAACCGAGATTCAAGCGATAGGGAGCAAGGCTATTGAAAGCCAACGGTTACACATAAAACAAAATCAGAACATGCTTCCTGGAGACCGAATGTCACTGCTAAGTTACCCTCCTGTCTAAAGCTTAGCTCACCCCGAGTTCTCTCCAGCATCTTCAACCATGCCTGGTTGAGACCCTTTTTCATGAAGCAAACTCACTGGTCCTTTACTTCCTCGGTGAAGGATGCCAGGGAGTCTGCTTTGACCCTCAAATATACATGAGCGCACCTTTGATGTGCACCTCAAGCTAGGCTCCCTCCCCCCGCCCTGCTTGCTTTTCCTGTTACTTTCCTCTTTTTGAAGTTTTCACCAGCCTTCATTAGCATTCAGTTCAGACTGGTGAGAGGAGACGCACTGTGAACTATACAATACTTACCTCAGCTAGAGAAACATTTCTTGTCGGTCAGAAAACCTGGTTTTCACCTTTGCTGGTGCCCAGTCCCTAGACACAGGCCTTAAGGATATAATGTTCAGTGTACAGACATCACCCACGGGCCTGCATTTTGCGAAGGCCAGTGCGACACTGGTTTTTATTAGAGACCTTTCTTTAGTGAATGAACTGTACATACCAGACCCAGGAGATCCCTGCAACCCCTCTGTACCCCGAAGAGGTTCTGGGGTCTCACTGGACAGCCGCTCCTTCTGCCAAGTGAGCCAAAACCCGAGTGGGCAGCAGGAGCTGTACCAAGCCAGTGTCTGTGGAAAATTGCCTTTTGTGGCCCTTGCACAGGCTTGTCACTGTGAGCAAGGCCCAGAGCCTCAAAGGTATTTAGGCTCCTAGCGTCCATTTCAAAGCCTAAATACCTTTTGAGGATCTGGGCCCAAACATCTACTGCACGGGAGGCAGGTTTCGGTGAAAGCTCTTTCTGGGGGTGGGGGGATTGTAGTCTGTGGCTGCGTGCATTTGTGCCCGGAGAAATCCCCGGCGCCAGTCAAATGCTGGCAGTGTGCTGCCTTTACTTTGATTGTGGGCTCATTGGGGCAGAGACCCACTTCTTCTGGTTCTGGGTTTGTACAGCGCCTGGCACCCTGGCACCCAGCTCCATGCTGGGGGCACCCATCGGCGCTACCACCGCACAAATTAATAATAATAATATTGGTTTCCTGGTGGCACAAAACCACCTCTTCCTACTTCCTTCGGTGGTAAGTTCTTATGGGGCCAGGAGTGGTGTTTTATCATATACATGTACAGCACCGAGCTCCACAGAGCCCTCACCCCGAGCCTCTCCACCCCACCAGAAGATGAATAATAAAAGCAGCACTTGGGCTATACTGATCCTGAAACAGTAGCCATAGCGCTAAGGTAGCGGGGGTGCAGAATCACAGCACCAGGGCTGCACGGGCACGGCTTAGCTCCAAACTCGAACATCAGCAAGCTGTGGTCAGGCAGCACCTCCATCCTGTTGCTAACACATTGTCCCCGCCCAGCATGTTTATGTTGTGTGCTGCCTGGGGCAGGAACGAGGCCTCATTTTCCATTTGGAAAGCGCCTGGTGCTGTGCTAGTGGACACAACTAATGACAATAATCCATCCGTGTAATGGCCACACACAGTAAACCTGCTTTGCTGCAGGCACCCTTGACCGCAGCTTCTGTGATGTGGTGAATCAGGGCAGTTATTTGACGTGATTACCGTTGGCTATGGCAGCAGATGTGCATCTGATGCCGTGTACTGCACAATTCTGATGGTGGAAGTGAATATGTGGAGATATACACCTATCTCATAGAGCTGGAAGGGACCACGAAAGGTCATCGAGTCCAGCCTCCTGCCTTCACTAGCAGGACCAAGTACTGATTTTGCCCCAGATCCCTAAATGGCCCCCTCAAGGATTGAACTCATAACCCTGGGTTAAGCAGGCCAATGCTCAAACCACTGAGCTATCCATGTCACAACCCTTTAGGATGGGCTGCGCGTCCCTAGCTGTTTGCACTCACCTAGCATGTTCTCTATTATTGAACAGTGGCAGGTGAAAAGGGGATGGGTAACGTAGTGGCAGAAACCTGAAACTGTCATAAGTAGCCCTGGCCTGATGGGTGAATGTCTCTGCACAAGGGGACGCTTATCGGGAGCAGGATGTAACAGAAGACAAGCCTCACATTTAATAATGCACTTGTTGGGAGGCAGCATTACCTAGGGGTTAGAGCAGGAGCACAGGCAACAGGACTCCAGAGTCCTATTCCCAGTTCTGACACTAACTCCTTGATCAAGTCAGTTCACATCCCGTGCCTCAGTTTCCCCATCCATAAAATACTAATGCCCCTCTGCAAACTGTTTTGACTCATTCAAAGGAAGGTTGTTATAGGAAGGCAAGGCCTTATTACTAACTGCGTTTCCATTGGTGCCCAGAAGCGCGTTCTGAGGTTTCCAAAGGCTGCTCTACACCCGAAGACTAAAGGTGGGATTCGGAACCGATTTAGTGCCACTGGTGCCACTGTGTGTGTATACACTGCTCAGTGGATTTAATCCTGCTTTATAGTGGTTTAGATTGCACATGCCATTTTTGTGCTGGTATAACTATCTATGTCAGCGAGCAGGGGATATTTACCATTATATTAAATAATATACCACACCTTAGCATAGACAGTTAAACCAGTATAAAGTCCCCTTTTTGTACCACAATAAGCGACACCAGTATAAAGCACCGTCATATGATACCACTGCATTCGCACTGGGAAAGAATCTATTGCTTTAACTCTATCAGTACGTTCACAATGGTACAACTTTCTAGCATAGACGAGGCCTGAGAAATGAACCAGTATAGCCAGTTTGAAACCAACAGAAGCATGGCCACACATAAAGTTGTCCCAGTTAAACGAACCGGGTCGTTTAAACCAATGGTTCTCAGCCAGAGGTACACGTACCCCTGGGGGTATCCAGAGGTCTTCCTGGGGGTAATCAACTCATCTAGATAATTGCCTAGTTTTACAACAGGCTAGCGAAGTCAGTACAAACTACAATTTCATACAGACAATAACTTGTTTATACTGCTCGACATACTATACACTGACATTTTAGGAACAATATTTATATTCCAATTGCTTCATTTTATAATATGGTAAGTAAGCAATTGTTCAGTGCTAACGGGCTGTGACACTTTTGTATTTTGAGGCCTGATTTTGTAAGCAAGGAGGTTTTAGGTGAGATGAAACTTGGGGGTACGCAAGACAAATCAGACTCCTGAAAGGGGCAAGTGGTCTGGAAAGGTTGAGAGCCACAGGTTTAAACCAATCAGCGTTAATTTGGGGCCACTTGTTCAAAGGTTGCCTAGATGTCCTAGCAACAGAGGCAGAGATGGTCTGGATCCCCCCTCCCAATCAAAGCCCGCTGCTCTCTGGGGGTGGGGAGGGGTACACACTCTTGCAGCTGTAATAGATATTCGCGGGTAACTGCACCTCAGTGGAGGTCACGCACCTGTCAAGCCACACAAAAGGTTAGAACCGGCTATTAAAAAAACCCCGCCACGCCAAGAAGACATGCCTTGTGTGGCTTGACAGGTTCACAGGCCAGCTGCCTGTGTGAGTGCATGAGGGTGGGATTGAAGGGGGAGTCGCTCACAGTCAGACGGGACACAGCTGGCCCATACCCTTACATTGCAATGACTCAAGCTTCAGCAGCGTTAGCATTTAAATAGTCACCCCTGGGCTTTGAAGTTAACACCCCATTAAAAAGAAATGAGGGAGGTTTGCATTTGCACTGCTGCTGGAGCTATTGTTCCACTCCATCAGGACGCAGGCCACTGATTTCCACAGGCTTTTCCTGAGGCTACGTCTTCACTACGGAGGGGATTTAAGATACGGAAATTCAGCTACGCGAATAGCGTAGCTGAATTCGACGTATCGCAGCCGACTTACCCCGCTGTAGGGACGGCGGCAAAATCGACCTCTGCGGCTTCCCGTCGACGGCGCTTACTCCCACCTTCACTGGTGGAGTAAGAGCGTCGATTCGGGGATCGATTGTCGCGTCCCGATGGGACGCGATAAATCGATCCCCGAGAGGTCGATTTCTACCCGCCGATTCAGGCGGGTAGTGTAGACCTAGCCTGAGGCTGGGGAGTGTTTTACGTGCAGCTTCGGGCCTGGTATATTTTCTCTGTCTACAAACAATAAACACATCCTCTCCGCCAAATCATGGCTGACAGCAAGCCAAGAAAGAACCAACGCCAAGTGTCCGTGAGTGAGAGCACAGGGTGCGCGTCTCTCCTTTCTCTCCTCGGCACTGACCAGAACCCAGAAATAACCCCGTTTCTGCATCTAGCAGAGTCTCAAGATTTAAACGCATGGCACAAAGAAAAGAAAAGGCATAACAGTTATATCCACATCTGATTCCACAGATTCCCCTCAGGCCAGGCCTATACTAGAGATTTTGCCCAGTATAACAGTGTTGGTTTGGGGTGTGATTCCCCCGCCCCGACACTTCTATGCTGGCCCAACCCCTAGCACAGAGGCCATTATACCAGCATGAAAGTCCTTTTGCTGCCATAGCTTATTTTGCGGAGGGAACTGGTATCAGTTGCACTGGCCAGAGCACTTGTTTGGCTGGTATACGCTGCATCTCCGCTAGGGAGGTTGGCTGGTGTAGTGATGCCAGTGTTGCCCCATTTCCACCAAAGCAGCTAGTCAGAAGTTCAGGGCTCTGTGGGTGGTCCAGCTGAGAGCAGAAATTGACAGGAGCTGGGTGTTTTCTATGATGCGCTCTTGTTTATTTACAAGGAAGGTACAGAGTCCTGTGTCTCTGAACACAGAAGGAACCAGAAACAAACGCAACAAGGTGGGTCAGGGCCGGCTCCAGGCACCAGCTAAGGAAGCAGGTGCTTGGGGCGGCCAATACCAAGGGGCGGCACTCTGGCCGCTATGGGGCGGCACGTCTGGGTCTTCGGCGGCAATTCGGCGGCGGGTCCCTCAGTCCCGCTCAGAGCGAAGGACCTGCTGCCGAATTGCCGCGCCGAAGAGTGGAGCTGTGCGATCGCACTGCTGCGTTTTTGTTTTGTTTTGTTTTTTTGCCGCTCGGGGCGGCAGAAAACCTGGAGCCGGCCCTGAGGTGGGTGAGGCAATGCCTTTTACTGGGCCAGCTTCTGTTGGTGGGAGAGAGAAACTTGTCCAGTAAATGGTGTCAAGTATCAGGGGTAGCCGTGTTAATCTGTATCCACAAAAACAATGAGGGGTCCAGTGGCACCTTAAAGACGAACAGATTTATTTGGGCATAAGCTTTCGTGGGTAAAAAACCTCACTGATGAAAGCTTATGCCCAAATAAATCTGTTCGTCTTTAAGGTGCCAGCGGACTCCCTGTTGTTTTTGTCCAATAAAAGATATTACCTCCCCCGTCTCTAATATCCTGGGACCAACATCGCTGACTGCATACAAAAAGAAAAGCAGCAGATTCTTAGCTCTACAGCCCCACACACCTCCCCAAAACAACCCTCAGCCCAAAAGCTCCTGGGCAGGTTCGCACCCACCTTTTGTCTTCAATAGGGGTTCCGTTTACAGTTATGTTAATTGCAGGGTGAGTTCACGCCTATCAACCTCATTGGGGTTTTAACCCAATCCATAAGAAGGTTTCACCCAGCTCATAACACCTGCCAGCCTGTAGTGTAGACCTGACCTGAGCCGGTTTTGATTGCCCCTGTGTACGCCCTGATGGCTAACACCAGCTATTGGAAATGGGCCTGGGGTATGATCAGGGTACTAGCCAGACACCCACGTTTAATTCCCTGCTCTGCCACAGACTTCTTATGTGACCTTGGGCATGTCTGTCCGTGCCTCAGTTTCCAATGTGGAGATAACAGCCCTGCCCTGCCTGACAGGGGGTTTTGAGGAGATATTAACCAAGGACTGTGAGGTGCTCAGCTACCATGGGAACGGGGGCTGTGTATGTACCACTGACAGGGACGATTGTGTTCATGGAAACAAGGTCTAGTGATGAAGAGGATACTGTCAGGCTGTTAGCTACATTTCAGTTTTTTTAATGGTTTGACAAGGGGATCGGCTGGTTTACACACACATTTGCTCGGAAATAACAAAAAGGTGTGAATTGCACCTGATTTAGTTATTTACGGACAGGTCTGTGGGTGACTACTTTTGTTTTGGAATGAAAAGGGTTAAATTTGATTTAGCTCGTCAGTTTGTGTCCAACCTAAAGCCTGGTCTCCATGGAGAAATGTCTCCAGCAATTTCACAATCACATCACTCCTGTAAATGGGAATAAAAACACATACATTGGTGCAAACCCCTACCTTGGACACAGTTATATCAATTTCAAAGGGGTGATATTGGCTGCAAGTTTAAAAGTATTGTGTCCATAGGATGCAAGCTGTTCTGAGAAAAGTTGAAATTGACAAAACTGATGTAAACACTTTGAAATCGATATAACTGCATCCACTCTAGGCAAATGCACTCATTTAACTGCTCTGTTTTCAGTCCGATTTGGTGAGATCAGTGCAAAAACTACACATAGACGGATCCTTAGTTAAATTAATTTTAATCACTTTCATTCCAAAATAGGAGTGTCCACGTGCCGACTCAAACCGAAATAAACACACAATGTCACCATCTTACCTGTTCTCCAGTCATCCATGAAGTCTTTTAAAAACCAGACTATATGACCGCTCAAAAATACGTAGATTCTAGAGCTGAGATTTGAATTCCGCTCTGCATCCAGGGTCTTAACCGCAAGGCCATCCTTCCTCTTTTTGATCCATAGCAAGAGTTCATTTCAAGCGGCCTGAGATTGGGTGCAGAATTCCCAAGGGGGGGGGTTATACATGATGTGCAGGGGTCTCTCTGGCTACAGATGTATATTTCAACCCACGGAAAATACCGCTTCACAGCATAAAGCCATGATGCGGGGGACACACGGCAATTACGCAGCGCTGAGGGACAGCCACGTTAGCTAAGTGCTGGCAGCGCTGCTGAGCTTGTCCAGGCTGGAGATAATCTTCTCCAGGTGCCAATGGCTGAGCCCCCGGGCAAATCAAGAACCTGCTCCTCGGATGCCAGGGAAGGGATCTGGCTAGTTTAATTCTACATGCAAGATCTCTGTGCTGCCCAGTCAAATTCTAGCTCCTGCAGCAAGATCACTTTGTCTAGCCTCAGATGCCTCTACCTGGCCATGAGCTGTTTCCTATTTCTTTGGCCTCAAAAGCGCTTCCTCCCTGCTGGGAAGGAGTTGAGGTGGCCCACAAGCAGTCAGTCCCTCGTGGATATTTTTAGCAGGACTAATCACAGCCACTCGCCATCAGCGGATGTGTGAAGAGCCCGCTAGGACCGGAGCAGGGAGATAAGCACCACTTTGGTGCCAGCGAGTGGCTGGTGAGCTCTTCCCCAGATACCCAGCTGACCCCGCATCCAGGATGTGGGCTGGTGGCTGGCAGTGGGAAGGATATTCCCATATCCCTCCAGCTGGGAGTTCTTTGGCAACGATTCTCTCCCTCTCCCGCCAGCTCGAGGTTATTGACTAGAGAGCAGAAATGGCGTGGGGAGTTTCCTATGGGCCGGGCGAGTGGCCAGACGCGCTATTGCTGTGGGAGCTGAGCCAGAGAACGACCTGGTCACCCCATTCACAGACTGCTCCCTCCCTGCGGCCTTGTGCCGAAAGCAATAGATCAGCCCAGGCCCTGTAGCCAGATGCACACGCACTGCCTCATACAGCCCCCTGCACTCTGCCCACCGGCACCGCACGTCACTAGCTACAGCCAGGAATCGCTCCTCAAGGCTGTTGCTGTTTAATGGCGCAACAGCAGGGTGTAGGGCAGGAAGTGAAGGAGGAGACTATCCCTGACTGAGGGGGGTTAGGTAGGTCCCAAGGTCTTCTCCACCTCGGCCAGGGTTTGGCCAGGACACAGGAGCCTCTCTCTAAACCCTTGAGCCATCCATTTTCATCCCCCAAAATGCAGACGTGCGAAAGCAGAAAGAGCCGAGCATGTTAAGACAGCATCAGGCAGCTCTCTGGATAGTGGTAGGGTTTCTGAGAATAGTCCCCCTTGGAGGCCAAAGCAGAAGCTGTAGCTGGAATTTCCCTGGGAACCCCTCAGCCCTGGGGAGGACGGAGAGGGTTAGGGACAGAAACGACATCACGGGAGCGAACCTGTGTCACTGGCTGAAAAAACAGCTGTGGCTGGGGTGGGATCTGATGAGAGAAGGGGAAAATAGCTGAGAGGAAACCCAGAGCCCCCCCTCCCCATCAGGGCAACTGGCAGCCCCCAAGAATGTTCCATCCCAGTTAACACGGCAAGGATTTGAGGAGGCATCGTGTGGTCTAGCCATTTCTCATTGGACTGGGCGACAGGAATCCGGGGTTCTTTTCCCAGCTCTGCCCCGACTCGCTGTGCAAGTCACTTCATTCCTCCGTGCCTCAGTTTCCCCCCGCTGATGATATTCCACCCCTTTCTAAATTGCTTTGAGATCTCTGGGTGAAAACAGCCCTCTCGGTGCCAAGCGTTATTATCAAGAGCTAGTTATTAAAAGACTGGCGCCGGTTCTAAAATTCTCTGTCCATTTCCCACCCTAGAACGGCTCATTGCAACCGAGACCTCGCTGGTGATAAAGGAGCTAAAAGGCCCTCGACAGCTAGAGCAGAGGTGACACGTTTCTGAGCGACCAAGGGGCACAGTTTGGGGTGGCGTGAGACCCGAGGCCAAAGATCAAAGGCCTTTAATTACCGAGCTGTGCAGTAATAAACGAACAGGCAGCTGATCTCTTCGCTTGGAGACAAAATGCTCCTGGGATGACATCACTCAAGGGCTGCTATAAAAAGGACGGTGATCAATTGCTCTCCTTGTCCGCTGAAGGTCGGACATGAAGTAATGGGCTTAATCTGCAGCCAGGGAGATTTAGGTTAGAGGTGGGGGGAAACTCTCTCACTGTGACTCTAGTGAAGCATCCGGTACAGGTTAGCTAGGGAGGTTGTGGAATCATTGGAGGTTTTTAAGAACAAACACCTGTGGGGGATGGGCTAGGATTACTTGGGCCTGTCTCAGCGCAGGGGAACTGGACTAGATGTCCGATCGAGGTCCCTTCCAGCCCGACATTTCCCTGTTTTTTCTCACAGTCAGAAAGCTCTGTTAGTGAGGGAATGCCTGAGTCAGGGGATTTGGAATGACTGAGACAGACGCCCCCAGCAGCAGCTGTTAGCATCTGACAGCTGGCCCCGTGGGTCCGGTAAAGTCACCACTGGACTCGGGGGCACAGTCCGCTGCCATGTGACAGGTGGCACAGGTCTTCTCCCAGCGTGATTCAAACCACTGCCCCCAAGCACAGCGTGAGCTGGCAGCCCCGATGGCAGCCTCAGAGCAGGGCCGGTGCCTCGGGCGCCAAGATTTGGGGGCGCCAAAAAGTGGCGCCCCCAATTTTTTTATTTTTTTTTAACAGCGGCCGCTGCGCTGGGAGGGAGAGGGAGTCTGAGCCGCGACTGGCAGCCCAGGGGAACCCCGGGTCAGCGCGCCGCCAGCAGCCCAGGGGAACCCCAGGTCAGCGCGTCGCCGGCAGCCCAGGGGTTCCCCTGGGTCAGAGCTGTCGCACGGATCCCTGGGCCGGGTGGGGGAGCTGCTGCAGGTGGGGGGGGGCGCCCCAGGGCAGAGGGGAGTGGGGAGCTGCAGCAGGGCTTGGGGTGGGGGAGGCGCAAGGTGGAAGTTTTGCCTAGGGTGCGAAACGTCCTTGCACCGGCCCTGCCTCAGAGAAAGGCCAAGGAATAAATGGCCCAGGAGACTGAAGTCCCTTCTGAGCCCTAAAAGCAGCCCCTCCAGGGCAGAGGAGAGGCACTCTGGTAGGAAGCTCACAGTGCTGCTGGCATTAGACTGAGCAGACAATAGCCATCGCCATAGAAAAGCCTCCAGCCCAGAGCGCCGTCCCCAACAGCTGGTCACTAGGCGCCGCAGGGAAAGCTGGAACCCTGGTGCCAGTTGTGTGACCCTGTCCAGGGCGACATTTTCTCCGAAGCCCAGCCTGGGCCCTGGCGCCCGAGGAGTCATGCCCTGTGGCCCTCAGCCAGCAGCACTGCAGGTGCGCCTCTGACGCAGGACTGGTTAACCCTTTACTCGGAAACTCGGCGGCGGTCTGTGCGCGGGACTGGGAACCAGATGTTCTAATCCCAGCTCCGACTCACTCGATGGCCTTCAGTAAATCCGTTTGTCGCTCCGTGCCTCAGTTTCCCCCTCATTAAAATGGTTTGGCTAGTGCTCACTGGCCAGCCTCCCCGGGGGTTCCCAGGTTTGGCAATGGTTAAGTGCTGCGTTTTACCTACACACTGGGGCCCTGGTTTCAATGGGGACGTCTAGGCACTACCGTGACACAGGCGTGATGCTGGTGTCTCTGTAACACACTGCAGTGGGATACTCTAGTGCCTCTGTGCATGGACAGGCCTGTCGCTCGCACACCTAAGCGGTATTCCCTAAAAAGAGACGCTGAGGCGAACCGTGGGCCAGTCCCAGCTGGCTAGGGAGAGCTAGAGGCGCTTTGCTCGGCTGCTTTCTAGCCGTGGGGGTGAGGCCGCTTTGCTGTAGCAAGCAGGGTCCCCCCGCCTTGGCTGGAGTTCGTGCCATGCTGTGTCTGGGCTCAGCAATCGGCAGATACAGCTGCTCTCCCAGGCCTGCTGGGCGCCCCCAGCCCAGGTACGAGCTGTGCTGGGCCCGGGCCACCACAGCTTTTTAAAATTAATTGGGTGGATTTTCCCTTCCCCCCCCCCCTTTCCACCCACTCCCACGTCAGCCACATGCTGTCCGGCCCCATCCCGCAGAGTGTCAACACCTCCTCTCACAAACGACATCCAGCTGCAGCCACCAAAAGGCAGGGTGGCTCATGGCAATTTCCACCCGGAGCTGCCCCGGCCTTTCGTGCCAGGTTCCTCTGCTCCTCACCCCTGCGCAGGGCTCGGGGTAGATAGAGCCAGGATCCCCCAAGGATATCCAGCCCCCCTTACCCTCTCATACGGCCCCTTCTTCCTAGTGTCACCTCCCTCTGCTTTGCACCCTCCCCCTTAGCCTTCCTCTCTCAGCCCCCCAGCTGGGCGCTTGATTTCTCACTCCCGGCCTGTATCCTACAGCTCCGGCTAGAACCATCCTTCCCGAAGCAGCAGAGAGCGTGGGCGCTGCGTGGCCGGGGGGGGGGGGAAGGTCTGAATTTGGTTGCTTGAGTGGCTCGAGCAGCTCCCCTCCCGTGCGAGAGGATGAGCTCGTAGCAGATGTTCGTGCGGTTTGTTAAGCAAAGCTGAAGACACTGACTGTATTAATCCCGGGGAAATGCTTTCATGTGGATGTTTTGAAAGCTCCCCAGCACACAGGCCGGGGTCTCTGCCAAAGCAGGCAGCCGGAATTTGCACAGGGCACGACTTGCACAGGAAGTGGCAGCAGAGAGAGGGGTTTTTGCCCCAGCGAACGGCCCAGTAACTGTTCTTCCCCCCACCCCCCGCTCCTTACCCCGGCCCCCTTGCCTGTCCCCAAACTGGCCCAACTTTCCAGGATTAGGGGCCGCATCTGTGGGGATCTTAGGAAGGAACTGGCAGCTCTGGACTCCCCAGGACCACTGCCAGTTAATTAAGAGCTAGCTCCGGCCCTGGCTGCTAACACTGCATCAGTCTATGCCATCTACTACACCAGCAAAAAGCTCCGAGTGTGGACACAGTGTCTCACAGTGCTCCGGCAACACTGCACTTTGGCCAGCAACTGGCAAAAAAAATACCGTGGAGATGCTAGGGGCTTTGCTGGCACAGCTCCATCCATCAGAGATCACACAACTGTCTGACAGCTGTGCAGCCTGCCAGCTGTGAGAGCCTGTTTGTAATGTTGACGTACTCCTGGGGAAGTGTCTTGAGACCCCCAAACTCATTTCACACACGAGCCAGCCAAGAGCATTCTCAGGCAGAGGTGGGACTTGAACCGGTGACCCACTGTAGAGGTGAAAAAGCAGCTCTACTGCGAATTAGCTCTCCCCTAGGCCAGCCAGCCCCTGCTAGGCTACAAAAGCCTCAGAGCAGGACCGCAGCCCTCGCCCCCCTTCAGGACTAAGGGAAGGTAGCGATGGAGCTCGTGCTGCACGTTGAGCTGGAGGACGGACAGGCGCTGATGGGACGTGAAGACCCGACCCCAGAGAGCCAGCCAGGAGATTTAGACGGTGGTGCTGCTCAGCACCTGGGCTGCAGTTTACAAGGCGGTTTCAGACAGCCGTGCAAAGTATTCGCCGAGAGGACAGGGGGGGCTGGATTGATCCATGCCCCAGAGGGAAGCACTAGATCATCAGAGGCTGTTCCCTAAGCAGACTCGCTCTCCATGTGTCAGGGACCTCAGCTTACCCCGGCACTGAATTCTGGGAAGTGCAAGGCAGATCACCTCTAGCACAGGGCTCAGGCCCCTGGCTGGGCCAGCCTGGGTACCTAAGCTGAAGCCAGACACTTCTCTGTTGCCAGGGGCCCTTAATGCTCTAACAGGGCACCTGAATATTGGGGGAGAGCCATTGTTCTCTCTGCCTATCCTGTTCAAGGTGGACCTTAAGGAGGGCTGAGAACTTCCTGGGGAATAATATCTTCTCCCCTCCCTTGCTCAGTACAACAGCTCCTCTCCCAAGCCAGGCTGTGGGGAGCAGGGGTTTGCTCACTTCATTTCTCACGGGGTTTTTTTGCTTTGTAGCCATTAAGTTTCATGGCTAGTTTCCGGGGATGGGAAAGGAGAGACACATGGAGTCTTCCCCAGCTTGACTGCTCCACTATGTTAAATGCCCTTCTGGAGAACACCTGGGCACCTGTGTAACCAATGCCAACCACAACCATTCAGCCCTGCACCATCCCTCCCACTGTGAGCAAGGCTCCCCCCACCCCCGCCCAGCTCAGGCCCAGACCCTCCTCCGGGAAAGGCTGATGGACCCTGCAGCATGGCCTGTGAAGCTCTGGCAGACCAAAGGGAGGGGGAAGCTCAGGATGAGCCTGCTCCCAGCCCATCCTCTGAGAGCTGCGGGTCCAGGCCCCAGGACTGCGTCTCCCTGCGGTGGTATGTCACAAGGAGACCCCGGTGAAGCGCTCTGGAGGAGGAAGCCAGCTCAACCAGGCCGCAGCTTGTAGCTCGCCACATTTAAAGAGGCAGAACTCCTGATTTAGGCTCAGCGGGTGCAACCGGAAGCCCTGCCCCCAGTCCCAGCCACGCTTTGCACGGAAAGGAGGCACGCTGGGAGCTTGGCCTTGGGGAAAGGTGCCGGGTTGACAGCCCTGCAAGCGTCTATTTACCCATCTGCTGTCCAGCTCGGAGCCTGGAACAACTGCCCCGCTCTGGGATTAGTACCAAGAACAGATGCAGCATGAGCACCAAGCAGTGAGCTCCCCCCATCCCTGGTGCCCCACCCCAGACCTTGAGGGACAGCTGGGAAATGGCCCATTCCATCTGGATCCTTCTGCTGAGACGACCGCTGGGGGATGGGGATGGGGCTACTCGCAGCGGGTTGCTGGAGGCACAGAGGCCCGCATTAGATTGGGGCGAATGATGGTTTTGAATTGAATTGGGACATTGGCATGAGCAATAGGCCCAAAGCAAATAGGGACCAGAAAGAAGAGTAGTTGTGTTAAACTGGGCGTGACCCTTTGAAATACCCATGTTATCTTATTTAAGGATTGGGCTGAAGTAATAGAAATAAAACAGTTAATTGGCACCAGGTGCAGTTGCAGTAAGTAAGAGCCCAGATAAGTTGGTTTAATGTGTTATCAAAAAACGGCTTCCTCTGGCCTTAGCTAAGGTCTGATAGTGGGCAAGGACATCTCTTGTTTGTTAAAGGGGTATAAAAAGGTAAACGCTTAAAGGATTCACTGCTAACGGCTGCTGTGACCTGATGTCTGAAGGCAGCCCAGGTTACAGGGCATGTAGCGACACAACCGCTTACTGGTTTGGATTGCAAACCACAACGTGACACCTTCCTGCCCGCCTTGGAGCCCCCTTGTAAGTACACCTCTACCTCGATATAACGCTGTCCTCGCGAGTCAAAAAAAATCTTACTGCGTTATAGTTGAAACCGCCTTATATCGAACTTGCTTTGATCCACTGGAGTGCGCAGCCCCCCCCTCGGAGTGCTGCTTTACCGCGTTATATCCAAATTCGTGTTATATCGGGTCAGAGGTGTATTTTTAATCCAATGCTTGTAAGTGTTTTGGCACTGTTTTGATAGAGGACACTGCTTAAGATTTAGGATTTTTTTAGACTGTTTAGAGCAATTGTAGAAATGCCCTTGGGCTTTAAGATTTAACAAAGGAATTTTGGATTCAATGGAGGTTGTGGCAGTAGCCTATGTTCACAATAATTCCAACAGTTGCCTGATGATAGTACTTGCCCCCTAGGAGTTGGGCTGAGACTCACCCAACTCACTGCACTTCTACAGGGGGACACAAATTGGGAACAACTTTCAGCCCCTACTGTAGGGGCTGGCTTGAAAGCCTTGTGATACGAGGTCACCCCAGGGTGGATTTCAACTAGTCCCCGGGTGGAGGGAGGGAAGAACCCTAAATGCAAAGGAGAATCCAGTGATGGACTCGGCCAATGAGAGGCGGATTTGCAGCTGCGGTTGCATTGATCCATATCAAAACACAGAGGGCACAAATCCATACCCCTCCACTGCTGTACTTCAATAGGATTCGTTTTCAGCGAAGCTTTCCCACTGCAGTGCCTTAGCTTTGCTTCTGACGCCACCTTGTGGGGGCAATGGGGCATTGCAGCTGACAGGATGCAGTCCAAACCACAACCTGCAGTTTACTGTGTTGCCAGGGTGGTGTTGTGTATTACTGTAGAAGCGATGGGGGGGCTCAAAAGGCAACATGGCATTTAATTCTGGGAGTGTGAATCACGGCTGGATGACTCAGCCTTACATTCCAGAGAGACAGATGCTGGATTTACATTCCTTGCAAAGCAGCAGCCCACGTGGGCAGAACCAGAATAGTTAACGAGAAGCAAAGAGGGGAGAAAAGCTGCATGGCACGGGGATGTCTCAGCTGAGAGCTGGCCTAGCTTCTTGGGAGTCACCCTAGAATGCCAGCAAAGGCTTTGGGAGAACTCGGGAACAGGACTGAAGGTGAAAATCTAACTGCAACCATCCGTCAAGAACCAGTCAATGGCATATACACCAAGGTGAGCAACTGCAGGGCAAGAGCATATACCCACATGGCTCCCCTTGCAATCCAAACTTCCTTGGATGTTTACACCACCTACAGGGGTATTAGACATGGGTGAAAAGAGTAATTTACATGCATATGGCAGCTTCCGGCCCAAATGACTAGACACTGGGATTTGATTGTTCCCCAGTCATTGCAACACAGCTAGCTCTAGGGTGGAGCATACTAGCAGCCATTTTAAACAGCAGGAGAAATTTAGGTGGCAGGATAGCCTTGTGTGTGTGCTGGAAGTTAGCCCTGGGGGTTAATGCTTTCAAACACAGCACGACGGGACTGCAAGTGGTCAGGATTTCATGATGAGCATCACTTCCGTCATCACCACACATGTGGGGGCACTGATTGGGTAATCAGCCACCTGCTGACTTTTTCCTCCCACAGCCATCACTACCTATTACACCACCTTTCTACCCAGGTCTGATACACAGTGCCCATTCCTGGCAGCCTCCAATGCCATTCAGTGCTAGGCACAACAAAGGGAGCTGTCAGAGTACCATGGCTTTCGCATTTCCCTCCCCCCGCCCCTGCCTGCCCAGACTGTACCACATCTGCTCATCGGGTGGGTAATAGCCCTGAATCCGATCCCAACCCTGTATAGTGCGCTGCACTCGTTACAAGGCAGCAGAATTCAGTACAAGCACCAGGAAACATCCACACTCTTCTTAGGTGGTATTAACTCTTCCCCTCCAAACCAAGCAACACCCAGAGACCTCCCAGGTCCTGCTCCCAGCTATGAAATCAAACCTGCTTCTTACACCTTCAGCCTCCATGGGGCAGATTAACGTACTGTGTACCCCATCCCAGAGATCATTGCAATAGACCCCTTTTAAAGGCCACTCAGAGAGAGATGAAACTGCTGCCTGCCCAATTGCTTGCTTTGTATAACGTTCTCGGGTCCAGAGAACACCAGCAAGCACAATTCTCCCGGTCCAACTCAACTAGATTGAGGAGTGCCAAGATAAGCGGATTCCGGCGAGCCCTCCAGGAATGGAGGAAGAAGCTGACCCCACCCCCGGCAGCCACATCAGGGTGCAAGGAACTCCACCTACCTCAATCCCCTCTGCAGGGTCAACTGGATACAGCATTTGTGCTAAATGACACTCTTCCAAGCTGGATTTTTGCTTCCTCCATAGACTGCCTTTGAGCATCCATCATGGAGGATAGGTCCATCAATAGCTATTAGCCAGGATGGTGTCCCTGGCCTCTGTTTGCCAGAAGCTGGGAATGGGCAACAGGGGATGGATCATTTGATTACCTGTTCTGTTCATTCCCTCTGGGGCACCTGGCATTGGCCGCTGTCGGAAGACAGGATACTGGGCTAGATGGACATTTGGTCTGACCCAGTATGGCCATTCTTATGTTCTTAAGTGAGGGCCAAGGCGGTCATGAGCCAATGACAGACTTTCATTAGCAGGTCACAAGATATTAGGGCTGGGACAGCTTCTCTGGATACATTTCCCAGGGCAGGGCCAGGTAGAGAAGCATTTTTAATGCAATATCAGACGGGTAGCCGTGTTAGTCTGGATCTGTAAAAAGCAGAGTCCTGTGGCACCTTATAAGCTAACAGATGTATTGGAACATAAGCTTTCATGGGTGAATACCCACTTCGTCAGTGTAGCAGAAGAGTGGATACCCAGATACAATGGTTGTATTTGCCCTTTGGGGGAGCCCCCGTGCCGCACAGGGACTAGCCAGGCCTGGCGCAATAGGACAAAGCGCTCGTCTCCAAAGGGCAAACAGCAGGTCTGCCAAACCCATGAGAGGAAAGGGCAAAGCCAGGTCTATTTCCACTCTGAAAGGCTCCAGAGGTCTACGCACGTGGCCTCTTGTGCCTGCCCATTGGGACCCAGACTGTCAAACCTGGGGGGGAGGGAAATGAGGCACAGAAGGAACTTAATTCATCTGAGGTCACAAGGAGCCAGTGAGGGAGTTGGGTGCAGAACCCAGGTCCCCTGACCTCTAATCACAAGCTCTACCACTCCCTAAATAGCTGGAGCATGTGTAACAGGTGTCCTGTGATTGGCCCGTTACCTTTCAGCTGCAAGGTATTTGGGGGAGATTCTGATACTATTACAGAGACATGGATACCTCAAAGGTAGAGGAAAAAAAAGCTACTTCTCACTACTAATCCAAGGACTGGGCTAAACCATCCAATCCAAGAATTATCTTAAAACAAAACCCAAAAATCATGAGGTGGCCCCATAGCAGAATGACCACCAGCAACTCCGTTTATAAAACTGGGACCCTCCAGACTGAATGGGGGAGCGAGCACAGCTGCTATTAGGTGCACCAAGACTTTGCACAGAGCCTGCAATGTGCCTGAAAAGAATGTCAGGCAACTACATGGCCACTAGGAGTGTCTCACTCACCTTTGATTTGATGATTCCCTTGGACCTTGCCCTTCCCCTTCCCTCCAGGCTTGAGTGGTCCCTGAGCTCCCATGCATTTCAGAAGTTCTCCACCTATCTATTTTTTCTTCTTCTTCCTGACTTTGACTTATGGGATACAAGGAGAGAATGGAAACCATCTTCCAAGCAATTTGCAGGCTGTGGCACATTCTATCCAAGAGAAGTGAAGTGGTGAAGTCCCATTATGACAAGACGCACTAGTAGCATACAATGGAGGCAGGAGAATGCTTCATGTCCACCAAAAAAGGTGGTTTTCAAGTCTAGATTCTAGCATAGCACCAGAGGGGATGAATACTTCTTTGCATGTATGATGCTTTTTGTTCAGGGATCTAGACACTACTCCTTTGTAGACGTGGTAAGTAGTCTTCTCTCCTTTCCTGCCCACATATGGGTATGCAAAGCCCAGAGATTAAGGGCCCAATATTCACCAGCAACTTCAGCTGAAAAGCATTTGTTCCCTTAGGCTCCCTGAAGCAGTACGAGCCTAAGCAACTCATTGTAGACAACACAGCAAGTCAGTAGCCTACCCGGGATCAGAACTGAAGTGTACCCTGCAAAAAATCCCACAGAGTCAAGTGATGCTTTCTGCTTTTATTCAATTAAATGCAGCATTCTATACAAGAAAAAAAATGAAATCCATGAAATTCCAAACCCTGACAGTGAAGAACTAAATTCTTCCTAAGAATCAACCAGAATTAAAAGATTCCCCCCATGGTACTGTACATAAAATAATCTCTTCCCCATTTACAGCGTTCCACACAGTACTTTTTTTTTTTTTGTATCTCAAACTTCAGAACTGTACAACTTTGTTACAAACTACGCTTTCCTATGAAAAACTTATTACAGAAAAAAATATTGCCACTTTTTATTTATTTGTAACAAAAAGTTAGAATCTTTTAAAAAACAAAATTTAAGTCAGCCAGAACTCTGTTAAGAGCGTGAGTGGGGGGAGGGAAGAGGTTGAAAATAAGGGAAGGGGTACTGTGGAGCTTGTCAGAGCATCAGATTAGCATTCCCTTTCTGTCTCAAAAAGGGAAACTGCATTTGGCATATAAAACTACTTATCACTAGAGGTGGGTCCAAGCCACAGGGTTCGGGTCCAGGTCCAGCTCTGAACTTCCCCCAAATTTCAGGGCTGTTTGGATTGGGGGGTTTTGGTTTAGAGCCATCTCCAGTGAGCACTGCTATCAAAACCTCATACTAACAACATTAAAAACCAAGAATGAGAGCTCTACCCTTTCCCTGCACAGGAACCCTGGGAAAGAGTTTGAGAACTTAAAAAAAAAAAAAAAAAAACGCTTACGCCTGCGTGTGTGAGAGTGTTACAGTAGAAGCTACCTGATCGACTAACTCAGAAGTGTGCATGTCAGTTGCCAAAATATCAACTCATGGGCTAACCTTCAAGATGAACCAAGCCTTTGGATTACAGCTCATGTGTGCCACAACTCAATTTATTTACAACAGCTGGATCAGAATTTAGCAGGTGGTAAAAGCCAGATGTGCCAACCCACATCTTCCTACCATTGTGTAATTTACCTAGATGCTGTTAAGTGGAATGGCTGAGGTGGCCAGATGCTTAAGAAGCAAAGCAATGTTCTAAAGAAATCCCCGTGCCAAAACTTCTCTTCTGTTACTAGCAAACCTTTTCACTCTCTTCCTATGGACACACCGAGCCCATGCAACGGGCTCAGAGTTTTGATTCCACCACTAGAACAGATTCATTTCAGCTACATATAGCCACATGTAGCAAAAATACAAATTCCTCCCCAGCCTTTGTTTGCAGAGAAACAAAAAGCATCTACTTTCCTTAGGTAAGAAAAATAATGTCATGGTTGAGGTCTGGGGGGTGTTTTTTGGGGTAATTTTACTGTGTCTTTGATTGAGATGATAGTTTAATGAATTATGCATACTACATGCAGATTTACAGAGAGGAATTTGGACCACATTACTGTACCCGACTATGAAAGATTTTAGAGCCAAGTTGGTCAAGTCTGTGAATAAGGCCTTGTTAGAAGCCACCTGGCTCAATCTTCCATTTCTGAGCAGCTGGTAATGACCCAAGTTCCACCCCCCGACCCCAGAGATGAAAAAGAGGTGGGACTGGGGTGGCCATTAATCAAACCAGAGTTGCCAGAACTCACCTCACATCTGGACATTCTCTAGGTTAGGAGAGTGCATGCAAGTCTGACCTGGAACTTGCAAGCAGCCCCATAAGCCACCGCAAGCCAGCTACAGAGTACGTGTGGGTGTCACTAACATCGTGAGCCATTGTTCCAGCAAATAAAATACAGTAGGTTCTCTAGACATTTAGATCAGTGTGAAAATGTAAAGTCTCCATTTTTTTTTTAATTCAAGGTTTAATTTTGAGTGATGATCAGTGCAAAAAGTTAAAAAACATGTATCTACAGATGTACATACGTGTGTCTATATAAAATATCTGTACAACTGGGGAGGATGGCCTGCCAATACACAGGGTGACATCTGCCCTAAAGAGAAAGATGCCTTGAGTCCAATTAGTTGTGCCCCAATCTCTCCATGCAATGTTGCAGTCAGTTTAAAAAACAAACCCACACCAAACAAACCCACAACCAGCTCAAAGATTTGAGACTAACCCTAAAAGGCTTTCCTGACCACTTGAGTAAAACCTGTAGAACTGAACAAATAGCAAAGATGGAAAACAGGAAAAAGTTGCACTGAAGAATACAAAAATAAATCTGAAGTAAAGGTACCTGTTGTCTACACAGAATGCATAAGAGTTAGAATGAAGTGTCATTTGTACCATGTTAGAGGAGAGACCTCTATAGATAATGCATAAGTTGGTCTTGAGCTCCTTTAAGACAAATCCAGTACCTCATTCCCATCTGGGTCACACAGCAAACCTTGCTCTATCAAGTGCTGATTTGGGAGCCACTATTATCACATTACAAAAGAGGCACAATTGCAATCAACTTCATTTTAAGTTGAGGAGCCAGAACCCAGTATCCTTACTGCAGACATAGACTTAACGTAGCGTGTTTAGGATGGGGGTGCACTGCATATCAGAAGAGGACTGTCACAGGAAAGAGGAAATAGAGGCACAGATCACTATGGTTTCTGCTATTTATCCAGCCAGAGCTACGTTTAAGCAAATCAGAATGCTACTATTTAGAGAGAAAAAAAAAAAAAAAAAAGAAGGATGTACTCAGCACAGCACCCTAGAAGCACAGAGGGCATTTTAGCAGCATGTAAATTGTGAATCCAAAAGTGTTCTAATTAAAACCATTCCTCAGCCTCCTGCTAGGAGTCACCATCTTAAAACAGTGACATTCACGAGGCCAGCCATAGATAGACAAGCCTGCAGCAGATCCAGCGTGAGAAACCGAAAGGGAATAGTTTTTCCTTTCTGATTGTTAAGCTGGTCTTGGAGCGGGGTTGCTACTCTCCTCAACAAGCTAGGAGAGAGAGCAATAGCAGTTCTAACTTAACAGCTTATTTTCAAATGCAATTTACATTTTAAAGACAGCCAGAAGCATGAACTTTTAGAACTCTGCGCAGAGGTGGGGCTCTTTTAAAGGGCTGGCAAAAGTCTATTCTCAATTTTGAGCGATGCCAACTAAAGTTCTTAACCAGAAAAAAAAAACGAACAAAACAAACCACCACAAAAAGACAAGCCCAGACAACCTTTGAAAGACTTGGTCTAGTAATCCTTATGCAGATAGCACTTCCACTGAAGTCTGTAGTAGTTTTGTTTGCATTATGCCCAATGGTGGATCTAGTCTTAAATAGACTCAGCATTCAAGAGGGACCACCTGTACATTTTGGGCTAGGAGAACCACACATGAAAAAAGTCAGAAGGTTGGTAAACGTGCTAGATTTCCAACAACCAGCACATGAGGGAACAATGCTTGGTTTCTGGACTGGAAACTCTTCATGACAGCACCAGACATGTTTCAAAATATATTAGATCTTTTTATTGTAAAGTACATAGACCATAGCTAGTGTTCAAGACACGATACCAAGGAAAACTACCCAAAAAAAGGTTTAAGGAAGGCAAAGCTGTAAAAAAGAAAAAAAAACCCAAAAACTTAAAAATAAAGACCAATCTTTGCAATTGCTGACATTTGGATTCAAGGAATCAAATGGAGGAGAGTTTTACTGTTTAATTATTAAAATTAGGGTACTAAATAAGTTATTAGACCCCAAACTTTGACAACTCATTGAGGCTTCAAGCCAGGATAATGCAGACTGAATGTGGAAAGATGATCAGAAAAACATATTAGAATATCTAACTTCTCCTATTAACTCCTTGAGCTCCAGGAGTCTTATTCGCAGCACTTTAAGTAGCTGGCCAAGAGGCTCACGGCACCAGAATTCCTATGGTCTCTCAGTAAATAGAAGAGGGACACAGATCAGTTGTGATGTTTGTTGAGGCGAGGAACAGACAGTGCTATGCAAGTTAAATGGGAGGCATCTGACACCTAAGCAGAGGGTTCCTGCCTCGAAAGGTCAACCCCTAGACATCCCCAAAGGTACTGAGGGAAGAAGTAGTCTGCTAGTTCTACTGGGGTGACAATATCACACTTCTTCTATGCATCAGCACATCTTTGTGGCTGAGAAGTTTAACAGATTCTTCAAGCTGCTGCAATGCTCTGAAGCATCCTCAAATAGGGTACTCCAGAGAGAATGCAGTCTGGATCCTTTTCCTCCTGAACCAAGAAGGGAGAGATCCACTTCCACCAAGATGCCAGCCAGCATAAAGACGGCCCTTCCCAGGGCATTGCCAAGTCACATTTCCTCACAAGTGCAATCTGCTAGCCCTACACATTGTTCTGGCTATTCTATAGCTTTGAGAAGGAAAAAGCATGTATCCAAAACACACACACAAATCATTTTCATACTCAAAGGCCTAGGGGGCCAATACAAATCTCAGTCCCGTAGTTTGACAGGCCTCAGTAAAGCCAACTAAGACACTTATCCAGAGATTAAAAATCCAAACACAATATACTTCTGAAAAATTGTAATGATGCTGTTAGCGAGAAGGGTCAAGTGGATGGAGCAACTTCAAGTCCAATATTCCTCCCTCTTTCAAACAAGCCTATTCTCTCCTTGAGGAACCCCTCAGAACCACCACTGATGTGAGCAAGAGCTTATGTATGGCCTTCGCAGAGAGAATACACCCTCTAGTCAGCAGTGCAGAAAACGAGATGCTTGCAAGCCCAAACTAACTGAGGGGGGGAAGTGGAGGGAAGCATAGGGCATTAAAAACTGTTACTAAAGTGCAACAAATATCCTAAATACTTTGTAATCGATTGCAGTAAGGGGTGCCTGCAAAGCTTCAAACTTCCAGTTGCTGCAGGACACCTTTAAAAAGAAAAATCCCAAACTATGTAATAGCAGACGTAGGAATTCAGGAGCCCTTTGGTGTAGTATGGAGTATGAGGCCGCTACAAAGAGTTTCAACTCTTGGGGTCAAACAAGGTATTTAGAACATTTTAAAAAGAAACTTAGTTAAACTTAAAGCAAAAGGAAAAATTAATTTCTTAAATCTTCAGTAACGAAAGTTAACTTTTTGGTGTTTTCAAAAATACAGACCAGGCAGCCTGCCACAGCGTTAACAATATCCACTTCATGAGGGAGGGGGATGTCCATCTGACACACCCCTTTGGAAACTGCAATGGCACCTTACACATGCCATCAATATTTATGCCTCACTATTACTCCATTCATAAAAACAAATAGCCAGATCCTTCCCAATTACTCTTCAGCCTGAAAGGAAACAACGAAACTGAAGCTAGATGAGAAATAGCCAGGAGTGGGGGGGAAGGGAGGGAGGGAGGGGGAGTTTTCATAGACTGGAGGCCAATCTCTTCAGCTTTGAGACTCCGGAAAGCCCATGCCTCAATGTCGCCTCATTTTAACTTTGCGGGCTGGACTTCCATCCTCCTCCTCCTCGTCATAGTCCTCCGTGTACTCGTAAGACCTTCGCCAATAGTTCTCAGAGCTGAAGTTGCTCCGTCTCCTATGTTTTGGTAAGAGGACCGAGCGCCTGTTCTCCTCCTTATCCATTTCTAAAATCCGTGGCCTAAGGAAAAGAAGAGAAACATTTGGAGCAGACACTCAGTTGTGAATTTAAGAGAGGTCTCAGACTAGCTGTGTTATTTAAGCTACAATTACTTGAATATTTTGACCAAATAGACCACTTGGAGCACATGGCAGACTGGACTTCCAATACTGTCAGGTCACAACACTGCAGTATTCCTACAAGTACAGAACTCCTGTGGAGTCCAGCACAAGTGAAGCACACTAAAGTCACATGAATGCTGAGGGGAGGATTTTGCCTGTAGTGATGCCTGTTCTTTCTGAATCAACATCACAAGTTATTAAAAGGCTCTTTATTTACTCTTGTCCTACATTGAAGCTGTTAAACTACAAGAGAAACTACCAAACTATGCAACCGCTCTGCCATTCCTTCCTAGGCGTACCTGATTGTACCAAATATTACCCCTTTTATGGGAGATTCCCATTGTGATAAGCACAGGTAAAGAACGTCAGCATTAAGGGCATGATCCCTTTTAAGTCAATGGGATTTTTGCCATTGTTTTTAATGGGAGCAGGACTCCCTATTCCCTTGCTCTTTTAGGAGCTAGTTTACTGTTTCTCTCTCTCTCTCTCTCCCCCTATATATAAATTCCATAAGGGTTGGTTGTTTTTTTTTGTGGCAAGGTTTCTTGCTCTTGGTTCCCTCTCCCCCAGCCCCTGAAACATCTGATACTGGCCACTGTCAATGGCAAACTACTAGACTACATGGACCAATGACCTGATCCGGTACAGCAGTAGTTACTGTCCCCATAACAAATGCATCATGTTGACATCCAAGGATTATGCATGTACTATACTAGAGAGTCTCTTAGGCTACATAAGGGGACAGACCCAAACAGTGTGGGACATAAATGACAGAGTAAGAACATAACCTTCAGGTTAAGGAGAAACAACCTGCCCACCACCACCCATGTTGTACTGACATAGCAACTCTTGCAGTTCCATAAACTGTTTTTTCTGTACGATCAATTGTGTTTATGTTGTTTACTCCACATTAGTTTGTGGTATGTTTCGATGTAACGCTACATTTGTAGAGGTGTCTCTTCTTGGCTTATGCTCATATAGTTAGTCTGGGACTTGAGTGGGATGTTACACAAATAAGACTCCCCTCAAGTGACTGGCTGCAGCATGGGCTGGACCTTGCTGTAGTCAAACCATGAAACCAGGCCAATCTTTTGGTTTTACATGATGTTGAGAAGTCTTAACCCTTGCTAAGGCTCAGAGACACCCCTGGGTACCAGGAATACTGGTTAGACTTTACACGGGACAGCTGGCTTTGAATTATCATGATTCTGCACCACCATTGAAGTATGCCAACATTTCCTCCCCCTATAATAGGAGTTATCACTCCTGGCTAGAAACCATTATATAGGCCAAATGCATCACTGTAGTCACAGGCGAAATCTCATGATGGATAAGATTCCATAAACACATTCTAAGAGACTGGCTCAGCTTCTGGTGCTGCTAGACTAACTGGACCATTTCCAAGAAGGAGTCAGTGTCCAAATCCCTCTTGAAACCAAATCCTGCGAGAGTTCACCAAGAGTTTGGGTATGCAAGGAATGCAGGATTGGGACCACAGCAGGTATGAGAAACATCGCACATTAAAAAAAATACCCTCACTCCTCCCTGCGAGTGAAACCTTTTATCCTTTTCAGAAGTCGTTTCATTTTATACAATAGCTTGGCAAGAAAGGTCAAAATTAGCGGCAGGGAAACTTTATTGTTCTGAATGAGTGCACTACCAAGAGGGCGCTGAATCTATTGCGTCTCAATCCTGCCAACCACTTGACAAGAAAAAATAAACAGCTTAAAATCCAAGCTCAGCTTTAAATTGACAGGGTTGGCTCTAAAACAGCCATTTCGATTAAACAGACCTATATTGCCTAGGAAGTATGTGTGGAGTAAGCAGCCCCGAGGCAGGAAAGGGGAGAAAACTTGAGCAGAACTTTAATGTACAGGAAAAGAAAAAGCCAAACTAAATAGGATAGAAAGAGTATAAGTTGTTACACAATAGCATTATAGGAAGTTATCTTTGCAAGAACCACACCAAGACCTATGAAATGGGCTGTTCTAGCAACTGTGATGACTACCAGGCTGATGGGTGGGTGGCATTTACCATTGTTTTGACATACCAGGAAACTTTGCAGTTCACTGAGACCAGAAGCACTGGAGCCAGATCACTACTTTCACAAGCTCTCATCCTACCTGTGAGCAGCATCAGGGTCTGCTTTGCGATGGGACCGCTTTGGTTTCAGGATCTGATCCCTGTTGCTTCCTGATAGACGGTCAGAGGTGTAACCGGGTGGCAACACAGAGCTGCTCAGCGACTTTGTTTCCAATCGAGGAGCATCTAGTCTTGTTCTGTGAATGTTAAAAGACAAGTGTTTCCAAAAAGTCTTTTGGGGAAGTGCTGACGTATCAAAGTAGCTATTCTGTCTAGTCAAACTGAAGCAGCTCCCCTGATCCAGGCCCACCAGCAAAGTTAAGTGACAAGCAGGATAACGTTCCACAAGGCAAAACTTGCAATCCTCCCCTTCAAACTCCCATTTCCCTATTCAAAAAAAAAAGTTTGCATGGGATCTAGCACACAGAGCTGATATATTGGCCTATATTAACTCAACTATTAATTCTGAGGGTTAATAACTGTTCAGCAACTTAAAACCCTGCATAAAATATCTAGAAGTGATGAAGCAAAATTCCCATCTCTGATCCATATTGCAGTGCCTAGTTTCACCTCTGTGCTCTCCCTACAGATCTAGCTCTCTCGCTGGGATCAGGAGAGCTCACCTGTGCAAATCAACAGCGTTTTGCTGGAGATTTTCTGACAAACTCAACAAAAATATCCAGTAGTCATCAGGTGAAGGTCCGGAAGGAAGTCCAAGCAAGCTGCACCATGGTATCTCAACTAAAATATTCAAGATCTAATCCACACTAGAAGGGAACTGTGCTGATAGTTACATCAATGTGCAATAGGGTCTGGCAAGCACAGTTCAGCTAATACAGAACAATTCTGTCCAGCAGCACTGTTTGCTCAGACACAGATGCAGCTGGCTCAGTTTGCATGCCCAGGAAACAACAGAGCTAGCAGAAGCTATCCTACAGAACACTCAGTAGTATACAGATTCTTAATGTGGTCGCATCACTGCTATGCACAGACACAAGCTTTTGGCTTCAGCAGTATGTCGTTTCAAACATGGACCCAAGCCCTGGCACTGAAAGGATGCAAGACGAAAAGGTACCAGTGCATGTAGTGGAGATGATCCATGCAATCTTTGTGAAAGAAACATGGCTGCAGATTCCTCCTGCTTCCTAATATTATTTTACAATGTGCATCTCCCATAAGGGAAGTTTGCTAAAAATCAGGTCATGGGGTTGGGTTGTAAGAAAGGAGAAAATTAGCTTTCGGGTTATTCTTGAACCCGAATTCAAGAAAATTCAAGAATTCTTGAAAATTCTTAAGTTTTGCAAGCTTGATTTCAACAGGGTCTGAAAAAACTTCAGATCCTTTCAAACTCCAATTACAAACGGTTTGCAGTTGCAGAGCAAACCATCGTCTCCACCAACCCTCACCAGCTTACTCTCTTTGCTGCAGGTACAATGTGTCGACACACGAATAAGGCATGTCCATACAGAGTATGTAGGTTTGTCAATTGCACTGCGCACAGGAAGTAGGTTTGTGTCAGACTAATAACAGTCCAGATTACCTGCCAGTATCTTACTGGAATTCAGATCCAAATCAATTAGTTAGAACACTGAATGCAGAAATGATGGCAGGTCCTATGCTGAACCAGTTTATTGCCATTCCAACACTACTCACAAACATGCCAAACATAACACAAAGTTGTCTGCTTCCGATTCATGAAAGCTATAATCAGCGTTCTGATGGGTAGGCTGACCAGATAGCAAGTGTGAAAAATCAGGACAGGCTGGGGTAATAGGAGCCTATGTAAGAAAAAGACCCAAAAATCAGGACTGTCCCTATAAAATCGGGACATCTGGTCACTCTATGACAGGCATTGTAAGCTGGGCAACAGAACCTCAAAGTTCTTCCTCACCCCCAAGCACTTCATGATGGCTCAAACAAAAATGATTTTATGAAAGAAAGTCAACTTTTGGAGGTGGAATAAAGCTTCTGAGGGCGTGGGATGATATAGCCACCCCCTGAAGTTAATGGATTAAACAAAAAAAAAAAATCCCAAACATTTTGCACAGAAATTAAATATGATTGGAAATGCAAGTCTCAAAGTTTTAATTGGATTACAAAAGAGCATAAAATTTTGACTTGATCCCTCTGAGTTTTTAGGTCTTTTAAAATGTAGCTAGGCAGCAGAGGACACTAAAAAGGAAAGATATGCACAGGCAAGTAAATTATGCAAAGCTAACGTCATTTAACATAGTTTTCTTCTAATGTATTGTACAGGTACAATATGCAAGCAGCATTACAAAGAGCTTGAACTATCATTTGGAAGTTACTTCCAGAGCCTGTTTGAGCAGGTCTCATTAGGTTGCACTAACACACTGCTTATTTCCCTGGTTAGAGTTATGCTAAAAAAAAAAAAAAAAAATGGGTAGGTGTTTTATTTAATTTAGGAGTTTCAGCCCCCTCAGGGCCTCCAACCTCTTAAGCGGAAGACAAATTCCAGCCCTTTCTGTTGCCCTCATGGCCCTGCACTCTAGTACACAGGGAACATTGTAAATATCATTATGTTCTAACTGCACTGAAGCGTTTATGACCTACTTGCTGCTCTCAAAATATTCCACAAAACCGACCAAACGTCAGAGCGTTTCTCCAATACATAGAGTTTTGTTCTACACTCCCTGCCAAGTAAATACAGAGCTTCTAGAGCTTCACGCACAGAACGTATTCAGGAACAAAGACTCAAGACCAAAAGTTTTGCCTGTTGGCCCCTTCACCACATGGCTCGATATACTAGTTCCTAACTATACCAAAGTCTAAAGCTAAGCACCCTTGCCATAATACATTTATCTTGGTGAGAATCAGATTCTCTGGCTACCCAAGCAGACCCTACAGAAAGAACGCGCTTTAGGACATCAATATTATGCTAGCAACAGGCTACCTAAAGGGAAAGTAGCTATTTTCCTGGTTGCACAACACACTATTTAAATCTGCAACAGTCACATGATATAGGATGTGATAAACTTCACCACAGCAATCCGCACTATGGGATGCAAGCGCTTACAAAGGTCACTGCAGTCCTGCGGTGTATGGATGCAGACCAGGTTCAACAGGGAGCAGATGTTCTAGCGTCACAATGGATACGCAATAGCTAAATAAGCTGTAGGGTGCAATGTCTATAGTGTACCCTTTTGCAAACTGGTATATATGCATTTTAGGGATCAGGCCTGGTAGGTGCTATAAAGACTGCAGGAAAAGGGGGATTCCAGATTCCACTCCTTCCTTTTAGACAGATATAACAGCATCCTTCACCACACCAGTCAGTCAAGCAGCTATCAGAATCTTACTCAGTAAAGGCATAGAAGTTCTCATTGTGCTCTCTCCTGCCCTAACTTTGAGCGAAGCAGAGTGTAGGATGCTCAAATACACAAGAGCATTCAATTTCACTGACTAAAAAGCAAGCTCTAGAGGCATTGTTATGCAAGCATTCCCAACACAGTTCTGCCAAGATATGTGAATCCCTGCACTCCTAGGCCTTCTCTAGTATAGACAAGTGCACTGGTTTAATATCAAGTTCAAATCTATTTAAATTGCAATGTAAAAAAAAAAATACACAACAAACAAAAACCAGTGTCATCCTTTGCTTATATTGCATTAGCTGGGCTATCTAGTTACGGAACTAAACAAAACCACAGCCAAGAGCTAAAAACACTTCAAGCATGTTGTGGAAATGGAAAAAGGGATAAAGGGAATTTGAACGCAGATATCTTAGTTTCTAGGAATAGAGCAAGAGTCAGGCTAACACTAACTCTAATAACGCGAGACTTTAAGGCAGGGCCTGGGTGAGTGGGAAAAAACTGTAAAAAAAATACTGTTTTGACCTTGTGTTAAATAAAAATGGAATGCAGACTGTAGCAAAAACTGCTAAAAAAAGTAAAATATCAAAAAGGAATATGTATAAACAAGACGCGGCTGTTGATCATTATTGTATGCAACCAAAGGTATAAATGCTTGACCTAATTGTTGATCAGGCGGAGACCTGCCTAGGAAGGGGGAATCCCTGTCCGTGTGCACTCTCCCCCTTGCAATTGCTTGAGAATAAACGGTCTCTAAATTGTTGCAAACAACCTAAGAGTGAAGACTGTGTTTTCTTCCATAATGTCCACATTATAGGTTTCTCCCAGCTTAGCTACTTTAAATCTAGTTAGTTAAGCCAATGCTCTTCTCTAGTGCAGACAAATCTCTAGGCACCGGCCACTCATGAAGACAGGTTACCGGGCTAGATGGACCATTGGCCTGATCCAGTGTGGCCACTCATGTGCTGAAGTCTGGAAGGCCCACTTCTTCCATAATCCTGCCAATGCACCTCAATCCTGCCCCACAGTACCCCCGCGCCCCTTCAAATATTTCAACAGCTACCGAAATTTGTGAGAGCACCTCTAGTGGCACTAGTCCAGATTGGTTTTGTTTCTCTCTGGCAGCAGCTACTCTCACTCCAGCTAGTATCAACTGCAGCAGCTTTTTGGTTCCTATTAGAATCGCTTTGCCATGTTTATGTACAATGCACAAGAGCTTCTCTCTCTTTACTTCATAGATTCCAGGACCAGAAGGGACCACTGTGATCTTGCATTGTCCGCTGCCCCTACTTCACACCTCTGCCCCGTGTCTCCACAGCTGATTTTGCCTCGCTAATGTCTCAGGGCTGTTGCCTTTCCTGGTCTCATTCCATGGCTTCTCTCTAACCAGATGTCTGAGTCTTCACTTTGCCCTGGAGTTGATCTAACTGGCACTGTGCCACATCTTCCACGAGGCTAGGTTTCCTTGAAACCAGCTAAGCTGCTTGAAAGCTCAGAGGATCTGGAGCCAAATTTCTGACGACTAACCTCACTCTTGCCTGGGCTGCAATTCCAGCAGTCTGCCATTGTGAATACTCCCTTCTGGGTTTTCAGTACTTTAAGCCAGAAGGGCTCCATTGGTTTATACTTTTCTCGTAAGGGGATTTCTTGACAGTGGAATTACTGGTTGGATACCCCACAGAAGGGACAACCCCACAAGTTTTAAAAACAGAGGCTGCTATGTATTTTCAAGTTACTCAAAAGTGGTGTTGTTTCTGCCACCAGGACTCAATAAAACAACAGATACCCAAAGAGGTGGGGGGAGTTAAGAACATAAAAATGGCCATAGAGGGTCAGACCCAATGATCCATCTAGCCCAGGATCCTGTCTTCTGACAGTGGCCTGTGCCAGAAACCTCAGAGGGAACGAGCAGAACAATTACTGTGTGATTCATCCCCTGTTGTGCAGTCCCGGCTTCTGGCAGATGGGAGTTTAGGGACAGCAGAGCATGGGGTAGCATCCCTGACCATCTTGGCTAATAACCATTGATGGATCCAGCCTCCATGAACTCATCTAATTCTTTTTTTCAACCCAGTTATGTTTTTGGCCTTCACAACACCCCGGGCAACGAGTTCCACAGGCTGACTGCGCACTATGTGAATAAATGCTTCCTTATGTTTGTTTTAAACCTGTGGCCTATTAATTTCATCAGCTGACCCTGTCTCGTGTTATATGGAAGTGTTGTTACCCCTTCTTATTCACTTTTTCCCCCATCTTTCATGATGTTCTAGACCTCTATTATATCCCCCCTTAGTCATCTCTTTTCTAAGATGAACAGTCCCGGTCTTTTTAATCTCTCCTCATATGGAAGTTGTTCCACCCCCCTAGTAATTTTTGTTGCCCTTCTCCGCACCTGTTCCAATTCTAATACATCTTTTCTGAAATGGAGCAACCAGAACTGCACACTGTATTGAAGACGTGGGTGTCCCATGGATTTATATAGTGACATTATGATATTTCCCGTCTTATTATCTATCTCTTTCCTATGGGTTCCTAACAATGTCAGCTTTTGACTGCCACTGCACCCTGGGTGGATGTTTTTGGAGAACTATCCATGATAACTCCAAGATCTCTTTTTTGAGTGGTAATAGCTAATTTAGACTCCATCATTTTGTATGTATAGTTGGGATGTTTTTCAATGTGCATTACGGTAGTTTGCACTTACCAACATTGAATTTCATCTGCCCCTTTTTTTTGCCCAGTCACCCAGTTTTGTGAGCTCCATTTGTAACTCTTTGGACTTAACCATTCTGAGTAATTTAGTATCATCTGCAAGCTTTGAGCCTCGCTGTTTACCACTTTTTCCAGATCATTTAGGAGTATGCTGAACAGCACCAGCCCCAGTACAGATCTGTGGGGGACCTTGGTATTTACCTCTCTCCGTTTTGAAAACGGACCATTTATTCCTACCCTTTGCTTCCTGCCTTTTAACTAGTTACTGATCCATGATAGGACCTTCCCTCTTATCCCATGATGGGTTACTTTGTGTAAGAGCCTTTGGTGTGGGACCTTGTCAAAGGCTTTCTGACAGTCTGAATACACTATATCCACTGGATTACCCTTATCCACTTGATTGTTGATACCCTCAAAGAATTCTAATAGATTGGTGAGGCATGATTTCCCTTTACAAAAACCATGTTGACTCTTCTTCAACACACTGTGTTTATCTATGCATGATAACTTTGTTCTTTACTGTAGTTTCAACCAGTTTGCCTAAAGCTGAAATTAGGCTTACCAGCCTGTAATTGCCAGGATCACCTCTAGAGCTTTTTTAAAAATCAGCATAACATTAGCTACCCTTCAGTCATCTGGCATAGAGGCAGATTCAAGTGCTAGGTTACATACCACAGTTGTTAGTTCTGCAATTTCATATTTGAGTTCCTTCAGATCTCTTGGGTAAATACTATCTGGTTCTGGTGACCTTTTACTGTTTAATTTATCAATTTGTTCCAATACCTCCTCTACTGTCACCTCAATCTGGGAAAGTTCCTCAGATTTGTCACTTAAAAAGAATGGCTCAGGTGTGGGGACCTCCCTCACATTCCATGCAAAGAATTAATTTAACTTCTACGCTGCTGAAACTTTAAAGCTATAGGGACAAACACTGGCCAGAAGAAATGGCATCTATTGAATAACATGGTGTTATAAGATAGTGTCATGGGTGATGAGAAAATTTACAGGGCATTACTTCACACTGCCAATCCCTAAAGATCCATTTATAGGCCTAGTTCTGTAATCCATGTGTGTCAGACATCAGCATTTTTATTTCCCTGTTGGAAATGAGTCATCCTCCTCCCAGAGGAAAATAATTTCTCTGGCTTATTATGAAAGATGCCCCATACAGAAATTGATATGGACAATATCTACTTGAAGGGACCATGTCAGGTCATTCAGTACTTAGAGATCATGTAAACAGGCCTTAAATTGAGGCCAAAAATTTAGGGTTTTACAAGGCTGGTTTTATTTTTTTTAAATAAGGCAGCCAACGAAAGACAGCTGTTTGGATGTGAACGTACCCTCTGCAGTGTTTTTGAACATTACAAAAAAAACCACACTGTTGCAAGAGTCAGAAAATGAACCCAAGAACTTACAGTAACAAAGAAGAGGTCAGAACCAGGCAGTCTATTTTCATTGTTCAAAACTAGTTTAGTAAGTAATCAGATATTTAAGATTTAAAATGTTGAATAATCTAATGTTTTAACACAAGTGATTTACCACCTGATACTGTCCCTTTAAAAATGTTCTGAAATGACAGAGTGCTAGAGAGTCAACTTTATTCTTTCTTCCTTGATCTCTCAAAATGCTTTAACACTTACTTTCTAAGGATGATGACAGCTCTCCTCTCCTTGATGTCCTGCGGTCGAATGCAGTGCGTAATTTCATCAGCTGCATATCCACTGGACAAAAAAAAACAAAACAAAAAAACAAGAACTGTGAGTAGGCTGATAAACAAATGATTCCCAGTTTCAGATTCCCAGAATCAAGCAGTGCTACCTACTCTCTAACTTTCATGGTGCAGTTCCTAAACTTCACACTGTTCTGAAAACAAATTAATGTTATCAGCCTTACGTAATTTTCGCTTTCAAGTTCAGGCAGGCTGAGAAACAGATGAAGACATTAACGTTTTTTGGTCCTGGTCATTTTCTGCCACAGGGTGTAAGTACACATCAAAAGAAAATTAACACAAGCCATATTCATAAATAAAGTGACATTTAAAGTATAACCACAGAGTGTACAGTCAGCAGCCTCATTTAGTGAAGTATGATCAGGAGAATTTAAATGAGCAACATACCACCACCACATTACCAAAAGGGATATTCCCATGTAATTCCCTCCATAGAAAGCCATCTCCATTATAATGGAGATAAATGTGGGCAAGCTGTAGACAAGATTCTACTCTGCCTTTTGAGTTTCCCCTTAAGGGTTGTGGCTTTGGGATCACAGGTGAATTTTTAGCCTGGTGAAAAGCAGAGTGGCAAGGAGTCAGAGAATGAGTGCCCTTGCGCTAGAAAGACTAACCTTTCTGTGTCCCCATCAAGTTCAGATACTTCCCTGCATTCCACAACCACTCCCTGCTCAGCTGCCCCAAGCAAGCAACACAGACTGCCCTCCTATGTAACCACAGAGAGACTCTACTGCTGGAGTTAAAGGCCCAGTCATAGAAGCATGCATGAAGATGATTTAGCTAGACTTGTGTCTTTAGACTAATTTCTGTAAAACAAGATACTGTCCTAAGTGCTACATACTATGGGTATTCAGAAGCATTTGAGGTGTATTGTTGGCGCTATCAAGTAGTACAAGTATCAACATTCTCTTTAGAATTCTCTTCTCATGGTTGCCTTTTTGTTGAAAAGTATAGTTTTCAGAGTTCAGTGCAATCAGCAAGGTATGTAGTTTGAGGTTTCACTGAGCAGGGCCACATTTTACGTTAATATGGATGATTGCAGGCAACATCTGCTTAGACAAATTACCTTGTAAGAATTTCTGGAAATGAAACTGTTCTTATGATGTTAATTGAAGGTAAGGAACGAAGCCCACTCAGACTGGGAGGGAAGGGAATGCACCATGCCAGTGCTTCTCCCGCTTTGTTTTTTCCAGAGCAGGGGTGAGCAAACCTTTTGGCCTGAGGGCCACATCGGGGTTCCAAAACTGTATGGAGGGCCGGATAGGGAAGGCAGTGCCTCCTCAAACAGCCTGGCCCCTGCCAA